>NC_065593.1:62428332-62772082 GCF_024542745.1 Macaca thibetana thibetana | reverse complement strand
AGAGAGAGATGGATGAATGGACTACAGAGAGCTCTACATTTCCTCAGAGGAGCTTAGAGGTCATTAGGGGTTCAGTGGAGGCCAAGTGGCACCATGTGAATCCATTTAAATGTTGGTCCCCATAGGGTTCCTTTGGAAAGAAAACAGTTTCATGGCTAAAAGTAATCCTGAAGCCTCTGCTCCAGTCCAGTCTCTGCAACTCGTAGATTTTGAGGGCCAGACAGGGGAGGGGCCTTTCCCAGTGTCCCACAGCCAGTTAATGGCCAACCTGAGACTGGGTCCACATCTTCTGACTTCCAGACCAAGGGGATTTCCTCCACCGACTTTGCCTTCTGTGGTTTGCATGAGGTTCCCATCTCCTCCTCTTCTTTTTCCAGGGGAAGGAGAAGTTCCTGGGCATCCTGAACAAATACATGGAAATCCATGGCACTGTGTACTACGAGAGCCAGCGGCCCCCTGAGGTGCCAGCCTTTGTGAAGAACCACGGCCTCTTACCACAACCTGAGTTTCAGCAGCTGCTGCGCAAGGCCAAAGTGAGCACCCATCCCCCACACCATTCTCACACGTGCCAGCTGCAGACACTGAGGTCACTACCCATGCCTGCCAGGCCTGCCACCATCACTCAGGCCCCTTCCACATGTGGACATAACCCAGCATGCTCTACTGTCCTGAGCCCCCCATCTGGCCAGAGCCCGGGGGCAGAGATATGGGTGCCCACCAGGCAGGAGAGGCCCTATAGAGAAAGCGACCTGAGCAGGGCCAGCAGAGCAGCAGAGCTGTGGCTCAGTGATAGGAAAGTAGAGTTGTGCTGCCCATCCGCCCCCTTGCAGTACCAGGCCAGCCAAATGGACTCCTGGGTCAGGTCTAACTTTTGGAGACACTGAGCTGGGGTGGTTGGGTGGGTGGAGAGAGGGGTGCTGGCTAGAATGCCATTGAGCCACGAGTCCTGAGTGACTGCTTCTGGGGTCCCTGAGCTGTACTCCTGGAGCAGCAATTGACACAGTGGACAAAACCCGACTGGACCCTGGAGTATCAGCTGAGGCTGGAGAGTCTTCAGCCAGCTTCTAGGCACCCCCACCCTCTTTTTTATGAGACAGGGTCTTGCTCTGTCACCCACGCTGGAGTGCAGTGGTGCAATCAGGGCTCACTGCAACCTTACACTCCTAGGCTCACACAGTCCCCTCACCTCCGCCTCCTGAGTGGCTGGGACTGTTGGCATACACCACCACACCTGGCTAATGTTTAAATTTTTTGTAGAGATGGTGTCTTCCTACGTTACCCAGGCTGGTGTCAAACTCCTGGGCTCAAGCGACCCTACCACCTCGGCCTCTCAAAGTGTTGGGATTATGGATGTGAGCCACTGCACCTGACCCCAGGCCCTCTCTTGATCTCACCATAGCTTCTTTCCCAAAGCATCTTGGGGGGGTGTGTGTGTGTATATGTGTGTGTGTGTGTTGGGGGCAGTGGAGATGCTCGTGTGCAGTGAATAACCTGAACAACCTCACAGAACAGCCTTGGATTCAGAATCATTTATTAAGTGCCTTCCAGGCCAGCCCTGTGCACTCCTAGCACAGGTTACTTAAAAAATAATAATTTTGGCCAGGCACGGTGGTTCACGCCTGTAATCCCAGCACTTTGGGAGGCCGAGGTGGGTGGATCATGAGGTTAGGAGATCGAGACTGTCCTGGCCAACATGATGAAACCCTGTCTCTACTAAAATCCAGAAAAAAAAAAAAAAGTTAGCTGGGCGTGGTGGCATGTGCCTATAGTCCCAGCTACTCAGGAGGGTGAGGCAGGGGAATTGCTTGAACCCAGGAGGCAGAGGTTACAGTGAGCTGAGATCATGCCACCATACTCCAGCCCAGTGACAGAGCAACACTCCATCTCAAAAAAAAAAAAAAAAAAAAAAAAAAAAAAAAAAATTCAACTTTTAGTTTAGGTTTAAGGGGTACATATGCAGGCTTGTTACCTGGGTATATTGCATAATGCTGAGGTTTGGGATATGAAGGATCTTGTCACCCAGGTAGTGAGCGTAGTACCCAGCAGTTAATTCTTCAGTCTTTACCCCTTCCTCCTCCCCACTCCAGGAGTCCCCAGTGTCTGTTGCTGCCATCTTTATGCCCATGAGTACCCAATGTTTAGCTCCCACTTATAAGTGAGAATATGCGGTATTTGGTTCCTGTTCCTGCTTTAATTCACTTAGGATATTGGCTTCCTGCTGTATCCATATTGCTGAAAAGGACATGATGTTGTTCTTTTTTTAAATGTCTGCATAGTATTTTATGGTGTTTATGTACCATATTTTCTTTATGTAAGCCACCGTTGATGGGCACCTGCGTTGGTTCCATGTCTTTGCTATTGTGAATAGCCTCGCACAAGTTAGGTGCTGAATAAATGTTTTTGGGGTGAGTGAGTGAGGTTCCTGGAGGTCTCTTGTAGGTGCGGGCCTGCACCTTTCTCGGCTTGAAACCCTTGCTCTTCTCTTCCTCCCTCCAGAATCATAAATCATAGCCTGATAGAGCAAGAAGAGACTATTGATAATAGCTAATTAGACCCCTTATTTCACAAATGGGGAAACTGAGGCCCAGAGAGGGGAAGTGCTTGCCCGTGGCACAAGATGTTCTGGGCTGGCTTTTCTGGCCCAGCTGCCTCCTGTGAATATCCTGAAGCCTAACCTTGTCCCCGGCATCCTGGGGCTGACCGGGCTGTGCGGTGCAGCGCTTCCTAACTACCGTGTGCCTCTTGACTTTGCAGCTCTTCATCGGGTTTGGCTTCCCCTACGAGGGCCCCGCCCCCCTGGAGGCCATCGCCAATGGCTGCATCTTCCTGCAGTCCCGCTTCAGCCCACCCCACAGCTCCCTCAACCACGAGTTCTTCCGAGGCAAGCCCACCTCCAGAGAGGTGAGTGAAAAGCATCCTGGTCCCCAATCAGGAGGGGCCAGGACAGAGACCCCTGCAGGTCCTGGAAGAGGCAGACTGAGATGTGGGGCAAAAGGAGATAGGACAAGTGGATGGGGTACCTTCCTTTGTCCCTGCCCCACTGGCAGGCACAGGGGCAGCTGCGATCTCTGTACCCTTGCCAGGTGTTCTCCCAGCATCCCTACGCGGAGAACTTCATCGGCAAGCCCCACGTGTGGACAGTCGACTACAACAACTCAGAGGAGTTCGAAGCTGCCATCAAGGCCATCATGAGAACTCAGGTGAGAGCAGCTACATGCCGTCCAGACCACCACTAGTCCACACTGCTGGTCTTTACTCTGATTAGAAAACGGTGCCCCTCTGGGTGAGTTCAGACTTGCAGGCCTGGGTTGACAAAGGTGTCCATCCCTCCCCTGGTCAGACACAGCTCTGAGCCCCGGCATGTGGACTGGGGAGTGGAATGGGGGCCCCCATTCATCTACTCAGGTGTAATGTGTGGGGAAATGCCTTTGTGCAGTGAGCAACCTGCACAACCTTACATGGATTCGAGAGCCCTGGATCTCGAATTGTTTATGGAGCACTTTTGAGGGCCAGGTGCTAAGTGAGTGTTTTCACGATGAATGTGTGGAGGTTCTTTAAACTGCTGCAGGTGTGGGTTTGCAGCCTTTACCCAGCACATTTCAAAATATAATGTGCACACAGACCATCTGTTAAATGCAGGGCAACGCTTTGAGTAGCAAGGGGGTAGAACACCCTGGGTCTCCAGCGAACGTGGGTGCTGGTGTGTGTAGGTTCACATGTGTGGGCTGGGTGAGAGTGAGGAGGGGCTTGTGCCTGATGCTCATCTCCACAGTGGGCATGTTTGTGGCTTTTGAGCATGCCTTGTGCTTGGCTGATTCCTTCATTCTGGGGAGGCTCAGACCTCAGGCTGAGCAAAAATAATCGCTCCAGGCCAGGCATGGTGGCTCATGCCTGTAATCCAGCACTTTGGGAGGCTGAGGCGGGCAGATCACTTGAGGCCAGGAGTTTGAGAGCAGCCTGGCCAACATGGCAGGTTTCTCAAAGTCAGGGGCTGTCTGAGATTGGATTCCTCCAGGAAGTAACATGAAAACAGGAATTTCAGCAGTAGCTTATTTGGGAGGCAACCCCAGGAAGCAGGGACGGAGGTGCCAGGTGAGGCAGGGTGGGTATCAGCAGGTGGCACCTGGAGCTCATCACCACGGGGGCCTCTGTGAGATGGGGTAGGTCACATCCCAGAGCTGTCCTGCCCGAGGAGAAGGAGGCTAGGGTAGGTATCCTCCTCTTCCCATCCATCTGTGGCTGAGGGTGGCGCCTGGGATGCCAGTTCCTGACACTTTTGACCTGCACATGGATGGGCTCAGCAGGCCAGAGACAGCCCTGAGGTGGAGTCACAGGTGACTGAGGGTGGGGCGCTGATGGTCCTGCTGCAGGGAGAGGTTGTGTGACCTTGTAATGCTGGGTCCTAGCAAAGCACCGGCCTAGACAGAGTGGGGAGGGATAAAAAGCTCCCTTACTAGCTCTCAACCCAGTGTTGTCCCCTGTCCTGGGCTGGTGGCTTAAGTTCTGGCAAGGCCTTATAGAGCACAAACAAATAGAGGCCAGGTACAGGGGCTCACACCTGTAATCTCTGCACTTTGGGAGGCTGAAGTGGGCGGATCACTTGAGGCCAGGAGTTCGAGACCAGCCTGGCCAACATGGTGAAACCCCATCTCTACTAAAAATACAAAAAAAAAAAAATTTAGACAGGTGTGGTGGCACACGACTGTGATCCTAACCACTCAGGAGGCTGAGGCAGGAGAATCGCTTGAACCTGGGAGGTACAGGTTACAGTGAGCCAAGATCATACCACTGCACTCCAGCTTGTGTGTCAGAGCAAGACTCCGTCTCAAAAAATTTTTAAAAAGACCAATAGGAACTTGGCCCCTTGGCCACGCCCTAGGAAGAGGGCCAGGTATTTGACTGGTACCAGTTCATAGGCTTAAATGGGGCTAGAAGTACCAGTGCCAGGAAGGAGGCCTTAGGTAGGGACCTCAGTGCATAGGAAAGAAGATTGAAGGGGGTTAACTGATTAATTTTACTGCTGGAAACTGACCCACCCCAGCCCACTGCATGGGGAAGCTGGCAGCAAGGTGCACAGGTAGTGAAGGGGGCTCCTCCCACCCCACAGTCTCCTCCTGCTCCTTCTCCCCACTTCTCCACCCACCTGCCTCTGCTCTCCTCCCTCTCCCCTCCCATTGCAAACCAATCCTCCAAGGCTTCTCCTACAGAGGGGCTTGAGCAAGGCTGGGGAGGAGGACTACATAGACTTTTCCAATGTGGGGAGCAGGGTTGGCCCAACCTCCAAGACTCATTGTTGAGCTGAATGAGGAAGACACTCCACCCTGTGGATAACTTGCCTCCTGGAGGCCCAGAAAGCAGGGTCAGGGGAGGGCTGTGTGCATGAAGGTGCTGGGATAGTCACAGGTATTTCTGGTTGGACACATAAGAAATTGACAACTGGGGGAAGGACTGAGTGTCTGGGGTGAGAGGAAACTTCCCTTTCATTGCTTTCCTGTTTGATTTCTTTTTTTTTACATGAACATCTGTTTAATTTTGTTAATTAATTAAAAAATAACAATTACAAAGGGATTAAGGAAGCAAGGTATTGCAAATCCGACCAGCTGAGACTTGTGCCGGGCCCCAAACCAGCCGAGGCCCCTCTGCCTTCAGGCCCCTCCTTTCTGTGGGCCCCACCCCTCCGCATAACAGTTCACCCCGTCTTACCTCACAGCAACTCAAAAACGTTCATGTGCCCAAGAGTCACCCAGGGGAGGGGCTTAAATGCAGATTCTCGAGTCCATCCCGCACCTTCCCATTTAATAGGACCCAGCTTTGCGTGGGAATCTGCATTTTAAATAAGAACTCTGGGTAATTCTAATAATCCCATTTTATTATTTTTTAAAAATATTCTTTTTATATTATTTGAATAGAGATGGGGTGGGGGGGTGTCTCACTTTGTTGCCCAGGCCAGTCTCGAACTCCTGGGCACAAGCGATCCGCCCGCCTCGGCCTCCAAAAGTGCAAGGACTACAGGCGTGAGCCACCATGCCCGGCCTAATAATTCTATTTTAGAAAACAGGTTTAGGGCCAGCTGGTGGAGGCTGAGAGCAAATGAGGGCCGCCATCAGGGGGAGTGGCTTGTTCAGCAAGTCCTGTGGCCTTTTACAGGGAAAGGGGGGGAGGAGCGGCCAGGATGGGGAGAAAGAGGTGAGAAGAGGAGGTGAGAAGAGGGAGATCTAACACACAGCCCAGCCAGCCCCCGGCCTGACAGCCATGGAAAACCAGGGCCCGGCACCGCTTCTGTGTCTCTGCACCTCCCCGGCTTTGCCTGTGGGCATCTCTGTGTCCACAGCAAGGCCATTCAAGGTGATGCCAACACCGGCCTCCGCTGCACCCCTCCCTCCTGTTATTCCCGCAGGCCAGCAGTTCCCAGGCAGGACCAGCACCTGTCACTCTGTCAAGACTGATGAGGGTGCACACCTGTAATTAGATCTAATGGGGGTGATTTCTAGGCCAGGCAGGCTGGCTCCTCCGGCAGGAGATTCGTGGCAGGCAGAATGTCATCCCTGGCTGTGAGTGTTCGCTTCACACAGGGACCTTTGAATTACCTTATGACAAGAGCTTCAGACACAGGAGCGAGAGTAACTCAGAGATCTGCTGTCACGGAGAGGGGGAGCGGCACTTGGAGGGGAAAGCTCTTCTCTGGGGAGTTTTATTTATAACCTGGGAGTGAAGCCTTGTCCCTGCAAGACCCCCAGAAGTGTGTGGGGCTCAGAGGCTCCCAGGACTTTGTTATGAGTATTTAGGGAACCAGCTGGGGCAGCAACTGGCTGCCAGGGTCTTCTTGGGCCATCAGCTTGGGAACGAGAGCAGGTCGGGACAGGGCTGTGCAGAGCATGGGGCTTTAAGGCTGGGCTGAGGATGGGACCTGCAGATTCTCCAGGACTTCGAAGTTGCCCCAGTGTTAAGAATACCCGTGCACAGTGCCGGGGGAAGTCAGTGCTGGGGCAATGTCTGGCTTCAAGGACATCGGTGACTGCTGCTTCCCTGGGACCCTTGAGTGTCAGGAATGTCCCCTTGGCCAGAGGCCCCAGGACGGGTCTCCTAAGAAACACAGGAAGCAAGACGGAGCTTGGCACAATTGCACTTTCTAGCACCACCCAACGCCAATGAGGAAGAAAGGAGGTGGTTGCAGGCTTGAATCAAACAGTTAGATTTCACCCACTGGCTAAAGACAGAAAAGTGGCCTCATTAGGAGATGGGCTGGGCCAGGTCAGGTGCCACCAGACATGTTGGGGTGGGGAGGTTGAAGGCTAAAACAGACCTTTCTCTGAGTCTGGGATGGCTCCTTCCTGGGTCCTGACCGCTGCCCCTGCCCTTCCAGGTAGGTGATTTCCCCCACAGTGCGCCGCGCTGGGCCTGAGAAGGTTAATGGAACAGGAAGGGGTTGGTTGATTAAGAAGTGGGGGGAGGCAAGAGTACCCCCTTACTCCTCTGTCACCTCTTCCCTCCATTTCCCTGGCTTCTTGGACCCCAATTACTCCATGCATCTGCCCACACGACAGGTTGCTGTGTGACTATTAGATATTTATTTATTTATTTTTGAGACAGAGTCTCGTCGTCACCCAGGCTGGGGTTTCACTAGTACAGTCTCGGCTCACTGCAACCTCCGCCTCCCAGGTTCAAGCGATTCTCCTGCCTCAGACTCCTAAGTAGCTGGGATTACAGGCACCTGCCACCATGCCCAGCTAATTTTTTTTGTAGTTTCAGTGGAGCCGGGTTTCACCATGTTGGCCAGGCCGGTCTCGAACTCCTGACCTCAGGCAATCCGCCCGCCTCGGCCTCCCAAAGTGCTGGGATTACAGGTGTGAGCCACCATGCCTGGACGACTATTAGATATTTAGACAGACAGCCCGTGGTCTCTGTTTGGGGGTTTGTGCCTGTGGGGGCAGGGCACTTTGCAAATGTCATCTCATTCCCGCCGACTGGGAGATGTCCCTATGTTCCTCTGCATGAACGTCCCATGTCTTGGGCAGGATACAGGCAGAGCTGGGGGTGCCTTTTCATTCCATGGCTATTTCCTGAGCACCCACTATATGCCAGGTACTGTGCCAGGCACCGGGGATTCAAAGTGAACAAGCCGTAGTCCCCACCCTCAAGGGGTTCATAAGTTCACGAGAGACATGAGGAATAAACAGGAGACAACACAGGGGCTCATTCTGTGCTGGGGGAAGTCTGGGGTGCTGGGAGCCACCACGGAAAGTGTTCCTGTAACAGGAGTGGGGGTGGGGTTCAGGGAAAGCTCCCTGGAGCCGGTGATGCCTGAGAGGGTGGGTGGGCTGTGGGAAGAGGAGGTGTCAAAGCCCAGGAGGGGACAGAGTATGAGCTTTATCCCCAGTGCAGTTGGGACCAGGACCTGGGAGGGGCGGGGAGGGATGAGGCTGGGCCTCGTGGGTCCTGAGCCTGAGTCCTGGAGGGTCTCATACTGGAGGGTATGCGGGGAACAGGGACTCTGAGCTGGGCGGAAGGGCCAGGTGGATGGGGTGGTCACCTCCCTGGGCATGGCACAGGATATGAGAGCCCACCAGACCTCCACTCCCAAGGCTGAGCATGGCAGGGCCCCCAACAGCTGGGCCTCCTCCCACGCTATGTGTCTTCCCGTCCCTCCCACAGGTAGACCCCTACCTACCCTATGAGTACACCTGCGAGGGGATGCTGGAGCGGATCCACGCCTATATCCAGCACCAGGTCAGTGAGCCCTCTGGTCTCTGCCCCAGATCCCGTCAGACCAGAGGAGGGGGCTGAGCCAGCTTCATTGTCTGCCCAGGGACCTGCACCCGTGAAGTCATCCAGCTCCCTGCTCCCTCCTCCAGCCTGTCCAGTCTGTTTTCCCAGAGTTCCCTCAGGGCTGGAGACAGGCAGGCCTGACTGCGGGTGTAGAAAGCAGCACTGCTCGGGGCACCCCTGCCCGGGGCCCAACTTTAGAGCTGAGCTCCATGGCACTAACAGAAACACAAAGACTTTCATTCTTAGAAAACAGTGGTTGGAAAGTCTGGTAACCGATTGGGATTTGGTAACTGGGAAGTGAAGATCCCCGGACTCCCCACCCACCCGCTAAGGATGGCAGTGAGACTGGAACAGGAGATTGGGATCTCTGCCCTGAGAAACCAAGGACAGCCCCACGGTTTTGAAAGCTCGGCTACCCCAGCCCCCCAAGGGAGCACCCGGGCAGGCAGCTGTCCCAGGAGTACACTCCTTTCTCCTCCCATGGGTGCTCAGAGTGCCTGGAAGTAGTGGGTGAGAAGGAGGATGTGCCCTATTCCTGGGGAGTCCTGGCCCCCCACTGCATCCTGGTGGGTCTAAGCCACCGTGAGGGCTGCCGGTGGCCCAGATGGAGCGCGGCTCTGCAGGTTCCAGGTCTCCAGGGTGATGCCTGGGGTGGGCCTTGGGCTCGGGGGCCCTGGGGCAGGTGGCTGTATGGCTGTGAGAAATTTCCACGGATAGCGCGTGGCCTCCCTTTCCATCTTGTTGGCCCCACCAGTGTTAGGGGCCGGGAGAGTCTGGTTCTCCCCTGTCCCTTTACAGATGGGAATACCGAGGCCCCCAGAAGGGAGAGCGTGTTCAGGTGACAGGGTGAGGGTCAGGGCCGTGGCCAGAACCCAGGACTGAACCCAGACAGGAAACTCACAGGAAGGCATTCGTGGGGCCCTCCGACCCCTGGAGTTGAACCCTGCAGGGAGAGCCTCACGGCCAGCCTGGGGCCGTGTCCCCATGGAGGGCAGGGCTCGTGGGCCCCAGAGTAGAAACCCCAGCCGGACCTGAGCGTCGAGGCTGCTCCAGGGCAGACAGGATGCAGAGGGCCCTGAATCCAAGTGCTGTTCTGCCATCCAACCCCAAGGCCCTGGGCAGGTGCTGTGACCTCTGAACCTCTATAATTCCTGTAAGCGATCTGGAGACATGAGTGTCCGTGAGAAGTAAATGAAATAATGCAGGTAAAGCTACCCGGTATTCAGTAAGCGCCCAATAGTGGTGGCTCATACTGGCACGGCAGGGCCACACCTTCAGGTGTCTCCCAGGCACACCTGGGTCACATTTCCCCGCCCTAACACTGCTCTCCTTCTTGTAGGACTTCTGTGTAGCTCCAGGCCCTGCCCTGCCAGGGGCCCACACCCCGCAGAGCCCCTTTGTCCTGGCCCCCAATGCCACCCACCTCGAGTGGGCTCAGAACGCCAGCTTGGCCCCTGCGGCCTGGCCCCCTGCACACTCCCTGCGGGCCTGGCTGGCCACACCTGGGAGGGCCTGCACCGACACCTGCCTGGACCACGGGTTGATCTGTGAGCCCTCCTTCTTCCCCTTCCTCAACAGCCAGGACGCCTTCCTCAAGTGAGTGTGCCCCCCACCCAGCCCCTATCCTCACTGGCCCAGCCGGGCTCACTGAGAGCTCTCACACCTAGAACCGGCCCTCAGCCCTGCCAGTCGGGGGGATTTAATGCTTTCCAATGAGTCAGGAAGGATCCAGAAGGGATCCTCCAGGCCATTATCCAGGTCACTGCTGCCCTACTCTTGGCCAAGCCCTAAACTACCAGGGAAAGCTCCTTCCAGTGCCTGCCGTCTTCCACCCACTCAGCCGCCTACACATCCTATTTGGGCATTGTCCTATCCCAGACCATGAAAACTGTCCCGGGTGCTCCTCCTACTGGGGCTGCCTGGGTCCCCAGCCCCTCCAGGCCAGGCCCCTCTCTTCTCCAGGGGTCCCTGGGTAGCACGTGGGATAAAGGAGCCGTAACACATCTCCTTACCCAGTCTGGGATGGGGATGGGCCAGAGAAGTGGGGCAGGCGGGTCTAGGCTCGGGGCAGCCCCTACCCTGCCCCAGCCCTTCTGCCCAAGTGACCAACGCTGAGTGACGGTGCTGTGCGGTGCCTGCCAGGCTGCAGGTGCCCTGTGACAGCACCGAATCGGAGATGAACCACCTGTACCCGGCCTTCGCCCAGCCCGGCCAGGAGTGCTACCTGCAGAAGGACCCTCTGCTCTTCAGCTGTGCCGGCTCCAACACCAAGTACCGCCGGCTCTGCCCGTGCCGCGACTTCCGCAAAGGCCAGGTGGCCTTGTGCCAGGGCTGTCTGTGAGTCCACCTCTGCCGCCCTGCCTGGCACCCATGCTGGCTCTCTCCTGCCACAGGAGAAAGCACCAGCAGGTTCTGAGCTCCGGCTGCTTGTCCTTCTTGCAACCCCTCCAGGCCGGAGCTTCCTTCCTTAGCCAGGAAGCTGGCAGAGGAGAGCCATGCGCAGGAATAGGAGGAGGCAGCACGCTGAGCCCCTGGGACCTCCCAGGCAGGCTCCTGGTTCTCTCCTGGGGACTCACGGCAGCATCATGGCCAAGAAGATGTCGGACTACTCAGAGTCCTCATAGCCCAGGAGCAGGTGGTCGGAGGCCCCTGGCTTTGTGCAAGGCCAGATCTGGGCCAGATGGTGAAAGGGGCCCAGTCATTCTTGGGCCCAGGATGGGGCCTCTAGACTTGCAAGGGAGAGGAGCAGGGACCAGACTGCCCTGTGGTCCCTGAAGGGTCCAAGGAGGGGCCCTCCCCATGGCCCTGGAGAGCAGGCCTGGGTGGTACCTGCTCCAGGCAGGGAAACTGGGGGCTCGCCCTCCTCCTAAGAGGGAAGCCAGGCACACAGGGCCCACTGGTGTTTGGGATGTGGACAGAGGGGCAGGGGGCTGGGAGAAGGCTAAGCTGAGGAGTCCTGTTTGTGCCTCCCCTTAGCCCCTTCCCTCCCGATTTCCCGATTCCCCCACCCTCCTTCTACACTTGAGGACCACAGTTGGGGGTGCAGGAACCACCCAAACCCTAGTTGAATTGTTTCTCTCTCCTGCTTGTTCCAACCCTTTTCACTCTGGGCTTCTCCCAAAACCCATCCCGGCATGACCTGTGACTGACTCCAGACGGTGGATTTGTTCCAAAGCCTCAATCCCTACCCCCTCCAAGGGGCAGGTTTCCACCCCAGCCTCAGAGAATGGGCTCTGGGACCCCCGCCCGGGGGTGGCCTTCATGCACCAGGCACTTCCACAGGTGCTGACTCCCCAACTCCCCAGCATCTTTTGCAGACGAGGGCTTGGGATGGAGCCTTAGCCCCATGGTACACCCTGCCCAGTTTCCAGTTGCCCTGTGTGCTTACCCCAGATAACCTCCCAGCCCATCAGTGCTGAGTCCTCATCCCTACCTCCAGCTTCCTCCGGCCTCAAACGGCCTCCAGATCTAGCCGTCCTTCTCCGAGTGGCATGCCTGCCCCGGGATGCCCCCTGTTCCTCCCCCCATGCCCAGAGCCCCGCCTGCCTCAGCGGGTCAGGCCTTCAGAACACTGCCACCCACCCAGTTTTATAATCCTGCTCCCACCCACCAACCTAGGTCTGCTCCTCCGCCCTTCCCAGGAGGCAGCTCCGGGATGCTGAGAGTTGGTGGAGGGGCGAGGCTGGACACTTCCCACGGGAGTCCCCTCCAGACATGGCTGGCCCCTGCAGCCGCAGAAACCACGATGGCAAAAAAAACTCATTGGTTCCCAAGGACTAACCTGTGGGGGAAAGCAATAGAGACACTCTTTTTCTCTCTTTTTTTAAAGATTTATTTCTTGAAATAATAAATATTTTATTGGGATGTGAGATGCAGAAGAGGAACTGTGCTGATTCTCATCTTCCTGTGGCATCCAGAGCTCGCCCAGGGTGGAGGGCAGATGGCCGGGGTCCCCGGGCTCTGCTCCGTGTCAGTTGGGGCACATGGGGCGCTAGGCCTGCGGAGCTGGGTGCTGTCTGCTTCAAGCCGCCCAAAGGAAGTCCCTGCTGATGGCAGAGACCCAGGGTCTCTTAGCTGCCCCAGAGCTGTGACTGCAGGCACCCTGACAAGCAGTGGCGAACTCAGTCATGTTCACCTCAGGCTGGCCTCCGCCTACCTCCAGCTGGCTGTGACAGTGGCAGCGTGAGGCCAGAGAACACAAATCCATTTTGATAAGAGCCTGAGCCACATCATGAGAAAATGAGCCAGTGTTTACTGCCTCAGGCACTGGGCTGAGAGTTTGTCCCATGCTTGAGTTGTCATTTCATGCACTCAGCTACCCTAGCAGGTAAGTGCTGTTGTATTAATATTTCCACTTTACAGCAAGAGGCACAGAGAGTTCAAGTAACTTGCCCAAGGTCACACAGCTTGTAAGCAGAGAGGTGAGATTTGCTCTAAAATGGGGATCATTTTCAAGTCGTGGTGAGGAGCAAATGGCTGGATAGAGTGACAGCCTGGCATGGTGACCCTGCATGCATGGTCTTTGCTCCAGGCTTTTTGTTTTTTTGAGATGGAGTCTCGCTCTGTCACCTAGGCTGGAGTGCAGTGGCATAATCATACCTCACTGCAACCTTCGCCTCCTGGGTTCAAGCAATTCTCCTGCCTCAGCCTCCTGAGTAGCTGGGACTACAGGTGCCCGCTACCACCCGGCTAATTTTTGTATTTAATAGAGACAGGGTTTCACCATGTTGGCCAGGCTGGTCTCAAACTCCTGACCTCAGGTGATCCACCCGCCTCAGCCTCCCAAAGTTCTGGGATTGCAAGCATGAGCTACCGTGCCCAGCCTTCGCTCCCGGTTTTATGTGATCCTATATTTGAGTCGCTGCACAATCAGGGCCTTCCTTCCAGCCGAGAGTTCTCCACTGGGGCAGTTTTGTTCCCTGGAGGACAGCTGGCACTGTTTTGGATTGTTGTGACTTGAGGCAGGGGTAGCATGCTATTAGCCTCTAGTGGGGTAGAGTCCAAGGATGCTGGCAGCATCCTCCAGTGCACAGGACAGCCCCACGACACAGGAAGATCTGGCCTGGAGCGTCAGCAGCGCCAAGCTTGACACACCCTGTTCCAGGCCAGTGGTTCTCAAATTTTGGCATGCATCAGAGTCACCTGATTCCTGAGCTTACTGAAACACAGGTTGCTGGGCCCCACCTGCAGAGTTTCTGATTCAGCAGGTCTGGGGTGGGACCCTGGGATTTGAGTCTTTAATAAGCTCCAGGTGGGTGGGAGGATTGCTTGAGCCCAGGAGTTTGAGACCAGCCTGGGCAACATAATGAGACCTTGTTTCTACCAAAAAAAAAAAAAAAAAAGAAAAAGAAAAGAAAGCCAAGGTTGGTGGCATGCACCTGTGTTCCCAGCTACTCAGGAGGCTGAGGTGGGAGGATGGCTTGAGCCTAGGAGTTTGAGGCTGCAGTGAGCCATGATTGTGCCACTGCACTGTAGCCTGGGCAACAGAGCAAGACCTTATCTCAAAAAAAAAAAAAAAAATGCCAGGCATGGTGGCTCACACCTGTAATCCCAGCACTTGGGAGCCCGATGCTTGAGTTGGAGACCAGCCTGGAGAACACAGACCTCATCTGTCTAAACAAAAACAAAAACAAACAAAAAAAACTCTGGGTGCTGCTGCTGCTACAGGGGGCAAGGGCTCACACTTTGAGAACAGCTGGTCTAGACCAAGCAGGTTCTAGAAGGTATTTCAAACATGAGAGTACCAATAACTCGATGCCAGTTTTTAATTAACAGTCACTATGGCCATTTCCTTGTTCCAGCATGTAATGCCAGGTAAGAGTCCTCATACAACCAAATCTGCTCAAGCTACGCCATCAGAATTCCTCCTGTCCCCTCATTTTACAGATGGAGGCCCGAAGAGACCAGAGGCCTGGTCCATATCGTGCAGCTGGAGGAAAAGCCCAGATCTCAGTCCCTCTCTGTCTCTGCTTCTGTCCCTCTCTGCTATGCTGCTTAAAAGAGGCTGAGAAAAAGATAGCTGAGCCAGGCATTTTCCATGGTCTTGTCCAGCAGGAGGGGGGTAGCGCTCAGAAACCTGGCCAAGGCCTTCTTTTAGGAACTGAACCTAGTTAGAAAAAAAACAAACAAAAAAAAGCCAGGTACAGTGGCTCACGCCTGTTTTCTCAGCATTTTGGGAGGCCAAAGTGGGAGAATCTGAGGTAGAAGGATCACTTAAGCCCAGGAGTTCAAGCAACATGGCAAGAACCCATCTCTACAAAAATTGTTATTATTTTTATTTTTTTGAGATGGAGTCTCACTCTGTCACCCAGGCTGGAGTACAGTGGTGGGATCTCGGCTCGCTGCAACCTCCGCCTCCTGGGTTTGAGCAATTCTCCTGCCTCAGCCTCCCGAGTAGCTGAGATTGCTAGGATTACAGGAACCTGCCACCACGCCCAGCTAATTTTTTGTATTTTTAGTAGAGACAGGGTTTTGCCATGTTAACCAGACTGGTTTCGAACTACTGACCTTAGGTGATCCACCCGCCTCGGCCTCCCAAAGTGCTGGAATTACAGGCATGACCCACTGCACCCAGCGTACAAAAATTATTTAAAAATTAGCTAGTGTGGTGGCAAGTGCCTGTGGTCCCAGCTACTCGGGAGGCTGAAGTGGGAGGATCCCTTGATCACTTGAGCCCGGGAGGTCCAGGCTACAGTGAACTGTGATTGTGCTGCACCACTGCACTCTAGCCTGAGTGACAGTGAGACCCTGTCTCAAAAAAAAAAAAAAAAAAAAGTTTTTTTTTTGAGCAGTTTTATGTTCACAGCAAAGTTGGGTGGAAAGTACAGAGATTTCCCATATGCCACCTCCCCCACATACACAGGCCAGCCCCACCATCCACATCCCCTACCAGAGTGGTCCATGCGTTCCAATCTATGAGCCCACACTGACATCATCAACCAAACACAGTTCACCTTGCAGCTCACTCCTGGTGCTGTGTATTCTACGTGTTTTGACAAATCTTGAATGAGATGTATCCACTATTACGGCACCATACAGAGTGGTTCCATTGCCCTAAAAGTCCTCTGTGCTCCCCTATACATCCCTCCCTCCTTCTAACCTTGGAAAACCACTGATCTTACGACCGTTTCCACAGCTTTACCTTTTCCAGATCATCAGGTAGTTGGAGCCCTTACAGTCTTCTTAGATTACAGCCTTCTCAGATTGGCTCCTTTCCCCTAGTAACGTGCATCTAAGATTCCTCCGCATCTTCTCATGGCTTGATGCCTCATTTCCATTTAGCCGTGAATAATATTCCATTGTCTGGATGCATCACAGTTTGTTTACAGATTCACCTACTGCAGGACATCTTGGTTGCCTCCAAGCTTTGGCAGTTCTGAATAAAGCTGCTATAAACGTTCACGTCCAAGTTTTTGAGTGGAATCCATTTTCTTTTCTATTTTCTTTTTTGCTTATAACAATCATAGTCATTTGTTTTGCTCACAGATCTGCAATTTGGGCAGGGCTTGGTGGAGGTAATTTGTCTCTGCTTCACGTGGCATCAGCTGAGGTGGCTCGCCCGGAGGCTGGAGAATCACTTCCAGGACAGCTCACTCGTGGCTGACAAGTTGGTGCTGTCAGCTGGGGAGCTCAGCAGGGGATTTGGGCTGGGGCCCGTGGTTCCCATCCACGTGGGCCTTTCCCAGGACTCTTGTGCTTCCTTGCAGCATGGTGGCTGGGTTCCCAGAGTGAACGTCCCAGGAGAACAAGATGGAAGTGAAAGGCATTTTTTTTTCTTTTAACTAGCCTTGGAAGCCACACGCTGTCGATGCTGGCATTCTCTATTGGTGGAGGGAGTCACAAAGCCCCTCCTGCTACAGTTCGTGAGGAGGAAACATAGATGCCACCTCTCAATGGGAGGGGTGTCAAAGTCACAGTAGAAGAAGCGCTCGTGGAATGGGATATAGTGTTGCCTCTATCTTTGGAAAATATCATCTGCCAAAGATGCATCTTGGTCTTCCAGCATTTCTGGACTCTTGCCCTCATCTGGTCCAAGATGGCTCCCTTCTAAGGCCTCATTCCATCCAACGAAAGAGAAAAAGGAGAGGGGGGGAGTCAGCTCATGCCAATTCTGATTGTGCTGCATTGGCCAGAGCTTAGTCACATGGCCATACCTAGGTTTACCGGTTTGTTGTAAAGGATTTTGCAGAGGATACAGATGAAGAGATGTGTAGGGCGAGGTATGAGGGGGGCGGAGGACATGGAACTTCCATGCCCTCCCTGGATGGCCACCTTCCAGGAACCTCCACATGTGCAGCTGTCCAGAAGCTCCTGGACACAATTTCCAACTAATTCAGGTAAATGCCAAGGAACACGATTGCTGGATCATATGGTAAAAGTACGTTTAGCTTTGTAAGAAACTGCTAAGCTGTCTTCCAAAATGGCTGCAGCATTTTGTATTACCAGCCCTGAATGAGAATTCCTATTGTTCCACAGCCTCATCAGCATTTGGGGTTGTTAGTGTTTTGGATTTGGGCCATTCTGATAGATGTGCAGTGGTATCTCATTGCTGTTTTAATTTGCATTTCCCTGATAACATATGATGTGACATATATATTTATTTGCCATCTGTGTATCATCTTTGGCGAGGTGTCTGTTCAGGTCTTTTGCCCATTTTTTAATTGAGTTGTTTTCTTATTGCTGAGTTTTAATAGGTCTTTATATATCAGCCTACTTTTGAATCCTGTCTGAACTTTTAAATGAAGCTGGAGGGGCTGGCTGGCAGTAGAGGGAGAGAAGTTGAGAATTAGAACGAATTTGCAGCCCCAGATGTCAGTGCCAGGCAGAGCTGCGGCTCCCATGCCTGCCTCTGAAGTTGGCCACGCCTCCTTCAGCCCTGGCCCAACTCTGAACAGTGGAGGGAAGGGCAGGCACGAGCTGGCCTCAGCACCACCCTGCCAGGTGACCACCCCTCCCCACGCACAGGTGAGGAAACAGGTGTGATGAAGTCCCTCAGCCTGTGGACTCACCTGAGGAGCCAATTAAGCCAAAAACCAAAATATCTAGGCAGGGCCAGGCACGGTGGCTCACGCCCACAATCCCAGCACTTTAGGAGGCCAAGGCGGGCAGATCACTTGAGGTCAGGAGTTCGAGACCAGCCTGACCAACATGGTGAAACCCTGTCTCTACTAAAAATACAAAAATTAGCTGGGCATGGTGGTGCACGCCTGTAATCCCAGCTACTTGGGAGGCTGAGGCAGGAGAATCACTTGAGCCTAGGAGGTGGAGGTTGAGACTCCATCTCAAAAAAAAAAAAAAAAAAAAATTTCTTAGAGTCAGGGTCTCACTCTGTCACCCAGGCTGGAGCTCTCAAACTTCTGGGCTCAAGCAATCTTCCCACTTCAGCTTCCTGAGTAGCTGGGGCCACAGGCGAGTGTCACCAAACCTGGCTAATTTTTTTTTATAGAGATGGGTGGTGGAGGGGGGGTCTCACTATGTTGCGTAGACTTGTGTCAAACTCCTAGGCTCAAGCGATCCTCCCACCTCGGCCTCCCCAAGTGCTGGGATTACAGGCGTGAGCCACCGCACCCAGCTAGGCATCCGAGTTTCATAAAGCACTCCTCTGTGTGTCTAATGTGGTTCTGCTGTGAACCACTGCACTCACCCATCATACCTGGCTAGCTCCTCTGCAGCCCTCGTGGCTTTGCCCTCCAAGGAGTTGCGTACCAACTTGGGGAGGCCTCATTTGAAGCCTTGGCCTCCAGCCCCAGCACGTGGGCTGACGCAACTTCTCTTGCAGCCCAGGGTCCACTAGGCTGAGCCCAGTGGAGGAAAAGGTGGGGGATCCAGCTGGACCTGGGGGCAAAGGATGCAAACAGGCCTCGGTGGCTCCAAGACAGTCCTGAAGTTCAAGGGCACGAGAAATAACATGAGTGGGAGGCTGGTAACGAGTTCCATCCCCCAGAGCCAGGAAAGCTGGAGGGCAGCAGAGGGGACAGGGTCCCAGCTCCCAGCAGGCCTGTAGGAGGCCAGCTGCCTGTGGAGGTCCAGGAGGCAGTCCCTACCCTGGGTTCTTCTCTTGGCAGCCAAGGCACCCTCTTAACTGGGCCTGGCGGGGCTGGAGGCCGAGCAGCTAGACCTGGTGGACCTGCCTTCCCTGTGCTCTGGCCCTGCGGCTGCCCCAACTCCCTCGGCTGACTTAGAAGGCTCCCAAAGACTCCGTATGTTCCCTAACCCCACCTTCCCACACCCTCCCCTGGGGAAGATCTGACCTCTGGGGGTCAAGAGCAGTTTGGGGTCTCAAAAAAGAGGTCCGCAGGGTTTAGGTTTATCCACCCCTTTCTGCCTGACCGCACTGGCTCCTCCATGTATTGGCCTAGCACTCTCTAAAAGGGATCAATGCATTCCCTTAATGGGGACGGGGTCCTCTTTTCAGGACTGTGCTAGGGAGAGGCTGCCCTGCTCCTCCTTGGCTGTGCAGGCGCAGACCCCGCCATCCCATCCCGACAAGCCCGGCTCAGAAGGGAAGATGGGGTGAAAGCCCTGTCACAGTCCTCGCAACAGCACCGAGCTCCTCGCCGGGCTGGCACCCGGCACCCAACCTGCTGCTGCAGAACTTCCTCTTAGTTTGCACTTCAGCTTCCTCCTCTGTAGAATAAGGGACATCATCCTGGGACACAGGTGTTGAGGACTAAAGGAGGTAAGGCAGGTAAGATTCCAGGTGCTGCCACTGAGATGAGGTGGCTGTTGATGACTGCAAGGCACTCAGCTGCTCTCGGGAGCCGCACTGTCTCCAGGGGCAAGGAGCTGCCGCCCCTCCTGGCAGGAGAGCACAGGCTCAAGTGGTCCCCGGTTCCCAGCCTGCTGCCACCCAAGATTAGAAACCCCAAACCTGGGGGGCCTTCTCCTCACCGCGGCTGCTGGAGGGGTGGCTGTCCTCGGGCAGAACAACGCAGAAGATGCTGTGGGTTGAATTATGTTCCCCCACAAAAGATGCATTGAAGGCACCCCTGGTGCCTGTGAATAGGATCTTACTTGGAAATAGGGTGTTTCCAGATGTTCATCAATTTGAGAGGAGGCCAGACTGGATTAGCACGGGTCCTAAGCCTGATGACTGGTGTCCTTATCAGAAGAGGACCCAGGGACACACAGGGAGAAATCCCTGTGAAGACAGAGGCAGAGATCAGAGCCATGCAGCTGCCCCAGCAAATACTAAGGGCTGCTGGTGACTGCCGGAAGGTGGGAGGGCAAAGAAGGACCCTTCTCTAGCGCCTTCAGAGGGAACACGGCCCTGCTGGCACCCTGATGCTGGACTTCGGGCCTCCAGAACTGTGAGGAAATAGGCTCCTGTGGTTTTAAGCCACAGCTGTGGTAAGTTAACTATAACAGCCCAGGGAGGCACATACAGAAGGGTCAGACTTCTGCCTTTGAAGATAATAAGAGGCCGAGCTACACGTCCTGACTCAGGAGTTAAACGGCCCCCCGGTCAGGCTGCTGGCTCCAGTGTGCAGCCCGCTTTATCTTTTCTCAGAAAAGCAAAGTGTTTGCTGAAGAAAAGCCTCGAAGGAAAAAGAACGCAGCCCCCCAGGGATCCAGACCAGTCCCCCCGCCCCAAATAAACACCCACAACACAGACCTTCAGGGCACCTGGGGTGCAGAATCCAGGCGCTTATAGCAGGAGACAGGGGTGGTCCTCAAGCTGGACTTTTCAGGTTGATTCTGTGCTCCTCTGGGACTGGCCCCCCTCACTCGAGTCAGCCTGAGATCATCTCCGGGTCTCAGCTAAAAATAGTCCAGGCTCCGATGTCTGCATATATTTGAATATTGGGCTCAAGAGACCATGATTCTGGGGAAACGGTGCAGCTGGTTCCCCCTGATGTTGGGGCGTGAAGCCAACAGAGCACTTTCTCCCCATTCAACTCTCACCTCTCACAGCTGCCCAGGCCTGACCACCAGCCGCCTCTTCCTTAGAGAACCTTTGCCGGGGGTCTTCTCCAGCCTGGGGCCCCATGGAGTAGCCCAGAGCTGGGTGGGATTTGGCTTTTGGAGTGCTGGGAGAGTTTCAGGCTGGGGTCTCAGCCCTGGGAGGGCTCCTTGGGCCCACAGAAGATACCCCTGGCCCCCATGGCTCCCCCAGCCCCATGCTGGTGCCCACCCGATCCTTGGACCTCTGAAGGTGGAGGGTGGGTAGAGACTATGAATCCCCCAGCCTTGTCTCAAGCCAGATTTAGACACCCTCACTTTCCCCTCTCTTTTCCCTCTCCCCATCACCATCCGTTCAGCAAACATTCTCCCAGGAGCAGTGCTTGGTAAGGCACTAGGCCTGGAGGGTACAGTCTCCTGTCTAGTGGCTGAGTCCCGAGCCCCTGTGTCCAGGGCTGGGACCTGCTGGGGACTTAAGCCGGCTTCTTGAATCTGCTGGTGCCTGGTTTTCATCAGTTCTGGAGACCGCTCTGCCAGTATCTCCAATCTTCCTTTTCCCAATGACAGACCCCCCCCCATCTGCCGGTGCTGGGGATGGGTGTTTTTCTCTGTCCTTCCACAGAGGCCGCAGTCCTGAAGGGGCCTGGCTTTCCGCAGGGGTCTCGATTCTGCATGTCCATCCCCAAGGCCACACCTCTCATCTCCATAGAGGAGTCAGAGTCCAAGCCCTGGACCCCAGGACCGGGAAGCCTCGGCCCGCGCAGGCCACACTCACGCGGCCACCATCTGGTTTTCAGCTCCTGGTTCACTCTGGCCCTTGGGCTTCCCCTCCTTGCAAGCTCATCTCTGCCTTAAGCTGGATGTGGTTGCTTGTGGTGGTTCCTTTCCTTTTCTTTGCATTTTCCTTTCCTTTCTCTTCTTTCTTTTTCTTTCTCTTCTTCTCCACTTCTCTCCCCTCTGCTTTTCTTCTCTTCTCTTGACTGAGTCTCGTGCTCTGTCACCCAGGCTGGAGTGCAGTGGCGCGATCCTGGATCACTACAACCTCCACCTCCTGGGTTCAAGCAATTCTTCCGCCTCAGCCTCTCACGTAGCTGGAGTTACAGGCTCCCACCACTCCTGGCTATTTTTTTGTATTTTTAGTAGAGATAGGGTTTCGCCATGCTGGCCAGGCTGATCTCGCACTCCTGACCTCAAGTGATCTTGGCCTTGGCCTCCCAAAGTGCTAGGGTGACAGAGCCACCGCGCCCGGCCGGTTTCTTTTATTTTCTGGTGTTTCATAAAGAAAGGCTGCCCAGTTCCCGTGCCTGACATAGGACGAAGTTGTCAACCTTCCCAGAGGTGCTTTCATGTAAAGAGTGACTTCTCTCCTGGGATATAATAAAGAACGTAGGCCATGGAGTCAGACAGCCCCGGGGTCAAACCCTGTTTTGGGCCCCCATCACTAGCTGTGACCCACAGAGTTTACCTCTCTGAAATTTTGTTCCATCACCTGGTTAAATACCACTGTGTTGGAAACAAATGGCCACAAATTTAGTGGCATAAAATAACACAATATATCTTACAGTCCTGAACATCAGAAGTCTGGAACGGCCCTCACTGGGCTAAAATCAATGTGTCAGCAGGGCTGCCTGCATCCCTCTTGGAGGCTGTAGCAGAATCAATTTTCTTCCTCTTCTGTTTTCTAGAGGCTGCCTGCACTCCCTGGTTCTTGATTCCTTCCTGCATCTTTAGAACCAGCAATGACCAGTCAAGTCCTTCCTGTATATCTCATCCCTCTGATGCTGACTCTCCTGCCTCCCTCTTTTTTTTTTTTTTTTTTTTTTGGAGAGAGGGTCTCATTCTGTTGCCCAGGTTGGAGTGCACTGGTGTGAGCACAGCTTACTGCAGCCTCAACTTCCTAGGCTCAAGTGATCCTCCCACCTTAGCCTCCCAGGTAGCTGGGACTACAGGTATGTGCCTCCATGCCCAGCTAATTGTTATATTTTTAGTAGAAATGGGGTTTTGTTGTGTTGCCCAGACTGGTCTCGAACTCCTGAGCTCAAGCGATCTGGCCACCTTGGCCTCCCAAAGTGCTGGGATTACAGGCATAAGCCACTGCACCAGGCCTTCAAATGTTAATCTCATCCAGAAACACTCTCAGAGAAACACCCAGAATGTTTGACCAGTACCTGAGTACCCCATGGCCCAGTCAAGCTGACAGATAAAATTACTCACCATGACCTCCTTTCAGGGAAGGAGTAAATCTCATCACACACACAAAGGTGCTGGGGTCAGCTCCCATGAGCTGCCAGAGATGGTTGTTAGATTTTCAGGAATTTTGCAAGCCAGTTGTTAAATTGTTAGTATCTCCAGACTGGCCAGGGTGGGAGTATTACACCATGGAAACTGGCAAGCACTAGAAATCAGGACTTGTTATTTCTTATTTGCATTTTTCCTTGTTCTAGATTTTGTATATAAAGATCATTGTGATCCCTTATACACAGCTTTCCTTGGGGCATACACACACACACACACACACACATACACATACACACACCCCTATATATATACACACACCTATATCTATCTATATATATATACCTATATCTATATACCTATATATATATCTATATCTATCTATCTATCTATCTATCTATCTATCTATCTATCTATCCATCCATCCATATATTTTTTTGAGACCGAGTCTTACTCTTTTGCCCAGGCTGGAGTGCAGTGGTGTGATCTTGGCTCACTGCAGCCTCCGCCTTCTGGGTTCAAGCGATTCTCTTGCCTCAGCCTCCCTAGTAGCTGGGATTACAGGCACCTGCCACCACACCCGCTAATTTTTGTATTTTTAGTAGAGACGGGGTTTCAGCATGTTGGCCAGGCTGGTCTCCAACTCCTGACCTCAAGTGATCCGCCCATCTCGGCCTCCCAAAGTGCTGACTTTGGGGTATAATTTATCACCATTCTTCCCGAGATTAGTTAAGTAATGTGCATCAAAGCCTTAAAAACACATGTCCTATGATCAGGTAATTTCACCTTTAGAAATGTCAGTGAGGGGCCGGGCGTGGTGGCTCAAACCTGTAATCCCAGCACTTTGGGAGGCCGAGGCAGGCGGATCTCGAAGTCAGGAGATCGAGACCATCCTGGCTAACACGGTGAAACCCCGTCTCTACTAAAAAAATACAAAAAACCAGCCAGGCAAGGTGGCGGGCGCCTGTAGTCCCAGCTCCTCGGGAGGCTGAGGCAGGAGAATGGCGTAAACCTGGGAGGCGGAGCTTGCAATGAGCTGAGATCTGGCCACTGCACTCCAGCCTGGGCGACGGAGCAAGACTCTGTCTCAAAAAAAAAAAAAAAAAAAAGAAATGTCACCGAGGTAAGTGAATGAGGGTATGGGTAGATATTTATGCAAAAGCCTGTTCATCAGATTTGTTTAGAATAATGAAAAGTGGGGAATGGCCCAGTAGTGAGGAGCTGGTAAGTGAAGGGACCTGTACGCCCCTACAGTGGAATATTACAGAACCATGAATAATGAATTGGTAGGCCAGGTGCAGTGGCCTGTAATCCCAGCACTTTGGGAGATCGAGGTGGGAGGATCACTTGAGCTCAGGAGTTCGAGACCAGCTTGGGCAACATGGCGAAACCCCATCTCTACAAACAAAATTACAAAAATTAGGCAGGTGTGGTGGTGCTGCGCCTGTAGTCCCAGGTACTTAGGAGGCTGAGGTGGGAAGATCACTTGAGCCTGGGAGGTTGAGGCTGCAGTGAGCCGAGATCGCGCCCCTGCACTCCAGCCTGGGTAACAGAGCGAGACCCCGTCTCAAAAGAAAAAAAGAAGAAGAAAGAAATGTTGGATGATTGTTTTGTTTCTGGAGAGCGAGCTTACCAGTTCACCACTGACCACACGTGTCAGGTGCCTTGGCTGGTGGTAATGGTAATTCTCTTCTCTTCCCCACTTTGCCGAAGACAGAAGTCTTCATTATCCAGTGAAAGAGCTTCCCAAAGGTGAAGTGCCACCCTGGTGGAAGGTATTTTTGTCTGGTGTGGCCCATGGCTCCTCTAGGCCCTCCTTTCCCTCAGCCCTGCCCCACACTCTGGAAGCCCCGCCTCAGTCCAGAGTCTCCTGCACCCCAGCCCGGGGCCAGGCGAGCTGGTTGAAGCCAGCACAGGCAGCTCCTCTGAGCCTGCTCATCGAGGATTTGACAGTCAATGTGTGACTTGCGGTCTGAGAGTGGCCCTGCCTCCCCTTGCCACTACTTAAGAAAATAATTCATAATAATTAATGAATAAACTGGGTTTATTGAGAGCCATTTACCACAAAAGGCCTCAGGGTACACTGCACTCAAGCATAATTAAAAGTGGCATCTTTTAAACGTCAATTTGAAATGGAACACTGGCTTGGTTGCCCAGTACAGTCTGGGCCTCTCTCTGATTCCACCTTTGCAGATGGAGCCTGAGATGATGGGAGGAGGAGGGGGGGTTGGTCCTGAGGGTGAGGGTACAGCCAGAAACCGTGGGGAGGACCTGGAGGAGTGTGGTCCCAAAAATCAGAGTGGGTCTTCAGTCTGAGAGGGCTGGTGCAGCCATGGCCACCAGCAGGGAGGGAACAGGATGGCCTGGAAGCAGGTGACCGTTTGCTACAGAGGGAGAGGATGAAATCCCTGGTGCCAAACTCAGGCCACTTGGCCCCTGCATGCCAGCTGAGTCTAAAGGGAACAGGTTTCCCCAATTAGGCCCAGTGCCCTGTGCTCCTTCCCTGGCCAGGGAAGGTGATTCATTCATTCATTCATTCATTCATGCATCAAGAGTTTATTGAGAACCTGCTGCCTGCAAGCACCACACTCTGGAGCTACAGCTGTGCACCAAAGAAGGCGCCCGCTCTTGGGGAGCTTATAATGCAGTTGGCAGAAGACAGACAATAAACAAATATTTAATACATGTCATAGAGAAACTCACAGCAAGAGGGCGAGGGAGTGTGGAAGGTGGGAAGGTAGTCCTGGGTTTCTAGGGAGATCTCAAGGACATGACATTTGGGCAGGAAGTGAGGGAGTGAGCTAAAGGGACGAGGTACCTGTTCCAGGTAGCAGGAACAGCCTGTGCAAAGGCCCTGAGGCAGGTGCAAGATGGAGGAAAGAGGCTAGCGTGGGTGGAGCAGAGCAGGGAGGGTAGAGTGAGGATCAGACCCATTCTCTGTAAGAGTTGCTGAACTCCAGCCCTGTGGGTGGCCCTGGACCTGACCCTCGAGATATAGTGGTAAACATAGCCATCCTCATCCTCAAAAAGCTCAGCATCTATAGGGAGGGCCCCACCATGGAGAGGCGCTTAGATGGGTGGTGGTGAGATATGCGGCTCCTGGGGGCTTCTGATTGGCCAGGTGGGAGCACTGACCTGAAAAGCCTGGCCAGGCGTGGTGGCTCACGCCTATAATCCTAGCACTTTGGGAGGCCGAGGCGGGTGGATCACCTAAGGTCAGGAGGTTGAGACCAGCCTGACCAACACGGAGAAACCCTGTCTCTACTGAAAATACAAAATTAGCCGGCTTGGTGGCACAAGCCTGTAATCCCAGCTACTTGAGAGGCTGAGGCAGGAGAATCACTTGACCCAGGAGGCAGAGGTTGCAGTGAGCCGAAATTGCGCCATTGCACTCCAGCCTGGGCAATAAGAGCAAAACTCCATCTCAAAAACAAACAAACAAACAAAAGCCTGGGCATCCCGACTTACACAAGGGATAAGCCTGGAGAGCCCTCCCTCCACATCTCTTACCTCTCAGGAGCCCCCAGGGTGGGCCTGGGAAGCAGCCTCACCTTAGAAGCTGTATCCCACTCACTTCCCATCTCTTTCCCACCGGCTTCTCTCCCTGCTGCCCTGGCTGTGGAGACCCCCTTAGAAACCACTGCTGCCCCCAACCCACAACATGAGTCTGGGACTCACCACTGACTCCGGATAATGATTGGGTCCTTCCCTCCTCCTGGGGGAAATATGCGCGGGCCCCTCGCGGAGGCGAGCTGTCTTCAGCCTCGAGCACGTGGACCGTCTGCAGGTGCGCTGCTCCATGTCCCTTGCTGGGAAACCCTATTCACTGGCTCTTGATCTTTCTGTAAAATCAGGGGACACTTATCCCTTGGTATCCCAAATAAGGCTAACGAAAGCTCCACGAGGGTGACATGGTGGAACCCCAATTCCTGCCAGGATCGAGAGAGGTAGTAATCGGGATTAGAAGGGTGTCCACACCTGCAAGAACAATCTCCCGGCTGTCCCTGAGAGTCCAGGCTGTGGGCTGCAGACCAAACCTTTCTGCTTCTTCTCATCAGTCAGCCTGTTCCAGGGCCCAGAACAGATGCCATGTTTGAGGAATCCCACTTTCGGGCAAGGCTGGATGCAGGGCAGGGAACACCTGGATGTGAGGTGGCCTGGCACTGGATAGGAATACAGGAAAAGCAAAGACCAGGCATGCTGGCTCACGCCTGTAATCCCAACACTTGGGAGGCCAAGGCGGGTGGATCACCTGAGGTCAGGAGTTTGAAACCAGCTGGTCAACATGGTGAAATCCCATCTGTACTGAAAACAAACAAATATTAGCCAGGCGTGGTGGCACAGGCCTGTAGTCCCAGCTACTTGGGAGGCTGAGGCAGGAGAATCACTTGAACCTGGGAGGCAGAAGTTGCAGTGAGCCAAGATTGTACCACTGCACTCCAGCCTGGGCAACAGAGCGAGACTCCTTCTCAAAAAAAATAAAAAATAAAAAATAAAAAAAGAATACAGGAAAAGCAAAGCCTCTTTGACCAGGTTCCTGCCTCTTGGTATCCTGCAATTTCCCTGATGAAAGAAACAAAGCCCAGGAAGTAGTGGTGTCAGCCCTAATTTCAGAAGCTTTCAAACTGCTGTCTTGGCTGTTGGGCTTGTAGGGGTGAAGTTTCTCTGAAAATCAGTTGACCAAAGGCAGATTAATTAATAGGAGAAACGGCGTTCACAATTTGTTGTAATGTGCACAGCATGGGGGAATTGTAGAATGATCACCCGGTAACTTGGTGGCTTACAGATACTTATATACCTTTTTTTTTCTTCAATTTTGAGACGAGTTTCACTCTTGTCCCCCAGGCTGGAGTGCAATGGTGCGATCTCGGCTCACTGCAACCTCCGCCTCCTGGGTTCAAGCGATTCTCCTGCCTCAGCCTCCCAAGTAGCTGGGATTACAGGCACCTGCCACCACGCCCAGCTAATTTTTTTGTATTTTTAGTAGAGATGGGGTTTTGCCATGCTGGCCAGGCTGGTCTCGAACTCCTGACCTCAGGTGATCCGCCCGCCTTGGCCTCCCAAAGTGCCGGGATTATAGGCGTGAGCTACCGCATCCAGCACAGATACTTACGGACTTTTCGTCATAGGGGAAAGGAAGGTGGGAAAATGGGGATGATTTCAAGAGGGATGTTTTAAGAGGGTAAATGATTTTCAGGGGGATTCTGTGGGCTTGGAGAACATATAATGGCCTGGGTCAGAGTCTGTTGGGCCCACAGAGCAGTGTGACAAGTCTGCTTAGGTGTGTTGACAGACTGCAGTCTTTCTTCCTGCAATATGAGTTAGTAATGAAAACTCGGGGAAGTGGCTGGGCGTGGTGGCTCACCCTTATAATCCCAGTACTTTGGGAGGCCAAGGCAGGCAGATCATTTGAGGTCAGGTGTTTGAGACCAACCTGACCAACATGGTGAAACCCTGTCTCTACTAAAAATACAAAAATTAGCCAGGTGTGGTGGTGGGTGCCTGTAGGCCCAGCTGCTTGGGAGGCTGAGGCAGGAGAATTGCTTGAACCTGGGAGGCGGAGGTTGCAGTGGCTGAGATGGCGTCACTGCGCTTCAACCTGGGCAACAGAGTGAGACTCTGTCTCGAAAACAGCAACAACAACAACAACAACAAAAAACACCTCAGGGAAGGCAGTTGCATCCTTCTTTAGCAGGTCTGGTATCTGGGTAGATAAGGAAACTTCACAGAACAGCTTCATCCTGTGCTCTGAGAGAGACAGAGGACTGCAGAGGCGGTCAGGGAGACCTTGAGGCCACCTCATGTCAAAGCACCATGTTTTGGGGTATCAGTTTCTGGGTCCTGAAAAGGTCTTTGTTTCCCCCCACCCATGTATCCATCCATCCATTAAAAAGTAATTACTGCATGCATATCCTGAGCCAAATACTGTGTTTAAGCTCCCAGGACATAGCTCTTTGTCCCCTCTGCCCCTCGAGAGGGATGGCTCACTTGAAAGTTTAATGCTACAGTGGAATTATAATTATGAAAAACCACACACTGCAATTCGGGTTTAGGATGAAAATATTAATTTCCTGGTTTTAATTATTCAATAGAAATTAATGAAAATTCAAGAGGAATCTCCAAAGAGCTTCTCTAACTAGCAGAGGTGGGGTGGATCGAGGAGAGGAGAGTAGAGTGGAAGAGAGTGGGGCAAGCCAGAGGCTGAGGACCCTGCACCTCTGCCCAACGCTGCTCATCTGGGAGCTTTCCCAGGGCGAAGGGGCGAGGCTGCTGCAGGAACCAAGCCTCAAACCAAGACTCAGGGTTTGCTCATTCATTTGGGAGACTGGGGCTGGGGTATGTGTTGAGTTCCATCCCTGCCAGGATGATGCCAGACAGTGGAGAGATGAAGACCCAGCCCTGCCCTCAGAGAGTTCCTGGGTCATTGCAGGGAGACAGACCACACCTGTAGGCTCTGAGCTAAGCCCTGGAGTTCTGGAAATGCCAAGCCAGGCTGCTGGGATGAGGTGGGAGGTGAGGACAGGAAAGGCTCCCCTGAGAAGATGACTGGCAGAGTTCTGAGGGTCTCTCCCTCCTGGGTGAACTGAGAAGCCGCCCTCTGAACAGAGGCAAGGCAATATTTTAAAGTACTGGGGACCATAATGTGTCATTTGTCCTCACTTTAAAAGAATCCAAATTCAGAGCGCACCCTCTCTCTCTCTCTCTCTCTCTCTCTCTCATCCACCCCTAAGGGCTAGGAGGGTGGAAGATAAAATTCTGAGGGTGGGACGGCTCTGAGCCTTGGAGAATGGGAGATAGTTTCACTAAATGTCACTTCCCCAGAAAGGAAGAGGATTGGAGCTTTGAGGGCAGATGATTCGGAGGATGGGGGAACCTGTGTCCCAGTTCTAGCAGTCTCCCTACAAGGTGACAGGTCCTGAAAAGGGATGGCTGAAAAGGCCGTGATGATCCCAGGAGCTCTGGCCTCAGAAGCCCTGGCAAGGGGTCCCCACACCCAAGCTCAGTGCCAAGGAGGAAGCTTTGGATGGAATGCAATTGATTCCTGCCTCATGGCCTGTTTTGCATCTATTTGTAAATTCATTTCCTGACTGTCTACTGAGGTATGCTCTTTGAATTCTCCTTTGAACTTGGTTGTGGCACCTTGCAGGCTCCCTCATGAATTAATGAGTTAAATAAAATCATGGGCATTTGTTTGTTCTATCTGATGGAGCCATGATATTCCTTTATAAAAAGTATTCTCTAGCAATGCCTTATAGTCCTCGTAGTGAGAACTGCTACAGGCCCCCACGCTAAGAGGAAGAACAGAGGCACAGACACTTGAAGTAGCTTGCCCAAGGTCACACAGCGAGGTGGGGTGGGGCCAGGATTTGGATGCAGCAATCTGGTTCAAAGTCCTTAAAGAGCACTTGAGTTCTGTTATCTGTCAGTCCCCCAAGTAACCCCACAAAATAGGTACTTTATTTTTAGAGACAGATCTCACTCCATTGCCCTGGCTAGAGTACAGTGGTCCGATAACAGCTCACTGCAGCCTCAACCAGGAGGTTGAGGAGCTCAAGTGGCCCTCCCACTTCAGCCTCCTCAGTAGCTGGGACTACAGGTGCACACTACGAGGCCCAACTAATCTTTTTACTTTTTGTAGAGTCGGGATCTTGCTCTGTTGCCCAGGCTGATCTCGAACTCCTGACCTCAAGCAACCCTCCTGCCTCAGCCTCCCAAAGTGCTGGGACTACAGGCATGAGCCACTCCGCCAGGCAAAATAGGTACATTATTTATGCTCAAGAACAGCAGCACAGAGGTCAAGTAATTCATCCTCTCTCTCACGGTAAGTGGTTGTTTCTATAGTAGGATCACTGTACACTGTGTGGTGGATTTGATATCTGCACTGAGGGAAAGCGCTGATAGAATATTAACAAAAATCGTGACTAGCATCTATTGAGCACTTTCTCTCTTTTTTTTTTAGTTTTGCTGGTCGCCCAGGCTGGAGTGCAATGGTGCCATCTCGGCTCACTGCCACCTCCGCCTCCCAGGTTCAAGCGATTCTTCTGCCTCAGCCTCCTGAGTAACTGGGACTACAGGTGTGCGCCACCACGCCCGGCTAATGTTTTGTATTTTTGGTAGAGACAAGAGTTCACCATGTTGGCCAGGTTGGTCTCGAACTCCTGACCTCAGGCGATCCTCCCGCCTTGGCCTCCTAAAGTGTTGGGATTACAGGCGTGAGCCACCGCGCCTGGCCCCTACTGAGCACTTCCTAAGTTCCAGATACTGCGGGCAAGTCTATACCCAGATCATCTCATTTACTCCTAAGTCCCTACAAGGTAGGTAATTTCATTGGCCTATGTTACAGATAGAAAGACTTTGAGGCACCCAGAGGGTGAGCGGCTTGAGGTTTTCTTTCTCTCTGGGTGTATCTGAAGCTGAGCTCTGCCGGCGGACGTGGCCCGTAGCCGTCTGCCCTAAGAACTGGCCTGGACTCCCCAGACACCACCCTTCCCCTCCCGAGGCCCCCCAGCCGCACTTACACCCTGAAGGCGGATCCCTTGACTCCCGAGAGGCTGGCGGTGGAGTGCGCGGCAGGACCGCAGCGCTGATCTCTCCAGCTGGGCTGGGCTTTGGGGACCTCGGCCTTGAAAATCTGCTAATTACCGGTGGGGGCGGAGCCGCGTCTCCAGGGTCTCGGGGAGGGCGTCGGGGGTCAGGGATTGCAGGTGCCCGCAGCCGGCCTCGGTGGTTTACCAGGCACCCGTCACGCTAATTGAAATGTGCCAAATAGCTCCCCGGCGCGGGTTCGAGCCGAGCAGCGGGCCCCGGGTCACCTGCGGTGTTGATGAGGTATGAAAGAGGCAAAAGCGCCGGAGCGGCAGCTTCATTTGCAAGGGAAATGACTTGACGAGGCCCTTCATTTGCAGTCTTTCCGCCCAGAGGTTCTGATTAGCTGCGGAGGAAAAACCCTCCTGTTTTATGCATAAGGAGCTCTGCCTGGAGACCCTCGGCTGCTCACCCGCCCCGGCTCTGCCTTCTCCTCCTCCCACGTCGGGAAGGAGAGGGGTCCCCAGAGGGCAGGATCCGAGGCTGAAGCCCAAGACCAAACCTTGGTGATGAAAACAGAAATTTCTTGAAGCAAGGCTGCCATAAAGTGGAGTGGGACTCATCGGTGAGGAGGGGGACTGTGCGATCTCCATCCGGGGTCTTCAGGGCAACTGCATGAGCTCAGCCTGCTGAGAGCCTGGCAGGCAGCGGGAGCTCCCCTGGGGTTCCGGCCTCTACACCCAGCGGCTCTGTGCAGCAATTCCTGCCCGGAGAACCTAGTACCCCCTTCCAGCCCCTCCTGGTGCCACACCTCTGCACCAAGACCCCTCCCTACCTCCTTGGTCTCTGGCGCTGACTTCCTCTAGGAAAGGGGAGACAGTGGGCTAGATGCTTTTGCAAATATTTTCTCTACAATCTCCAATCTTTGTGACAATTACCCTTAAAAGTTAGATCTTACATCCATTTCCTTTCCTGTCACCCGCACCCCCTCCCCCTTCCCTGGACTCCCCGAATTTTTTTTTTTTTTTTTTTTTACCACCACCTCCCAACCCACATTCTTCGCAGCTGCATCTGCCAGGCTGCCGGCTCTGTGAGCCAGCTGTAAATGTGATTAATGCTGAAGGAAGCGCTGCTGGCTGCAAGGACGCATCCCTGGCTGGGGCACAGCGCTGGGTCAAGTGGCCAGCTGGGGCCAGGCAGGTGAAGGATTAATCCAGAATCTTGACCAACAATCAGGTGGCTGTTTTCCCCAGACAATGGTTCTGAAGGGGGCAGTGCCCAAGGTTCACCCTTGAAAACTCCCAAGGGTCGTAACCCAGTGGCATTGGGAGCACCTTGGCTAGGGGCCTCTTGAGCCTGAACCCAGGTTTTGGGGCCTGGTTGCCCCTTAGGGTTATTAGATATGAGTTCTACATTTATTTTCCAAGAATTAATACGTCAGTGTGTTTAATTCTTTGCCTTCTACTTTTAAACTTACTGTCTCGTAAAGCAACCTTTTTTGATTGCCTACTCCACCCTGATTCATTCTGATCACCTGCTCCACCCTGACTCCTTCTGATCACCTACTGCACCCTAACTCATTTAATCACTTGCTCCACCCTAACTCATTCAGATTACCTGCTCTGCCCTGACTCCTGCCAAAGCACTCACCCCATCATTCTCTTTAAATTAGCCAGTTGGAATTAGTTTAGCCTGTGCAGTCTAACCCTAGCCAATAGGGGAACCACACAGCAGCAGGGGCCACGTGCGTCAGGGATAAGAGCCCCTTCCCCTCCCTTGTCCAAGGGTGCGCTTACCATTGCTCCATCTGTAAGGGCCACCCTTCTATGGAAGTAACTTGCCTTGCTGAGAATTAAAAAAGAAAATTTTATATTTGAGTGCTATTCCTTCTACAGCACTGAAACTTACACAGGGCCATGCCAGGGTGTGGCAGAGGTGGAAGTCCTGTCGCTGTCTATAGCTCACGCTGGCATGAGCACATTTCAGACCCAGTTAAAGTCTGGCTCTGTCGCTGACCAGCTGGGTGGTTTGGGCAAGTTCCTTCACCGTCGAGCCTCAGTTTTCTTATCAGAAGAATGGGGACGCAAGTCCCTATCTTTAAGGGTTATGGGGAATTGGAGTTGATGTATTTGACCATGGTAGTCCTTCAGTACACAGTGGCTGTCACTTCAAATACTCTTCATGATACCAATGGGCCTGAGGAGGTCCCCGAATGCCGGTGGGACCTCAACCCCAGCTCTTGACACCATTTCAAGAAGGAATTCAAGGATGAGTCAGAAAACAGTGAAAGTATGGAGATTTATTGCAAAACAGAAAGTGCACAAGAAAGGGGAGAGCAGCGTTCTCAAGAGAGGATGGCGCAGTGGGTTTGGGGTTTCATCTTTATGGGTTTCTTCAGCCAAGGGATGGGATGTTCATGAAAGTTCCTGGAAAAAGGTGGACATTTCTCAGAATTATGGTGCCACTCATTTTTACACCAAATACAGGTGGTCTTGGAACTGTCCTGGCGCTGGCAGGTGTGTGATTTAGGATGTTAATGAGCGTATAATGAGATCCTAGGAGGAACCCGGGTCAAATCCAGCACCATGGTGGGTCCACACACCCTGGTTTCCAGGGTTTTATCAGCTCATACCCTCTAGTCATGTGAAACTGTTATAGGAAAGTGGTCTCAGTCCAGACCCCAAGAGAGGGTTCTTGGATCTTGTGCAAGAAAGAATTCAGGGCGAGTCTGTAGAATAAAGTGAAAGCAAGTTTATTGTGAAAGTAAAGGAATAATAGAATGGCTACTCTATAGACGGGGCTGCTGGTTGCCCATTTTTATGGTTATTTCTTGATTATATGTTAAACAAGGGGTGGATTATTCATGTCTCCCCTTTTTAGACCATACAGGGTAACCTCCTGATGTTGCCATGGCGTTTGTAAACTGTCATGGTGCTGGTGGGAGTGTAGCAGGGAGGACAACCAGAGGTCACTCTCGTCGCCATCTTGGTTTTGGTTTGGACCAGCTTCTTTACTGCAACCTGTTTTATCAGCAAGGTCTTTATGACCTGTATCTTGTGCTGACCTCTTATCTCATCCTGTGACTAGCCCAGTAGGCCTCAGCCTGTTTTTACCCAGCCCCTATTCAAGATGGAGTTGCTCTGGTTCCAAGGCTTCTGACAAAACAGCGCCTGGAATTTTTTAATTATCCTGTGACCCACCCTGTATTTATTCCTGTCTCATTCGGGTGGTGTTACCGGCAGCCCAGGGGAGGGAATGCAGGAAGAGCTCTGCCTTAGGCTCAGCTTGAAGAAGTCTCAGCTCCCTCCATCTCCTACAGCTGTCAGAGCAAGAGGTGGCCCCAGGCGAGGCTCTAGCTGAGGCCCATTAATGGCATGGAAGACGGGAAGGGGCAGGATGCAGCCCCATACCTGTCCCAGGCTGGGTCAGATGATTCCCAAGGCTGCCTCTCTTGGGGGAGGCTCCTGGAGGAAGCCTGGTGTGTGCAATTTTCCTGGAACACAAATGTGGCTGGGGATTTTGGAAGCAGCCCCACGGGTACATCTCCCCTGCTGCTTGGCAGGTACTTGGCTAATTTCACTTTGAGTGGGTGGGGGTTAGAATTCTGCCTCCACTTTTTACCTGCCATGTGATTTGGAGCAAGTTACTTAATTTTTATACATCTCAGTTTTAAATTGTAATATGGGGATAAAAACAATGAGAAATAAAAAAGACAAAGCATGTGAACTACAGAGCCTCACGTGTTACAAGCATCCATAAATGTCCAATTTTATTTGTGTTATGGGAGCCTCTATTTCATGGCAAGCCCCGATTCAATCTTGAGCCAAAGCTTCCGTTTCGAAGGCTGTGCATATGTGTATCTTCCAAGCTCCCCTCCGCCCCTGGCCTCAAAATGCAAATGTAATAGACTAAAAAGAATAAACCCACAACACCAAGACAGGGGTGGGGGGTCACCAATCCCTGGGAGACAGTGGATGGGAGGTGTTGCTTGCTACACAGGTAGAGAGTGCTGCAGCTCAGGATAGAACTGCAGAGAGAGGGGGCAGTGACCAGACAGAGCCCCCGAGACTCGGGGCTCAGAGGCAAGAGATTCTGTAGAGCAAAAGGTGCTTGCTGAGGACAGGGGAGTCATTGACAGTCTGTTTATGAAACAACTGCACACGTAGCAGTTCACCCTCTCCCACCCTCTGTGCATTTCACTCAATGACATCCTGGAAGGCTCCTCGCTAAAGAACTGCTGGGGAAAGCTAAGGCCTTTGAACCGCAAGGCTGCCAAATATGAGTGTGTCCCTGTGAAGATACTGATGCTCCAGAGAAAATCCCTGCCCATCCCGCACGTAGGCCCCCACCCCAGCCTACACAGGAGGGGATGGGGAGGCCAATTTACTCCATAGCAGAGGAAACACCAGCCTACAACCCCGTCCTTCCCTCTTGCATGTGAATGAGCCATGAAGGATCCCCAGGCATTTGAAGAAGACCATCCATGCAAAGGAGAAAAAGCAGGAAAGCAACAAAAATGCTGGCCCAGAGGAAGCAGAAATCATTCACGGAACAGAAGATAGCATTTAACCCTCTAATGAATATACTCAGGGAGACTGCAGAATATATTCCATCCATTAGAGAGCTCAGTTTTCTTGGGATAAGAAAACCCCAGAGAACCATCAAAGAGCTCCTGAGATGAACAAATATGCTTGCTAAAATGAAAAGTTCAATAGAAGGACTGGAAAATACACAATTTCAAAATGCAAAAACTAAAGAAAACAGAGCTGAGGAACCTAGGAAAAAGAGGAGCAGGCTCTGTACAGAAAGGAGGGCAGACTAGGACCACATTGCCTACCAGTAACACTGGGTACTAGAAGCCAATGGGTGCAGGATGGCTGCATGTTAGAAGGAAAATTATTTTCAACCTGGAATTATATGTCTAGCTACATTATCTATCAAAAACCTCATGGCAGAATAAAGACATTTCAAACATATAAGGATACAGATTATCTTCAACACACCCACTTAAACATTTTTTCCTCAGCTTTATCAAAGTACCATTGATAAATAGAAATTGAAATTGTGTATATTTAAGGTATACAACGTGATGATTTGGTATACATATACGAACACAGCCTTTCTTTAAAAGTTGCTTGATAATGTTCTCCAGAGAAATCAGGAAGTAAACGAAGAAAGAGGAAGATCCAGGAAACTGAATCCAACCTAGAAGAGAGTCAAGGGAAGTTCTAAGGTTTGATCTCAGGCCTAGACAGGGTGACCAACTCATCCCAGTTGGCTGGGACTTTTTAGTTTCAGTACTGAAAGTCTTGTCTCCTGGGGAATCTTGCAGTCCTGGGCAAACCGAGGTGATGGGTGACTCTAATGATGGTAGCAGCTGCTCCAGATGGCCTGGTGCTGCCGTCACACCAGCTGCAGCAGGGAGGCATGGCTGGGGCTGCACGCTCTACGGAGCAGGCAGGAGTCCTGCCCTCCTGGTGGGGCTGCAGCCACCCAAATTGTGGTTGCAGATCTGAGCTTCCTTGTGCTCTTGGGGGGCCAGGAGCAGGAAAGAGCCCTGCCCTCCCGGGTGCCACTGCAGCTACCCAAACTGTGGCAGCAGACTCAGGCATCCCTGTACTCTTGGGGTCCCAGGAAGGCACCCCTACCCTCGCAGGCTCAGAAGTGCCTGCCCACACTGTCTGGCTTGTTTCTGCTGTTGGTGCCTGCTCCCATCTTGGAACAAAGCCACGTGGAACTGTAAGTCCATTAAACCTCTTTCTTTTGTAAATTGCCCAGTCCTGGGTATGTCTTTATCAGCATGAGAACAGACTAATACAGACACCTGGGTCATTAAGGAGGGGTTTATCCTGCACAGCATGAGATCAGAAAGCCCAGATACCCAGTGTCCAAAGTGTGGATGCAAACACTTTTCCCTGACCAAGTTTCCACCAAGAATTAGAATGCCAAACAACATCGTCCTCTCCTTATGGAAATTAAATTCCCAAAGCAACAAGTTCCAAACACCTATGTTCCTTCTTTAGCCATTAGAGCCCAAGCTGCCTTTCACTAGAACAAGATTTGGTTTGCGTGATAAACCAATTTCAAATGTCTCCAACGTAACCCTTCCCCGAATTTCTAGCGAGTCCCTGAGACAACCCCATTGATTTGTGCTCCTGCTTCATTTGGGACCTCTGAGGACTTCCCTCACTTTCTTCTGAGCTCACCTTTGTATGCCAAAGAGTGTTTAAAATGTTTTACCTGAAGCTTTAGGTGTGGTTGAGAGGGAGGGTTTTCAGGATAACTCATCATCCTGACACAGCTGTTCCCCCTTCCCAAAATTTATCCTAAGAAAAGCAGCATCCCCACATGGGCCTTGCCAGCCATAGGACCTGTAGGAAGGGGCCAGAAAGTAAGCATAGAAGACAGAAAACATTTGTGGTTTCAGCTTTGCTAGGATGCAAATAAGTCCTGCCAGTTGTCTGGAGTCCATAGATTGTGTGACCTTGAACACAAGCAGGAGAATCCTCTTGGGAAGAGGCTGAGGCTTCTCCTGGGCTTCTTCCTCAAACTCGGCAGAACCTGGAACTTTGTTAGTCCTTTGCTACTGTCATTGGCTCTGCTCAGACTGGACCGACTGATTGATGCAGGGTACAGAGGCCTGGCCTTCTCACCCCAACCCAAGCAGTTCAGAAGGGTCATCTGATTTTTCAGAACGTCCGTAGGGTAGGCTGAGGCCTCTGTTGAGACTGCAGTGCCAGCTCAACTTCTCTTTTTGCTCAATTCTGCTTCTTTCCTTTCCCTTCCACAGCTATTGGTCCAAGAGCACTCCCTACAAGCCTCTTACATGCTAACCTCCATTTCAGACTCCTACACTCAAAGGAAGATGGGCAATGTGAAAATCAACCTGTGGAACAAGCTTGTCCAACCTGTGGCCCATGGGACACACGTAGCCCAGGATGGCCTTGAATGCAGCCCAACACAAATCTATAAACTTTCTTAAGACATGAGGTTTTTTTTTAAAAAACATACTTTTTAATAAATGAAATTTTAAAATAGAAACAGGGTCTCACTATGGTGCCCAGGCTGGTCTCGAACTCCAGGGATCAAGTGATCTTCCCTCCTCAGCCTCTCCAAGTGCTAGGATTACAGGCATGACCCACCACACCTGACATATTGTGAGATTATTTTGCAATTTTTTTTTTTTTTTTTTTAGATGGAGTCTCACTCTGTCACCCAGGCTAGAGTGCAGTGGCACAATCTTGGCTCACCTCAACCTCTGCCTCCCGGGTTCAAGCAATCCTCCTGCCTCAGCTCCTGAGTAGCTGGGATTATAGGCGCCTGCCACCACGCCCGCTAATTTTTTGTATTTTTAGTAGAGACAGTGTTTCACCATGTTGGCCGGGCTGGTCTCAAACTCCTGACTTCAGGTGATCCACCCACCTCGCCCCCCAAAGTGCTGGGATTACAGGCCTGAGCCACTGCACCTGGCCTCAATTTTTTTTTTTTTTTTTTTTTTTTTTTGTAGCTCATTAGCTATCATTAGTGTTAGTGTATTTTATGTGTGACCCAAGACAATTCTTTTTTTTTTTTGAGACGGAGTCTCGCTCTGTCCCCCAGGCTGGAGTGCAGTGGCCGGATCTCAGCTCACTGCAAGCTCCACCTCCTGGGTTCACGCCATTCTCCTGCCTCAGCCTCCCGAGTAGCTGGGACTACAGGCGCCCGCCACCGCTCCCGGCTAATTTTTGTATTTTTTTAGTAGAGACGGGGTTTCACGTGTTAGCCAGGATGGTCTCGATCTCCTGACCTCGTGATCCACCCACCTCGGCCTCCCAAAGTGCTGGGATTACAGGCTTGAGCCACCGCGCCCGGCCGACAATTCTTCTTCCACTGTGGCTCACGGAAGCCAAAAGATCGGACACCGCTGTTGTAGAAAAAATGAAGAGCTGGCCGTGGGAGGCCGAAAGAGTGAGGGTCGTGATCAACTCAGTATACCACTGGAGGCTACATGAGTAAATAGCAAACTGTTTCTCACAAATGCAGAATGTTGGCAAAACTGACAAACTGCATCTGCCACCCAGAAGGAACGCTGCGGGCAGTCACTCCGCGAGCGCAGTGTTTCTTGGGATTAGGTACATCTGAAGCCTGTTAGTCATAATATGAACCTGTGATCAATTAAGCAGCTGCTCAGTGGTTACCTCCTCCTCTCTGCTCTTTCTACCCAATAAATACGAAGGACTGTGGAAGCTCGGGGCTGCCTTTGCTTACGAGAAGCAGGGAGCTCTCCTCTTCTTCCCCTGGACCCTTCCTTTAAAACAGCTTCTTTTTTTGTTGTTGTTATCATTTCTACATTCGTCCCTTCGTTCAGTCTCATAATGACGGTCTCAAGCAATAACAGTAGTAACTGCTCTAATGACGGTCTCAAGTAGTAACGGTGGCAGTCGGCCACAGCTGGCCAAGGTGGCCTGGGTGGCCTCTAGTTGCATCTCCAACCTGCTCCCTGGGGGCTGGCAGAGCAGCAGGCATGGCCAATGTAGCTTCCCTCGGCTGGGCCTTTCCCATGCCATGATTCATTCCCTCCTTTACTCCATTACCTCCTCCAAGGCAGGAGCCTGACATCACCAGCACCCAGTCTGGGAAAATGTGTCAATAAGTAGGTGTTGAATGAATTAATAATTGAATGATCTTCCTGACTACAGGCGAAGACCCCATGAGTAACATGGGAAGAAAAAGAAATAAAAAGTTAATATAAAAATAAAAATAAATATAATATAAAAATAAAAACAAATAAAAAGTTATTGTATCAGTTGGGCACAATGGCTCATGCCTGTAGTTCCAGCTATTTAGGAGGCTGGCATGGGAGGATTGCTTGAGCCTGAGAGGTCAAGGATGGAGTGAGCTATGATTGCACCATTGTACTCCAGCCCGGGCAACAGAGCAAGACCCTGTCTCTTAAAAAAAAAAAAAAAAAAAAAAAAAGTCATTATATCAACAAATGGTTGGACAACTAATTGTGCATTAATATGCCAAAGGATGAGCCTAGGGCCATATCTTCTGCCATATACAAAAATAACTGATGCTGGATCATAGACCTACACGGAAAACCTAAAACTATGAAACTTTTAGAACAAAACGAGAAAATTTTAGTGGCCTTAGGTTAGGCAAAGATTACTTAGATAAGGTATAAAAAGCATAAACCATAAGAGAAAAGACGGGACTTCAATTTTTTTTTTTTTTTTTTTTGAGACAGAGTCTCACTCTGTTGCCAGGCTGGAGTGCAGTGGCATGATCTTGGCTCACTGCAACCTCCACCTCCTGGGTTCAAGTAATTCTCCTGCCTCAGCCTCCTGAGCAGCTGGGATTACAGGTACCCACCACCACACCTGGCTAATTTTTGTATTTTTAGTAAAGATGAGATTTCACCATGTTGGCCAGGATGGTCTCAATCTCCTGACCTCGTGATCCACTCACCTTGGCCTCCCAAAGTGCTGGGATTACAGGAATAAGCCATCGTGCCCAGCTGAGTTTCTTATGAAGTTAATCCTACATTTACCATCCAACCTAGCAGTCCCACCTGATATGGTTTGGATCTGTGTCCCCACCCAAATCTGTCAAATTGTAATCCCCTGTGTTGGAGGTGGTTGGATCATGGGGGTGGATTCTCATGAGTGGGTTAGCACCATCCCCCTGGGTGCCATTCTTGTGATAGTCAGTGAGTTCCCATGAGATCTGTTTTTTTAAAAGTGTGTGGCGCCTCCCCATTCTCTCTCTTGGTCCTGCTCCTGCCATGTAAGACGCCTGCTCCCCCCTGCCCTCCGTCGCCATGAATAAAAGCTCCCTGAGGCCTCCCCAGAAGCAGATGACACCATGCTTCCTGTATAGCCTGTGAAACTGTGAGCCAATTAAACATCTTTTCTTTAGAAGTTACCCAGTCTCAAGTATTTCCTTATAGTAGCGCGAGAACTGACTAATACACCTCCCTTCATTATTTATCCATGAACAATGAAAACCTGTGTTCACATGGAGACCTGTAGGAAAATGTTTACAGCGGCTTTTGTTCATAATCACCCCAAAGCTGGAAACAACTCAAATGCCCATCAACTGATTGGGAGATTCGCGTCACAAGGTTGATTGGGGAGCATTCTTGGGGGTCCTGCCTGTGGGAGGGGGGCAAAAGAGCACATGGGGCCAAAGGAGAAGCTGAGCTGTGATGCAGCCTCAACAGAAGCCTTGGTGGACCGTGCAGGGAGTTCTGAAGACATGGCCCTTCAGGGCCATCCCGAGCCGGGAGAAGAGGGTGGGGACTCCATATCCCTGCTTTGGGCGGTGCTTGGCGAGGAGCCACGCTGGGAAGGGGACATTGTCCAGGAAGGCAGCTGTCTCAGCTGAAGCAGTCTCCAACGGGGCTGGCACCTGATGGTGAGTGTCAATGACACTTTCAGCAGCTGGAGTTCTAAGCCCTTCAGTCCTGAACAGGAATTTGGGTGGCTGTGACACCCAGCACACAGACGCTCAGTAAATGTTTGTCAAAGAACTGAGTGGATCACAGGAGGGTACCAAAGAAGGAGTAAGAACGGGACAGGGCACCCAGAGAAGTGACGTTGTTGATACCTGATGGTCAGTTGGGACCGATTTTTCCATTGGATCCCCTGAGACAATGGGGCAAGTTCTCTCACCCACCCCATTTTACAGATGAGGATACTGGGGCTCAGAAAGGTTAAGGAACTTGCCCAGGATTGCCCAGCTAGGACAGGGGGGCTGCAGCCGGACTCCAAATCTGGGCACCCTGAACCATCCAATTTCCCCCTCTTTCAGGTGGACAGAAGTGGACAGAACTTCTGGGTAAGGGGGCAGCAGGCCGGAGGGGCAGTGGCTGCCTAGGACAGGTATGTCTCATTGTGATGAAAAATGTGCAGGAGGCTTACCATGTGGGCATCGAATACCTCTGCACACACCCTAGACACGCATATCTCATTGGCTGAAGCAAGTCAGCCAAGGACGACATCTCTAGGATGGGGAAGTTCATGATGCTCGTGGGAAGCCATGGCCAGGGTAGGGAGGGAAGAAAAATTGCAAGCAGATCATCCATCCACAAGGGTCACATGCCCACGTGGTAACAGCCCACAGGAGCTGGGTAGTGGCTGCCCCCTAGAGAAGGGTCACATGCTCTCCAGTTTGCCACAGGCTCCACCATGCCCTGTGGTTCTCCCCACCCACTTCCATCACCTACATGGCCCTGTAGCTGGGTGTGTGCAGCCAGGGTTTAGTGGTTTCTCCAGGCCTTTCCAGTATTCATCTTTTCTTTTTTCTTTCTTTCTTTCTTTCTTTCTTTCTTTCTTTCTTTCTTTCTTTCTTTCTTTCTTTCTTTCTTTCTTTCTTTCTTTCTTTCTTTTCGTTTTTTGAGATGGAGTTTTTGCTCTATCATCCAAGTTGGAGTGCAGTAGTGCCATCTTGGCGCACTGCAACCTCTGCCTCCTGGGTTCAAGCAATTCTCCTGCCTCAGTCTCCTGAGTAGCTGGGATTACAGGCGCCCACCACCACCCCTGGCTAATTTTTGTATTTTTAGTAGAGACAGGGTTTCACCATATTGGCCAGGCTGGTTTCGAATTCCTGATCTCAGGTGATACGCCCGCCTCAGCCTCCCAAAGTGCCCGACCAAGTACTCACCTTTTCTGTGGATAATCACAGCACTTGAGAGGGATGGGAAGACAGCCCTATTAGGCTCATCTTATTCACATTTGTAAATCTGGTCAGCTGGGCCCATGGTCTAGACTTCCAGCTGTGTAGAGGTCTCTGCTGGGGCCTGTCCAGGAGCCTGGAACCCCATCCCTAAGAGTCACTCTTTGGAGCCATGTGGGGACACATGTCCCTCGAATGGATTAAAGCCATGTCTCCTGGGAAAGGCAAGATGCCATTTAGGGAATACTCTGGCAGGGAGTGAGGTGCCTTGACCAGCCCCACGTACATTTTCTCCAGTTGAAAGCCGGTCTCTAAAAGAATGGATCCCTGGCCAAGTGCAGTGACTCACGCCTGTAATCTTAGCACTTTGGGAGGCTGGGGGTGGGGAGGATCGTTTGAAAGAGCATAAAGTGTCTCCTTGAAATTTAGCTGCGGGGATGAGATTGGGAAAAGAAAGTGTCCTGGAGCCGGGAGCGGGGCTTGCCAGCTGGCAGACTGGGGAGAGAATTCAGAAAGGGAAATGGGGAAACTGCCTACAACCAGAGGCTGCTTTCCCACCAGTCCTGAGCTCCCCCAGCCCGGAGTGGCGTCAGCCCACCGCCTGCCCACATGTCGCCCACCCCTGCCCCTACCATGGCAAGGCTCTTCTCGGTGCCAGGCAGTTTCACATCCACAAGCCCTGCTCTGCCCAGGCCATGCTTGGTACCTTATAGCAGCTTTCTCAGTGACTCCTAAAACAGCCTTTTAATCCCCATTTTAGGGATGTGGAAACTGAGGCTTAGAGAACTAAGGAAGGTGATGAATTTGGGATTAAGGTCCATCAATGTCTGGATGTTTTCCATCTCATGATGCAGTCCCACGACAATACTGCCCCACCCACACCCAGTTCAGACAAGACCCTCGCCAGGAGCGGGGAGGCAGCCACCTCCTAACCAGTTACTGTAGCATCAAATCCCTGATCCCTGATCCTGTTGCCATAGAAACAGCTTTAGACCTCACAGTCTCTCCTGGGCTCAGTAGGGAGGTACTGGAGGGAATAATCCACCATTTGCTAGCAAACTGGGGGAACTGTGGCTCATGCTTGACAGAGAGGCAGCCAAAGGGTGGGACAGAGGATGGAGAATCCCGCATCTGCAGGGAGAGGCCCGAGGCTGACTCCCTGGGATCACCAGGCCAAGGTACACAGGCTCCTTGGATCAGCATCCATGAACAACTGCTCCTCTGCCAGGCGCTATTCTGGAGATGCAGAAGTGGACACATCTGAGAAGGATCCTGCCCTCAAGGAGCTTACATTCTGGCAGGGGAAGCAGAGAGTGGACAGTAGACATAGTGCATGCATGATAAATAGTGTGAAAGATGCTATGGAAGAAGAAACGAGCAGCCCTGGATACTGGTGATCAGAGAAGCAGGGGTTTGCAATTTTAAGCAATGCAGCACCATCTTCAAAGGCAGGTCACAGGCACCCACAAACAGAGACCCATCCACCCATTTCCAGGCTGACATGGGACCCTGAAGCATGCTTGTCTTGTGCAGAGGCAAGACGCAGGAAGGTCACAGACTCTGAGAGGAGGTGGCCGTCCCCCTACCCACCCACCCAGACTCTCACAGCCAGAATCCCACCATGAGCGCCCAGGCTTGGTTTTTGGGGGCTTCCTTTGTTTAAACCCTGCCTGTTCTCATCCAAGCGTCCCGGGAGGTTCTGCTCAGAGAATACTTGAGGGTAGATGAGCATCTCCCTGGGGACAGACGTAAAACCTTGGGGAGTCAGACAAACCCATTGCTATGAAAGGAGCTGTCCAGCTTACCGGGAAAGGGGCATCCCCTTCCTCACATAACCCCACCCAGGGGGTGGAGGCCTTTGCCAACGGCTGCTTTTGCGTGTCTGAGGTGGAACAGGGACAGCACTCTGTTTTTCCGACAACAAAGCTGCTCACCTAACTGCCCCTCCGTGTACCCTCAGTCCTAGCTGCCAGTCCACCCAGCCCTGCATCAGCCTGTGGCCGCCTTTTCGTGTCACCTTGGTCTGCACAGCCCCTAGAGCGCAGCTCCTTGGAGGCAGCACATGCCCACACTCTGGGGCATCCTTGGCTCTACTTGGCCACAGCAAGGCTCCCAAACGCCACTCCTCTCCCCTTCCACTTAGCAGACGACCCAAGGACCCTGCTTTCTGGGGAAGAGCAGAGGCTTCCAGGCTTGCTTCCCTTGTCTTCCTGCGCGTCGCCCCAGCCCTGCACCGCTGCCTTCCTCCCTTCTCCTCCAGCCTGGAAGAGGCTGCTGAGGCATAGCTCCTTGCCTGGACCCTTGACGCATGCACCCCTCCCGCCCCTGGCTGTGGGGTTCGTAGAGGCCCTGGGCCAAGTCTTCCCCTTAGGCGGTCAAGGTGCTCACATCACCTCTCCACAGACAGGCAGAGACGGCAGCTTCCTTTCCAATCTCTAATCCTCCTTAGAGTCCTGCTCACACCTCCTTGCAACCTGGGAGACATTTCATCTTGAACTTGACATTTAATGATATTTCAGTCTCAGTTGGTTTGTATCATCTCTTACCAATTCTGACTGGTGTCTGACTAGAGGCAACGTGGAACCCTGGATTAGATCCTGCGACAGAAAAAAAGATTTTAGAGGAGAAACTGGTGAGATTCTAATAAAGTCTGTAGTTTAGTTACTAGTCTGATACCAGTGCCTGTTTGTTAGTTTTGACAGATGTATGCACCCTGGTTAGGTAGGATGTTAAAATCAGGGGAGGCTGAGTGAAATGGAGATGGGAATGGTAATTACTTTGCATTTTCAGCAAATCTAAAATTACTCAAAAATAAAAATTTATTTTTTAAAAACTGATGAGTCTGGGTAAATTATACACAGGAGTTTTGTGGTACTGTTCTTCCAACTTTTTAAAATAAGTTTGAAAATATTTCCAAATTAAAGTTCCTGGATGGGTGCAGTGGCTCATGTCTGTAATCTCAGCACTTTGGGAGGCCGAGGCAGGCAGATCACTTGCGGTCAGGAGTTGGAGACCAGCCTGACCAACATGGCGAAACCCCGTCTCTACTAGAAAAAATACAAAAATTACCCAGGTGTGGTAGTGCACGCCTGTAATCCCAGCTACTTGGGAGGCTGAGGCAGGAGAATTGCTTATTCAGCCTTACAAAAGAAGGAATATTTTTTTTTTTTTTGAGGCAGAGTCTCACTCTGTTGCCCAGGCTGGAGTGCAGCTGCATGATCTTAGCTCACTACAGCCTCCCTCTGCCTCCCAGGTTCAAGCAATTCTTCTGCTTCAGTCTCCCAGGCAGCTGGGATCACAGGCACGTGTCACCATGCCCAGCTAATTTTTGTATTTTTAGTGGAGGTTTCACCACGTTGGCCAGGTTAGTCTTGAACTCCTGACCTCAGGTGATCTGCCCGCCTCAGCCTCCCAAAGTGCTGAGATTACAAACGTGAGCCACCACGCTCAGCCTGGGATTTTTATTTTTTATTTATTTTTTTGAGACAGTTTTGCTCTGTCACCCAGGCTGGAGTGCAGTAGCACCATCGTGGCTTACTGTAGCCTCAACCTCCTAGGCTCAAGTGATCTTGAATAGTTTTTGTCTTTTTGTTGTTGTTGTTTTGTTTTGTTTTTTAAGACAGGGTCTCATTCCGTCACCCAGGCTGGAGGGCAGTGCAGCCATCAGGGTTCACTGCAGCCTCGAACTTGGAACTCCTGGGCTCAAGCATCTGCCCCCACCTCTTGTTAAAGAAGCCACAGGCAAAGCTTTTGCAAACAGCCAAGACTTTCCCACTGAGGCAAAGAAAGAGGCCCACAGCCCACCTTGCCACAGTCGGTGGGGGAGGTAGTAAGGGGGAGAGAGGGCCTCTGCAGTGACCAGGTAGCTGGAGAACAGTGTCTAAGTACCTGAGGGGCAATAGCAACTGGGATCCCCGGATGTAGAGGAATGATTTAATTCCTGCTGGAGCAGCTGTACAGAGAAGTCAAGTTCATCTCTGGGAAGGCTGGGGAAAAGAAAACTAAGGGGAAAACTCTATATTCTCTGAGCCAAAAATGATGGCCCTGGACTCCCTCCCTCAACTTGAGAATGCATTTAGGTAAAAAAGATGACAAGAGGCTGGACGTGGTGGCTCACGTCTGTAATCCTAGCACTTTGGGAGGCTGAGGCGGGAGGATCACTTGAGGTCAGGAGTTTGAGACCAGCCTGGCCAACACGGCAAACCCCTGTCTCTACTAAAAATACAAAAATTAGTCAGACTTGGGGGCACATGCCTATAATCCCAGCTACTTGGGAGGCTGAGGCAGGAGAATTGCTTGAACCCAGGAGGTGGAGGTAGCAGTGAGCCAGGATCATGCCACTGCACTCCAGCCTGGGCAACAGAGCGAGACTCCATCTCAAAAAAAAAGAAAAATAAAAGATGACAAGAGCCAGGTCTGCACCACGTGGCCTGCCTCATTGCAGCTCATCCCAGCCTGGGTTTTCAGCTATTCCTGGTTCCTCGGCAGGCACAAGATTCCTCTTAATAACAAGAATTCCCCTCCCGCTGCCATGACTGAGGCAACCACAGCGCATCCCAGGAGCATCACTGAAACAGCCATAAACATTAAGTCACTTTCTGTTCCGCATTGAACAACTCTCCTTTATTAAAAAGAATAAAATCGCATGAACTCAAATAGAATCTCCTGCAAAAATATTTATCTGTTAATATAAAGCCGAAATCGCCAGGGTTTACGAAACTGGGAAGAATGATGTCTGTTTTGCTGTGGGCGCTGCCTCAGAGCCGCTGTCTCTGATGGGTAACATGCTAACGGCTTCCTCCTCCACCCTCCAAAATATGATCTCCAGAGGCCAGGTTGGCTTTACCCAGCGCAGTAGAGAGTCCCTAAAATCGGAGCGTGAACCCTGATTTTGTAAGCTGAATTCCATTTCCACTGCCCCAGGAGTGCTCGCTATTTAAAAGGAAAATTTTAGCTGAGGCAAAAAAAAAAAAAAAAAAAAAAAAAGAAAGAAAAAGAAATCATTATAATGCAAATCAGCTTTCTCTTCTATCCCTTCTTGGTAAATTTGATTTTCAATTTTTCTCTGTGCTTGGGGCTGGGAACAGTGGAATCCAAGCATGAGAAAATCACTGGGAAGTTCCAGTAAGCTATGGCCCAGCCGAATGCTCCAGGGTTCCAGACAGTACCACAGGAGACTTTGGAGCATTCGGCCCTATTTGCATTTCTGCGGGGCTTTGCTATCCCTTAAGCTCTCAGGTCAGGGGAATCACTGGCTACTTGGTAGAAGCTTGTGGTGTGACCCCAGGTTACCTGTGTGAGGTTTAGCAGAGCCTAGGGACTCCCTCTTCCTATCCTCACTGTCCTTGAGACCCTTATGTGCCACCTGGACCAGCTTGCTCCTGCCAGTTCCTCCCCTGCACTGTCCCGGAGCCTGTTACCCTAAAATACAGCTGTCCCTTCAAACTGGGAACCACCCTTCCACCCAAGCAGATGGGACTCCTGCCCTGAGCCCCAGGCTGCAGAAGGCCACGCTCTGGCCACCCCTGGGCCACCCCTCCCCCAGGGCAGGGAGTCACCATGATTTGGGCCACATGTCACAGATGAAGAACAGGAGACTGTGCTGCAAAGTCAGGGTCTCCAGTCACCTCGCTTCTGATCAGCTGGCTGTACATTCAGGGGTTTCTGTTACCCCCTAAGTTTCACCCCACTAGAATGACTCACAGAACTCAGGAAACTACTCAAGTTAGGATTTCAGTTTTATTTTAACAAAGGATGCAAATCAACCAGCCACAAGGAGAGACACGTGGGGCGGGGGCTTGGAGGGTCCCACCTGCAAAGCTTCCATCGTGCTCAGGACCCGTGACCTCCCGCCACACGGATGTGTGACAAGACGTCAAACATCGCCATCATTTCTCCTCCCCCTTCCCCTTTGAGCCGCCACATGCTGAGATTAGGCCACCTGGATAGTACAGGACACTCTCCACATCTCAGCGTCACAACTTAGCCCCATCTGCCAAGTCCCTTTTGCCATGTAAGTAATACGGTCACAGGTTCCAGGGCCTAGGACATGAGCACCTTTGGGGACCATGATTCTGCAGCCACACCCTGTGACTGGCGCCCAGGACTTTCCTGACTCTGGAGGGAATTTGATTCCAGTTTTTGGGGGTCTGTGGAGGGCATGGCCATGCATACAACATGCTCGAAGGCTGAGCCCCAAGCCCCAGGACTTGGCCTGGGTGGGACTACATACCACGAAGTGGGAGGTTGAGAGCTGACATGGTTTGCCTCTGTGTCCCCACCTAAATCTCATGTTCAATTGTAATCCCCAGTGTTGGAGGTGGGGCCTGGTGGGAGGTGACTGGATCATGAGGGCAGCTTCTCATGAATGGTTTAGCACCATCGCCTGGATGCTGTCCTCAGGACAGTGAGAGTGAGTTCTCCTGAGATCTGCTTTTTTAAAAGTGTGTTGCCGGGCGCGGTGGCTCAAGCCTGTAATCCCAGCACTTTGGGAGGCCGAGATGGGTGGATCACGAGGTCAGATTGAGACCATCCTGGCTAACACGGTGAAACCCCGTCTCTACTAAAAAATACAAAAAACTAGCCGGGCGAGGTGGTGGGCGCCTGTAGTCCCAGCTACTTGGGAGGCTGAGGCAGGAGAATGGCATAAACCCGGGAGGCGGAGCTTGCAGTGAGCTGAGATCTGGCCACTGCACTCCAGCCTGGGGCACAGAGCGAGACTCCGCCTCAAAAAAAAAAATTAAATAAATAAAATAAAATAAAATAAAATAAAATAAAATAAAATAAAAGTGTGTAGCAGGCTGGGCACAGTGGCTCACACCTGTAATCCCAGTACTTTGGGAGGCCGAGGCAGGTAGATCACCTGAGGTCAGGAGTTCGAGACCAGCCTGGCCAACATGGTGAAACCCCATCTCTACTAGAAATACAAAAAATTAGCCAGGCATGGTGGTGCACGCCTGTAATCCCAGCTACTTGGGAGGCTGAGGCAGGAGAATCTCTTGAACTCAGGAGGTGGAGGTAGCAGTGAGCCAGGATCACGCCATTGCACTCCAGCCTGGGCAACAGAGCGAGACTCTATCTCAAAATAAATAAATAATAATAATAAAAGTGTGTAGCACATTCCCCACCCAGCTCCTGCTCTCCCTATGTGAGGGGTCGACTCCTCCTTTGCCTTCTGCCATAATTATTTCCTGAGGCCTCTCCGGAAGCCAAGCAGAGGTCAGCACCATGCTTCCTGTGCAGCCTGCAGAACCATGAGCCAATTAAACCTTTCTTTATGAATTACACCGTCTCCAGGCGGTTTTTAATAGCAATGTGAGAACAGATGAATACAAGCGCTTTTCGCATTCTGTAACCACAGCCCTGCGTCAGTGCAGGTGGGCAGGGAGGAGGCAGGCAGGGCTGGCTGTACACAGCTGGTTGGTCTAACTCTCAACGCTGGAGAAATGGGTCTTCAGCTCCAGCGCAGCTCTGGGGTGGCCAGGAAGGGCCCCATCATGGGGCAGCTCCCTGCCTTCTCCCAAGTCTGTTCTTGTCCTTACCCAGGAGCAGGTCCTATGTGGGTTGGAAATGTGAAGACAGCGTGGCCCTCGAATCTCAGAGTTCAAGCTCCGGCCATCAAAGCTGCTTCTGCTCAAGGCATCACGTCTTGTTTTCGCCCCCATTCGTTGCATCTTTGCTGCACAAGACATTTCGCACATATGACCAAGCAAGGGTTCAGGCCCTCATTGATTTCAAAGCTTGTTTTTCACTGCATCCAAGACCCTCTGCAGTTTCCAGGGCCGCCCTGTTCAGTTGTGCAGGTTTTCACTGCACAAGAGCAAAAGGCCAAATGCTGAGTGGTGCTGAAATCCAGCCTGGGCTCCATGCACCCAACTAGGAGCTCACACACTGACTACAATCACCCAGAGGGGAGCCTTTCTCAGATTTGCCCAAAGGTACCATATGACAGCCACCCTGACAGCTTCCATTTTAGAAATGAAGAAACACAGAGAGGTTAAGTAACATATCTAAGATCACACAGCTTGTCAGTGATCCTTGGGATCCAAGCCCGGTCTTTGCATTCTATAGCATTGCCTAAAGCAAGGTTCTGCTGAGCAAAAGACCTCAACAGATGCTTTGTTTATAAAGGGAAATGTCCAGAGACCAGGGACTCTGCTGGGTGGAGCATTACCAACATAACATGGTGAGAAACACAAGCTTAGAAATCAAAGACGAGGTCGAAGCCTTGCTCACTCACCTCTTGGCTGTATAACTTGGACAGATAATTCACTTCTCTGAGCCTCGGTTTCCCCACCGGTGAAATGGAAAGACCTGGCTTGAATCCCAGTGACCGCTGACCAGCTGTGTGACCTTATATATGTTACTCAACCTCTCTGAGTTTCTTCCTATCTAAAGTGGAGGCTGCCGGGGTGGCTGTTGGTTTTATATGATACCTTTGGGTAAATCTGAAAAGGCCTCCCTCTGGGCAGTGGCAGTCCTAGCCCACAGGACTGCTGTGAAGATGAAGAAAGCACTGTGGTGCCTGTTTATATTTATACTTTTCTGGCTGAAGACCAATTTCTCCAGCGTTGAGGGCTAAGTGCATGGCTCTGGTCTGCCTGGGAAAGTGCCAGAAAAGAAAGAAAGGGCAAGTTGGAACTGGGGCTAGGGAGGTGGCCCTGTTGCTGCCCCTCCCATCTCTCGTCCCAGGCACACCATGCTCCCTGGTCTCTGTTGGTCTCAGTTCTGCAGGTGGAGGGGAGGCCGTAGGCTTTGTATTGAACCAAGCATGGGGGCTCCTATGGAAGGTTTTACAGATGAGAGGAGCAATCGCTGTCTCCCCTGGTTCTGCTCTAGTTTAGCATCTTAGGGGAAGCGGTTCTGCATCTTCCTGGGCTTCTCCTTCCAGCTCTTCGGAGTCTCGCTCTGTAGCCCAGGCTGGAGTACAGTGGCGCAATCTCGGCTCATTGCAACCTCCACCTCCCAGGTCCTGGTTCAAGCAATTCTCCTGCCTCAGCCTCCCAAGTAGCTGGGATTACAGGCACGCACTACCATGACCAGCTAATTTTTGTATTTTTAGTAGAGACAGGGTTTCACCATGTTGGCCAGGCTGGTCTTGAACTCCTGACTTCATGATCTGCCCCCCTCGGCCTCCCAAAGTGCTGGGATTACAGGTCTGAGCTACCGTGCCCAGCCTCTCCTTCCAGCTCTTAGCACAGCCTCAGGCAAGGCTTTCCTGAGCTCTAACCCTACATCCCCCTGACTTTCCTTCATCCTTACATAAAATGAAAGTCAACATTAAGTTTTGTAAGACTGGAGACTGGGTGAGGTGGTTCATACCTGTAATCCCAGCACTTCAGGACACTGAGGCAGGAGGATCACTTGAGCCCAGGAATTTGAGACCAGCCTGGGCAACACAGCGAGATACCATCTCTATAAATAATTTTTTTTTTTTAATTACCCAGGCTTGGTGGTGCACACTTATAGTTCCAGCTACTTGGGAAGCTGAAGTGGGAGGATCACCTGAGCCTGGAAGATCAAGGCTGAGGTGAACCACGATTGCACCACTGCACTCTAGCTTGAGCAACGGAGCGAGGCCTTGTCTCAAAATTAAAAAAAAATAAAAAAAAAAATAAAAAAAAGTTTTGCAGGACTGTGAAGGCAGGCAGGTGGATACTGAGAAATCCCTCAGAGGCCTCCCACCCCACCCTCCCCCAAGGCCTTGCCCTGGGAATCTGTTTTCTTTACCAGGCATCTCCGGATTTGTCCTTTGGGGTTGATGGAGATTTATTTATTTAAACACACAGCTGACACTTGTACCCCTTGTTTTTGGAGAGTCGGGAACAGGATATAAACATATTTGGAAAGAAGCCAGAGCAGCGGACATTGACGAACCAGGGGCCTTGGAGGTTCTGGATAATTCTCTTATCCTGGTCCAGTGCTGACCACGTAGGTTAATTTCTCCCTTGCTCAGAGATGATGGGAGGAGAATCAGAGAAACAATGGTCATGCTGACCTCAGGCTTCCTGTGAGGGTCAGGACATCCATCATTGTTCCCCTACAAATTAACAGACTGGCCCATCCCTGGTTGCTATGGCAACTGCCCCCAGTGCTTTTGTGATTGGAAGTGCTTTTCAAGTGAACTGTCCTCCAGACAAACGGATTGAGGAAGGAAATTACCAGAAGGCCCAGCACCTCTGAACAGGTCTTTGTTTCCAGGAGATAGGCCTGAGGAGAGGCCGAGAAGCCACTACCGGAAAGGACACTATTAATTACAGAGTACTCCAGAAGTTGCCCTGGCCACAGGGGAGGAGCAGCCTCTGTGGTTCCCACACACAGTTCCTGGCACTGCAATTAACCCAGAGCCTTCCAGAAATGTCAAAGGCAATGAGGTTTTATTTTTCTCCTTTTCTTCCACTGTCTTGGGCTCCTTACTTCAAATTGCCTTTGCCCTGTTCTGATCTCTGTGAAGGATGCCACGTACAGGGGAAAAAAACTCCAACTCAAAAGCAGAAAATCCCAGAGTACCCACACCAGAGGCCACCTGGAGGGGTTCCGGGGGAAGCCTCCCTGAGCAGGCCGGACGGTCGACCGGCTTTGCCTATTTCATACCAAGACTCCAGCATTCAGCTGCAAAAGAAAACTCCCTATTCTGAGTGCCTTCCTTTTTATACAAAAAGCAAAAATAGGGGCCGGGCGTGGTGGCTCGTGCCTGTAATCCCAGCACTCTGGGAGGCCAGTATGGGTGGATCACTTGAGGCCAGGGGTTCAAGACCAGCCTGGTCAACGTGGTGAAACCCCATCTCTACCAAAAATACAAAAGTTAGCCGGGCATGGTCCACGTGCCTGTAATCCCAGCTACTCAGGAGGCTGAGGTAGGATTGTCTGAACCTGGGAGGTGGAGGTTGCAGTGAGCTGAGATCACGCCACTGCACTCCAGCCTGAGTGGACAGAGCAAGACTCGGTCTCAAAAAAGAATTAAAAAATAAAAATAATAAAATAAAAACAAAAATACCCAGCATTTCCTCCTAATTACATAAGTCATTCACATCCGCAGTAGAAAAATGAGAAAATAGAGAAAACCACACAGAATAAGGTAAAGTCAATTATAATCCCGCCCACACCCCAAATACCCACCGCTAGCATTTGGCTGTAAACCTTTCCAGTCCTGTCTCTCTGGGTAACTGCCTTGTTGGCTCCTGACGTCACTGCTTTAGTCTCCCCTGCCCCTCACCCCCGGATGCAAACATAAGCAAATGCATGACCCCCCAGCTCCTTCTCTTAGGTAATAGCTCATGGCCACGCTGGGTTGCAAACACAGTCTTAATTTGGTCCTCAGAATATTCGGGCTGTGGGAGAGCAGAAACATGCCACCCCAACATGTGCACCTTTTTGCATCAGGCTTGTTGAGCTGTGGGCAGTTAAGAAGAAGCAGGTGCAGGAAGCTCTGCACTCCCTCTGTTTGCCTAAAAGCAGGACACGGATTTATAGAGACAGAAGCCGTCCCACTCCCCTTTCTACCACAGAGCAAAGCTGAGCCACTGAAGACACCTTTGCACCCTTGTGGGCCTGAGGCCAGCTCCAGAGGCATCCATAAGAACAGGCTTTGCCAGCCAGCCTGCACCTGCCAGCTCTGTGCCTCCCCAAGGGGCTGCCCCTCGACACGCAAAGTCCTTTCCCTTTGTCTTGTGACTTCTCTAAAGATGTACTGTGGAAGAAGCAACATGATCCAGGCACTCCCTGGGTGCTTCCTGTGCACATAGGAAACATGTATGCCGGCTGGGCGTAATCCCAGCATTTTGGGAGGCTGAGGTGGGCAGATCACTCGAAGTCTGGAGTTGGAGACCAGCCTGGCCAACATGGCAAAACCCCGTCCCTACTAAAAATACAAAAATTAACTGGGTGTGGTGGCACACACCTGTAATCCCAGCTACTCGGGAGGCTGAGGTAGGAGAATCACTTGAACCTGAGAGGTGGAGGTTGCAGTGAGCTGAGATCGTGCCACTGCACTCCAGCCTGGGTGACAGAGTGAGACTCCATATCAACAACAACAACAGCAGCAACAACAAAAACCAGAAGAGAAGGGCAGTGTGCATGCTGACGTCCATCGCCCTGTCTTTCTCTTGTTAATCTGTCTTTTTGTTCCAGGAGGCTGTTCCAGCTGAGAACTTATAAGTATTATAGGAACAAATGAGTTTTCCACCCCTACAAGCCCATGATATTTAATCATATCTCTCAAGGGAACAGGGGTTGAATCTTCTCCCTTCCCCAGCTCAGCCTGCTCCAGTCCAGAGGCTGCAACGGGGAGGGGATGGAGCAGATGATCTGCCCCAGCCCTGGCAGAAAGAGAGGGGGTGGAGGCGAAGGAGATGGGAACCTGCTAGGGTAGTCCTCACTCGCCTGGACAGCTTCCCCTCTTGGCTTCCATGGGCTCCTGGAAGGTTCCCTGCTGGGCTCTGGGTCCCCATGACCCTGGGGGATGCTCCTCAAATCCTGGGTAGTCCTATGTGACATCCAGCAGAAGCCCCCCTCAGCATCCTTCTGGGCACTGCCCTATCCCCTTCCAGAAGGCCCCACTGGTAGGGTCCTTGGGCAGCCCCTTGTGATTCTCTCTCTAGTCTGCAAGGAACACTCCCACCTCCTTGTTCTGACACACAAACCTGGGCCTGTAGGCCTCCTGCTCCACCATCCAAATGGCCACAGCCATTTCTCCACCATGGAGATGTTTCTGGGGGAGGCAGACGCCTGGCCCCCCTCACTCACGCGTTTCCAGGCTGGGCCAGGTGTCCGTGCTTTGCATTTCTCTGCTGCAGGAGACACATTTCAAGGCTCTCTGGGGGGTCCCATGAGTTCTCCTGATGCAGAGACAGAGCAGGGATCCACCTAGGGGCCTGTCTGCACCCACCCCCAACCAAAGCATGGAAATAAAGGAAGAATCTTGAGTTTGTTCTTTGTCCAGAGTCTCGTCCTGAGAGGCCTGAAGAGTCATGCCCATGGCCGCACTTACGTGCAACCTCCATGTATGGGTTTATGACTTCACCTGCAAAGCACCCCTCGCTTTCCTGAAATGCACCCCTGCCTTTTAAAACCCTTGCTTGTGCTCACACCTGTAATCCTAGCACTTTGGGAGGCTAAGGTGGGCAGATTATTTGAGGTCAGGGGTTCAAGACCAGCCTGGCCAACATGGTGAAACCCTGTCTCTATTAAAAAATACAAAATTAGGCCGGGCGCGGTGGCTCACGCCTGCAATCCCAGCACTTTGGGAGGCCAAGGCGGGCGAATCACGAGGGTCAGGAGATTTAGACCATCCTGGCTAACACACTGAAACCCCATCTCTACTAAAAATGCAAAAAAATTAGCCGGGTGTGGTGGCGGGCGCCTGTAGTCCCAGCTACTGGGGAGGCTGAGGCAGGAGAATGGCGTGAACCCGGGAGGCGGAGCTTGCAGTCAGCCAAGATCACGCCACTGGACTCCAGCCTGGGCGACAGAGCGAGACTCCGTCTCAAAAAAAAAAAAAAAAAAATAATAATAATAATAATAAAATTAGCCAAGCCTGGTGGCGGGTGCCTGTAACCCCAGCTACTCAGGAGGCTGAGACAGGAGAATCACTTGAACCCAAGAGGCGGAGGTTGCAGTGAGCCAAGATCGTTCCACTGCACTCCAGACTGGGCGAGAAGAGCAAAATTCTGTCTCAAAATAAATAAACAAACAAACAAAACCCCTGATTGTGAGCTGTAGGAGTTCGGGTCTTCAGCCTTAGCTGCCCGTTCTCCTCGCTTGGCACCCTGCCATAAGTGCCCTTTATGAGACAGCCGGGGAAAGCAGGACAGGGACAGGGGAACGGTCCCTGTTTTCCTTACACACCATGCTGACTGCAGCCTTCCTCAGCCTTGCAGCCGTGTAACCACAAACACTTCCTTTCACAAAAATAGGCCACGTAAATCTAAAACACACAGAGCGCTTAAAACACAAGCATCGGCCAGGCACGGTGGCTCAAGCCTGTAATCCCAGCACTTTGGGAGGCCGAGACGGGTGGATCACAAGGTCAGGAGATCGAGACCATCCTGGCTAACACGGTGAAACCCCATCTCTACTAAAAAATACAAAAAACTAGCCGGGCGAGGTGGCGGCGCCTGTAGTCCCAGCTACTCGGGAGGCTGAGGCAGGAGAATAGCGTGAACCCGGAAGGCGGAGCTTGCAGTGAGCTGAGATCCGGCCACTGCACTCCAGCCTGGGCGACACAGCAAGACTCCGTCTCAAAAAAAAAAAAAAAAAAAAAAAAGAAAACACAAGCGTCCTGGCTGTTAACAGTAGGGACTCTCCACAGTCTCCAAATGCACATCCCCAGCAAGGTCCTAGCCCGCCCTAACTGCACCTTTGCTTCATTTTAATGGTAAACATCATACTCCGGGTGGAGAGTTGAGATGCTAATGAGACGTGCGTCGTGTGAAGAAGCGTGACGGGAGACAGTGCAGTCGTGATGGACAGACCACCCTGAACATGCTGCAATGACGTCATCTGGAGGAGGCCAGAAGGAAAATAAAACCCCTGTCCAACCTGCTTTGGGGAGCCAGCTGCAGGTCTCTTCCTGTACTTCCTGTGCTGTCCCCTCTGCTGCTCCAGCTGAAAGCCCTGATAAACTTCCTTGCTCAAGCCCATCTCAGACTCTCGGTCAACTTCTATTTTCTGAGGGTCCACTGGCCGGGAACACTGTGCTCTTGGAAATTCTCCCTTCCAGGGTTCTGGGAGAGGGCGAGGGGGCTCAAGAGACCAGGGGCGGTGCTCCTTCATCCCACTGTAAATCCTGCACCTGGCAGGGCAGGGGCCCTGGTATCTATAGCATCGTCTCTCCAGCCAGAACTCAGGCCCTGCTCTAACAGCCTGAGACAGCGTCCTTTCTAAATACAGTGCTGTGATATGATGGCAATTCACATGTACCAAGCATTCACCGCGACAAACACTTTGCGGGGATTAGCACACAGAACCCTCCCAGTGCCAGGAGCTGGACACTGCGTGCAGGAGAGGTAACTGACCCAAAGAATGCCTGGCCTCTGACCCGGTTACCCGGGGAGCGATCTCTAGGCCCTGCCACGTCCCTCCTGACAGGAGTGTCTTTGTCGCCCGGGCTTTGGCCCCTGGAGGATCCAGTAACGTGGTTTGTGATGGGGACCTCTGGACATCGCCTGTCAGTGCCGACCTCCAGAGGGACTGAAGAGGACAGCGAGTGGCATGGTTAGCGTGTGATGGAGCCCCAGTAAAAGCTCTGGACCCCAAAGCCTCGGGTGAGCTTCCCTGGCGGGAAGCACTCTTGAATGTTGTCAGGTATCAGGGCCAGGAGGTGGGAAGGCCGTCCAGGGCTCCCGGAGAGAAGACGGCCAGAGGCTCTGCGTTTGGATCCCAGCAGACTTCGGCCTTTGCATCTTGTCCTGTGGCTGGTCCTAATTTGTAATTTATTTATTTATATTTATTCTGAGGCAGAGTCTTCCTCTGTCACCCAGGGTGGAGTGCAGTAGCTCGATCTCGGCTCATTGCAACCTTTACCTCCTGGGTTCAAGCATTTCTCTTGCCTCAGTCTCCTGAACAGCTGGGATTACTGGCGTCACACCATCATGCATGGCTAATTTTTGTATTCTTAGTAGAGGTGGGGTTTCACCATGTTGGCCAGACTGGTCTCGAACTCCTGACCTTGTGATCCAGCCGCCTCGGCCTCCCAAAGTGCTGGGATTACAAGTGTGAGCCACTGTGCCTGGCCATTAATTTGTAACCTTTTGCTGTAACTATAATTGTTAAGTATAGCACTTTCCTGAGTTCTGGAGGTCATTCTAGAAAATTATCAAATGAGACAGTAGTTGTGTGGGCCCCCAAATTCATAACCAGCTGGTCTAAAGTGAGGGTGGTCCTGGGACCCTCATAGTTGTGGCTGGGGTCTGAAGTGGGGGCTGCCTTGTGGGACCTGTGCCCTCTGACCACAGAGTTTCCAGAATTCAGTGCAGACGCCGTCATGATCTCTGCTTCACAGATGAGGAGGTAGATGGACACTGAGATGGTTTCGTGACCTGCCCAAGGCCAGACAGGCAGATTCTGCACAAACTGTTATATAAGCTGCAGATTTAAAAATACTTAATCTAGGCCAGGTACCGTGGCTCATGCCTATAATCTTAGCACTTTGGGAGGGCGAGTTGGGAGAACCACTTGAGGTCAGGAGTTTGAAACCAGCCTGGTCAACATGGTGAAACCCTGTCTCTACTAAAAATACAAAAAAATTAGCTGGGTGTGGTGGCAGGCACCTATATTCCCAGCTACTTGGGAGGTTGAGGCAGGAGGATTGCTTGAACCTGGGAGGCAGAGGTTGCAGTGAGCCGAGATCACACCACTGCACTCCAGCCTGGGTGACAGAGTGAGATTCTGTTTCAAAATAATAATAATATTATTATTTAATATTACATAATATTATATAATAATATTACTTAATATTATATAATACTATAATATTATATAATTTTCCTGTCTTGGCCTCCCGATTAGCTGGGATTACAGGTGCCCACCACCACGCCCAGCTAATTTTTATATTTTTGGTAGAGACAGGGTTTCGTCATGTTGGCCAAGCTGGTCTTAAATTCCTGGCCTCAAGTGATCCACCCACCTCAGCCTCCCGAAGTGCAGAGATTACAGGTGTGAGCCACCAAGCCCGGCCAATATTAATACATTTTCTCTGAAATTCCAATAGCAACATATGGCACCAGCTCACTCTCTCTTGCCACCCACGTATGGAGTCAACAAGTAAGAGGTGAAACCCTGTCTCTACTAAAAATGCAAAAATTAGCTGGGCGTGGTGGTGGGCACCTGTAATCCCAGCTACTGGGGAGGCTGAGGCGGGAGAATTACTTGAACCCAGGAGACAGAGGCTGCAGTGAGTTGAGATTGCACCACTGTACTCCAGCCTGGGCGACAGAGCAAGGAAAAAAAAATCTAAACTGTTGGAACTTTAAAATATTTTGAGCCCTAAGGGATCGTGACTATAAGACCTGAGTCACATAAACAGGCAGCTATAACCTTTGTTTCTGTGATTATAGATGAGCATTTTTCCTTCCCTCACTGTATTGAAAATGTTGTGACTAAAGTGTGGCAGGGAAGACCCTGTCCCTCTTCATTGTTGGTCTTCATCATAGATTAACTTCCCCCTTTCCTCTCTCATGCAAAGACTTCTGACTATCACATTGTCTAAGAACATTAAATAAACACTTAAATTGGAAAGGAAATAGAAACGAGTTGTACAGAAAATAAATTGTGACCGATTCAATTGTAACTAAGCTGGGCGTGGTAGCTCACGCCTGGAATCCCAGTACTTTGGGAGGCCGAGGCGGGCAGATCACAGGGTCAGGAGATCGAGACCGTCCTGGCTAACACGGTGAAACCCCATCTCTACTAAAAATACAAAAATTAGCCAGGCGTGGTGGCGGGCGCCTGTAGTCCCAGCTTCTTGGGAGGCTGAGGCAGGAGAATCGCTTGAACCTGGGAGGCGGAGGTTGCAGTGAGCCAAGATCATACCATTGCACTCCAGCTCGGGCAACAAGAGTGAAACTCCATCTCAGTAAATAAATAAATAAATAAATAAATAAATAAATTGTTGTAATTCATAAACTAGACTTGTATACAAAGTGCTATATTCCTACTAAATTTCTTTGTTTTCTGACTATACAAGCAAGACTTTAATTTTTTTTTTTTTTTTTTTTTTTGAGACAGAGTCTTGCTCTGTTGCCCAGGCTGGAGTGCAGTAGCACAATCACAGCTCACTGCGGCCTTGACTGCCTGGCCTTAACTGAGCTCTCACCTCAGCCTCCCTACTAGCTGGGACCACAGGTGTGCACCACCACGCCCCACTAATTTTTAAACTTTTTTTTTAGAGATGGGGTCCCATCATCTTGCCCGGGCTGGTCTCAAACTCCTGGGCTCAAAGGATCCATCTGCCAGGGCCTCCCAAAGTGCTGGGATTACCGTCGTGAGCCACTGTGCCCAGCCAAGACCTTAACTTTTAACTTCAGAGCACTGACCCTATTCCTGTGGAGTCTGTGTACCCCAATGGCTATTCTCAGCTTTTCGCTTAAATCAACTCTTTTATACTGGATTTTGATCCTTTTGGTTATTCCAGTTGGACAGGCTGCCTTAAAGTACCATAAGGCCAACTGCGGTGGCCCATGCGTGTATTCCCAGCACTTTGGGAGGCCGAGGTGGGCAGATCACCTGAGGTCAGGAGTTTGAGACTGGTCTGGCCAACATGGTGAAACCTCATCTCTACTAATAATACAAACATTAGCCTGGTGTGGCGGTGCATGCCTGTAATCCCAGCTACTTTGTAGGCTGAGACAGGAGAATTGCTTGAATCCGGGAGGCAGAGGTTGCAGTAAGCCATGATTACGTCACTGCATTCCAGCCTGGGTGACAGAGCGCGATCCTGTCTGAAATAAAAAAAGAGAAAGTTTGCTTTATAGTATTTCAAAATGATTTCCCCCACTAGCAGCTTCCTTTTATTTTTTTTTTCAACTGCAAATTACAATTTTAAGAACTAGAATATGAGCTGTAGGTTTGGGCTCTCTAGGACCACGTAGAGACCGTTTGACTTTCTATGACTTTCAGAAGCAGCCCGGACACCCCCTCTCCTCACCCGACCCCAACAGAAAACCCTCAGCTCTGAACTGCAATCTGCTGCTGGCTCTGCGTCATCTTGGCTTGGCGTCTGGCTGGAGATCTGCAAATCTGAATTTACATATAGATTTCCCAGGGCAGGTAGGTTCCCAGCTTTTCCCTGATGAAGGTGAGGTTGTTCTTGATTTTCTGATTATCAAAAATCAGAGGCTGGGTTGATTGTGCAGGTTTTTGCAGAGTAGCTTTCTGGGTTCAGGGATGGTGTAAGGCGGGAATTTAACAATGGAAGTTGCTGAATCTGTGGAGGGGTCTCAGCTGCACTTACTAGAGATTCCTCTCAGAAGTCCGTGCTGCGGAGTCAAAATACTCCCTCTGAGGAGCGGGGAAGAAAGCGAACCTCCAATTCCTTCCCCTCAGTGTTCTGGAACCACATCCATTTGTACGGTCAGCATTGTCTGCCCCTTCCGGTTTGTTTATTTATTTGTTTATATTTATTTATTTATTTATTTTTAGATGGAGTCTTGCTCTGTCGTCCAAGCTGGAGCACATTGGTGTGTATGAGCTCACTGCAACCTGTCTCCCGGATTCAAGCAATTCTCCTGCCTCAGCCTCTCCAGTAGCTGGGGTAACAGGCACACATTGCCATGCCAGGCTAATGTTTCTACCTTTAGTAGAGACAGGGTTTCACCATGTTGGCCAGGCTGGTCTCGAATTCCTGACCTCAAGTGATCCGTCCCCCTCGGCCTCCCAAAGAGCTGGGATTACAGGCGCGAGCCACTGCACCTGGCCCTTCCCCTTTAATTTCCTAACTGATTCCCTCCTCTGGCTAATTTTGCATTCCCCTTCAGAGGCTGAGCTGGTCAGCTTAATGAGCCTCCCCCACTTGCCATCAGATAGATGGTGCACCATTAGCTGCCTGTTTAACAACCGTATTTCTTCTTCTTGATGAGGGCTCAATATCTCGCACATGAAATATTGCTTGGAGAGCCCCCAGCCCAGGACTTGAAGTACCGAGCAATTACTCAGCAGTGATTCCGGAGCGGTGGCAGCTTGGTGACAGCCGCCTCTTCTGTCTCCTCTGGTTGATTGGCGACCGGAAGCAGGCAGGCTTCCATTTTACCAGAGATTGATGGCTTCTCCCGACTGCCAGTGGCTCTCTGCGAAGCTCCCCCTCCAGCGTCCTCTTTCCGTCCCCACATCTAGAGCTGTGGGGCTCAGTGCACGCTCCCTGGGGGCCCACATGCCTGCAGGCTGGACCCCTGCAGGGGGCGGGTGACTCCCAGGGGCAGACCATGGTGCTGACCTATGGCAACCACAGTTGTGATTCCCATGAGGTCATGTGACAGCCGAAAAGAGATAGCCGTGCGTGGTGGCTCATGCCGGTAATCCCAACACTTTGGGAGGCCAAGGCGGGCAGATCACTCGAGGTCAGGAGTTCGAGACCAGCCTGGCCAACACAGTGAAACCCCGTCTCTACTAAAAATACAAAAGTTAGCCAGGCTTGGTGGCGTGCACCTGTAATCCCAGCTACCCAGGAGACTGAGGCAGGAGAATCCCTTGAACCCAGGAGGTGGAGGTTGCAGTAAGCCGAGATTGCGCCACTGCACTCCAGCCTGGGTGACAGAGAGACTCCATCTCAAAAAAATAAAAAATAAAAAAAAAGAGAGAGAGAGAGAACTAGAGTTAGGCACAGAGTGTCTACTCTTCAAAGCTGCTTCTCAGATCACACACTCTCTCATCACCTGGGCTGCTAATGTAAGTAAACCCTTCTCTGATCCCAAAGCTGGTTTCCTTAAATTCATCCGTGTAGAAACTGCCCCTGAGGCCCCGCAGCCCCATCCTTTCATCATTATTCAGCCCCCCCTCTCTCTTTCTGGCCTTGCCCTTCCCTCTCATCTTCCCTCTATAAGGACTCTTTGAATGATGTTTGTGACTTTGTTCCACCAAGTAATCCAGGCATGGTGGCTCACGCTATAATCCCAGCACTTATGTGAGGCCGAGGTGGGAAGGTAGCTTGAGACCAGGAGTTCAAGGCCAGGCTGGGCAACATAGTAAGACTTTGTCTCTACAAAAAATAAAATGAAATTAAGCCGGGTGTGGTGGCACATGCCTGTGGTCCCAGCTACTCAGGGGGCTGAGGCAAGAGGATCGCTTGAACCCGGGAGATTGAAGCTGCAGTGAGCTGAGATGGCACCACTGCACTCTAGCCTGGGCAACAGAGAGAGACCCTGTTTCAAAAAACACAAACAGGCCAGGCACGGTGGCTCACACCTGTAATCCCAGCACTTTGGGAGGCTGAGGTGGGCGATCACTTGAGGTCAGGAGTTCGAGACCAGCCTGGCCAACATGATAAAACCCCATCTTTACTAAAAATACAAAAATTAGCTGGACGTGGCGGCAGGCACCTGTAATCCCAGACACTCAGAAGGCTGAGACAGGAGAATTGCTTGAACCTGGGAGGCGGAGGTTGCAGTGAGCTGAGGTTGTGCCACTGCACTCCAGCCTGAGAGTGAGTCTCCATCTCAAAACAAAAACAAAACAAAAAAACCACACAGACAAACAGAACCAGGTGAGCCCAGGTGACTGGAGGGGAAGAAGGGCTTCCTGTCACCTGGTAGACCAGGTGGACCTGGGCTTTTCTCCTTCTTCAAACACAAAAAGGAAAGGACAACAACAACAACAAAAAACTCCTCAAAACAAATACTCAAAAGAAGGAAAGATAAATCCTCAGGATGGGAAATAGAGTTCCAGGCCACAGCAGGATAGCACAGACTGGCAATCCTCAAGGTTTTGGATGGGACTGAGGTTATAAGGTAGGAATAGGAAGTAATATTTGGAGCTTACTTGAGGTAATGTGGCGGGAATGGAGCCCCAGTTCAAAGCCTGGAGCTGTGCATTGCTGCCCTTAAGGTGGTGTAAAAGGGACTAGAAAAACTTTACCTTTTGGACCAGGGACTTAGGGCCTTGGATATCACAAAAGAAGCCAGTTGTCAGATATCAAAACCCCAATCCAGAGCCAAAAATTATAGGCAGAGTGTGATTTTATACTATGTGAGAGCTCAGGAGGTCTGAGTCAAGAAAATAATATAAAAACTGGTCCAGAACCATTGACATACATGAGCCTTGGCAGAAGCAAGGATGAAAGTGCCCTTCAGGGACAATTTCACAAAGTAGAGAACACTGAACTCCCACAGGAGCGGGGGCAAATGCTTTCAATATAAGCCCCCTCCAAAAGTATGACAAACATATAATAAACAAACCACCTTGAAAGAGAGACGTTAGAACTAACAAAAGGAGGCTGAGACTGATGGCTCACACCTGTAATCCCTGCACTTTGGGAAGCCAAGGCAGGAGAACTGTCTGATACCAGGAGTTCAAGACCAGCTTGGGCAACACAGCAAGACCTTGTCCCCCCCCCCACACACAAAAAAAATTAGCCTGACATGGTGGTGCATGTCTGTAGTCCCAGCTATTCAGGAGATTGAGGTAGGAGGATCATTTGAGACCAGGAGTTTGGGGCTGCAGTGAGTTATGATTATACCACTATACTCCAGCCTTGGTGACCCTGACTCAATAAGTAAATACGTAAATAAATAAACAAACATAACAAAAGGGGAATTGGCCCACTAATAACTGAATTTTTTTTTCTTTCCACACGTGACAAGGCAGACATGCCTTTGAAATGTGTTTAAAATGACATGAGAAGAAAAAGAAGGAATCAAAATAATAAAGAAAAAACATTTTGAAAATAGAGTAAGCAGACCTTGAAACTAATCAAATAGCTCTAGATGTAAAAAATATTTTCATTGAAATTATAAATTAAATTTCTGAGATAAATAGCAGAGAAGAGCACATCAAAGAGATAATTACAGAAATAGAAGATAAATACAAGGAAATCATCTAAAATGTAGCACAGAGATATAAAGAGATGAAAAGTATGAAAATTTGAAAGCACAATAAGGAAATGTGGAAGACAGAATAGGTAGGTTAGCACATATTTTATAGATTTAGAAGAGAATAAAGACAATGTGAGGTGGGGGGAGGCAAATTCAAAATGCAAAATGACAGGATTTTTCCATAACTGAAGGAACAAGTCACCAAAGTATCACATTATCCAAACAGGGTAAATAAAAAGTAAATACACATCTGGATACACTGTGGATAAACTAGAGAACATCAAAGACATAGAGATCTTAGAAGAAACCAGCCGGGTGCAGTGGTTCACGCCTGTAATCTCAGCACTTTGGGAGGCTGAGACTGGTAGATCACCTGAGGTCAGGAGTTCAAGACCAGCCTGGTCAACATAGTGAAACACTCTCTCTACTAAAAATACAAATATTAGTCGGGTGTGGTGGCATGTGCCTGTAATCCCAGATAGGAGTCTGAAGCAGGAGAATTGCTTGAACCCGGGAGGCAGAGGTTGCAGTGAGCCGAGATCACACCACTGCACTCTAGCCTGGGTGAGAAGGCGAGACTCCATCTCAAAAACAAACAGATGAAAAAAACAAAACAAAACAAACAAACAAAAAAAGAAACCAAAGAGATAAAACTACCTGCCTAAAAAGAAATAACACTTTGATTAATAGAATTCTCAGCATTGTCAGTGGATGCCAGAAGACAAGGCTTTAATATCTTCAAAGCACTGATGGAGTGTATCTGTTAACCTAGAGTTATATACCCAGCTAAACTGTCATCCAAAAGGGAGGGCTAAAATAGAGACATTTTCAGACAAATGCAGAGAGTTTACCATTCATGGATCCTCACTGAATGAACTATTAAGAAGTTTGCTTCCCTTGGAGTGGAAATTAAATCCAGGAGAATTTAAATGACAGTTAACCTAATAAGCATTGCTATAAATAATACTAATATTAATAATGATCATGACAATGAACTCAGAAGATTAAAAACAAAGTGAAATTGGCCAGGTATAGTGGCTCATGCCTGAAATCCAAGTGCTCTGGGAGACTGAGGCAGGAGGATCACTTGAACTCAGGAGTTTGAAACCAGCCTGGGCAACATAGTGAGGGTTCATCTCTACAAAAAGAAAAAAGAAGAAGAGAAAAAAGAAAAAAGACCATAGACCCTCAAAGTCTAAAATATTTATTATCTGGCCCTTTACAGCAAGTTTGCAGACTACTAGTTCAGAATAAAGTTCCAGGGCAGTGCATACCACATGGGGGCAGTATAGCCTCATTACAAGATCAAGATTCAGGGGACGAATAAAATGTGATAATTGACTCTACAAAACTGGAAGAAAAAAAATAAAAATAAAACATTAGCCAATAATGGGCGAATCGCTTGAGTCCAGGAGTTCAAGACCAGCCTGGGCAACATGGCGAGATCCTGTCTCTGTTAAAAATACAAAAATTAGGCCAGGCGCGGTGGCTCAAGCCTGTAATCCCAGCACTTTGGGAGGCCGAGACGGGCGGATCACGAGGTCAGGAGATCGAGACCATCCTGGCTGACACCGTGAAACCCTGTTTCTACTTTAAAAATACAAAAAACTAGCCGGGCGAGGTGGCGGGCGCCTGTAGTCCCAGCTACTCGGGAGGCTGAGGCAGGAGAATGGCCTGAACCCGGGAGGCGGAGCTTGCAGTGAGCTGAGATCCGGCCACTGCACTCCAGCCTGGGCGGCAGAGCGAGACTCTGTCTCAAAAAAAAAAAAAAAAAAAAAATACAAAAATTAGCCAGGTGTGGTGGCAGACACCTGCAGTCCCAGTTACTTGGGGGACTGAGGTGGGAAGATCACTGAGCCTGGGAAGTTGAAGCTGCAGTGAACCGAGCTCGCGCCACTGGACTCCAGCTTGGGGGACAACGTGACACTCTGTCTCAAAAAACAAGAAAAGAAAAAAAGCTAGCCAATAATAACGTGCAAGATGGGAGGACAAAATTAGAGAAAAGACTGATAGATAAGTTAATAGATGTAAGTCCGAATATGTGAGTAATTACAATAATAGTAAAGGTATTAAACTTTCCTATTCATTGACTGAGACTCAGAATGAAAAGAAAAGTCCATCTGTCCAAAAGTTTTTTTTTTTTTTTTTTTTTTTTTTTAAACAGAGTCTTGCTTTGTCACCCAGGCTGGAGTGCAGTGGCGCGATCTCAGCTCACTGCAACCTCTGCCTCCTGGATTCAAGCAATTCTCCTGCCTCAGCTTCCCAAGGAGCTGGGACTACAGGAGCATGCCACCATGCCTGGCTAATTTTTGTATTTTTAGTAGAGACAGGGTTTCACCATGTTGGCCATGGTGAAAGGCCTCGGCCTCCCAAAGTGCTGGGATTACAGTTGTGAGCCACCACACCCAGACATCAAAAGTTTAAAGATACAACTAAACCCAAACAACACAGAAAGATTAAAAATAAAAGTTGAAAAGATATGTATACAAAAGAAAGCTGGTACAGCAATATTAATACCAGACAAATGAGTCATTAAGATAAAAAGTAAGTTGCTACTCAATAATAAAATAAATAATTCTTCAAGTAATGTACTAATCCTGAGCTTCTATACATCTAACCATTTGGTCTCAACTATAGAAACAAAACTGAAGGAGAAACCAACTTGCAGTTACAGTGGAAAATTTTAACATATCTTTGTTACAAAACTGTAGCTTAAATTAGTAGGAATATAGAAGATTTAAACCACACAACTAACAAACTTGATCTAGACATACATAGAAACTAATTTTTTTTTTTTTTTTTTTTTTTTTTTTAATGCAGAGCCTTGCTCTGTCACCCAGGCTGGAACGCAGTGGTGCAATCATGGCTTACTGCAGCCTCAACCTCCTGGACTCAAACAATTCTCACCACTCAGCCTCCTGAGTAGCTGGAACCATAGGCATGTGCTACCACACCTGGCTATTTTATTTTATTTTATTTTATGAGACAAAGTTTTGCTATGTTGCCGAGGCTGGTCTCAAACTCCTGGGCTCAAGCAGTCCTCCAGCCTCGGCCTCCAGTGTTGAGACTATAGGCATGAACCGCTACACTCTTCGGAACGAAATATTCTTTTCAAACACACGCCTGACACTGAAAACAATTAGGTATTAGGCTACAAAAGAAATTCCGATAAACACCAGAGAACTGATATACAGACGACCTCCTCTGATGCTAAATAATAAAATGAGAAATCTCAAATACTTGGAAACTAAGAAGCATACTTCTAAACAATTCAAAAGATAAATCATAATAAAAGCATCAAATATTTAGAAGTAAATGACAGTGAAAGAATGGTGTACCCTCGTGTGGGATACAGCTAAAGGCGATAAGAATAATGAGGCTGGACACAGTTGCTTTGGGAGGCCGAGGCAGGAGAATCACTTGAGGCCAGGAATTTCAGACAAGCCTGGGCAACACAGCGAGACCCTGTCTCTATTTTTTAAAAATTGTGAAAAATAATAATTTTAAAACACTCATTACAGGCCGAGCACAGTGGCTCACTTCTGAAATCCCAGCACTTTGGAAGGCCAAGGTGGGCAGATCACCTGAGGTAGGGAGTTTGAGACAAGTTTGGCCAACATGGTGAAACCCCATCTCTACTAAAAATACAAAAATTAGCTGGGCATGGTGGTGTGCACCTGTAATCCCAGCTACTCAGAAGGCTGAGACAGGAGAATCACTTGAACCCAGGAGGTAAAGGCTGCAGTGAGCTGAGATCACGCCACTGCACTCCAGCCTGTGCGACAGAACAAGACTCTGTCTCAACAAACAAACAAAAAAATAAACAAACAAACATTCAGTAGCAAGTAATAGTGAAAATTAATAAGGCAAGCATTCAACACAAAAAATGAGAAAAAATACACCCAAAATACAAAAAGAATGGAAGGAAAAAAATAATAAAGATAAGGACAAAAGTGTATGAAACAGAAAATGTACAAAAGAAAGAATTAACAAATGTAAAGTTAATTCTTCAAGAAGACAAAGTAGATGAACTTTTGGAAATAAAGATTATGAAAAAAGGGAAATCACATATAAATATCAGGAATACAAAGGAAGGAATATACAGCAGAATTCTTAAGAAAAACAAAAAGAGGACTATTAAAAACTTTGTGGCAAAAAATTTTAAAACAGATGAAATAGAAAAATGCATAGAAAAGTAGAAATTATCAACACTATCTTAAAAAGGTAGTAGAAAGTCTGTAAGCATCAAACATTAAATCAGTAGTCACAAACCCATTTGCAACAAAAGTACCAAGTCAGACAGTATTACAGATGAGTCTTACCCAATCTTTAAGGAGCACATAACCCCTATCACATACAAATTCATAGAAGCTTCTTGGGATGGGGGCAGGAGGGGCTTCCTAACTCCTTTTAAAAGGGTGGCATAAATTAATGCCAGAAGCAGGCAGGAATGCTGCCTGCAAGAAAAATATGAACACAGACACACAAATCTCAAATCAAAATTAGCAAAGCAAATCAGGCAATCTGTACATAAACACTTCATTATGAACATGAAGACTTTAACTCAGGAATTTAAAGACAGTTGAACACTAAAATATCTGTAAAGAAATCCACCACATTGAAACATTAAAGGAGAAAGTCCATATGCTCATCCTATTAGATGCAAAAAGGGTGTTTAATAAAATGTAATACCCACTTTTGATTTTAAAAAATTCTCAGCAAACAAGAAGAGATAGAAATGTTCTTAAACCAATAGGAAACATCTACCAAAACCCACCAAAAAAAAAAAGCATCATAATGTATCCCCCACATATGTACCACTATTATATATTTTAAAAGTTAGTTTCAATGTAGAATTTGAAACAAATTAATAAACTTTTTGTATTCTGTTACATTCTTTAAAAGCATCACACTTAATGGTGAGACATTAGAATTATTTTCTTTAGGCTGGGTGCGGTAGCTCACGCTTGTAATCCCAGCACTTTGGGAGACCGAGGTGAGTGGATCACTTGAGGTCAGGAGTTCGAGACCAGCCTGGCCAACATGGTGAAATTCCCATCTACTAAAAATACAAAAAATTAGCTGGGTATGGTGGTACATGCCTGTAATCTCAGCTACTCAGGAGGCTGAGACAAGAGAATTGCTTGTACCCTGGTGTGCCATTGCACTCCAGCCTGGGGGACAGAGCAATACTTCGTCTCAAAAAAATAAAATAAAATAAAGATTAGAGTTGAGGCCAGGCGGTGGCTCACATCTGTAATCCCAGCACTTTGGGAGGCCAAGGTGGGGAGATCACTTGAGACCAGGAGTTTGAGACCAGCCTGGGTAACATACTGAGACCCCATCTCTTAAAAAAGAAAGAGAGAGAGAATAACAAAATAAGTATGTCTACTTCATCATTTTAATTTAATATTTTACAGAAATTTTCAGCTGATATAATAAACAATAATAACAGCAAAAATTACTTAGGATAAATATTTGGCTTCATTTAAGGGCCAGGAGTGGTGGCTCACACCTGTAATCCCAGCACTTTGGGAGGCCAAGGTGGGCAGATCCCTTGAGGTCAGGAGTTCAAGACCAGCTTGGCCAACATGGTGAAACCCTGTCTCTACTAAAAATACAAAAATTAGCCGGGCATGGCGGCACACACCTGTAATCCCAGCTACTTGGGAGGCTGAGGCGGGAGAATCACTTGAATTTCGGAGGTGGAGGTTGCAGTGAGCCAAGATCACACCACTGTACTCCAGCCTGGGAGACGGAGCCAGACTCTGTCTCAAAAAGATAACTTTTGTTTTAAAATTTGTCTTCATTTACCATCACTAATTCTCAGTGATACCACTGAGAATTGATAGTGACTTAAACAAAACGAGAGGGAAACAATTTTGCTTCCCAGGAGACATTTAACACTGCATCCTCCACCTCCCGGGTTCAAGTGATTCTCATGCCTCAGCCTCCCCAGTAGCTGGGACTATAGGTGCATGCCACCACACCTAGCTAATTTTTTTAAAGAATATTTTTGGTAGAGATGGGGTTTTGCCATATTGGCCGGGCTGGTCTCGAACCCCTGACCTCAAGTGATCCAAATAAAGTTAGTTTTTTCTTTTTTTTTTTTTTTTGAGACAGAGTCTCACTCTGTCGCCCAGGCTGGAGTGCAGTGGTGCGATCTCGGCTCACTGCAAGCTCCGCCTCCCGGGTTCACGCCATTCTCCTGCCTCAGCCTCCTGAGAAGCTGGGACAACAGGCACTCGCCACCACACCCGGCTAATTTTTTGTATTAGCTGCTAGTTGGCTGTTTTTTTGGTTTGGGTTTTTGATGTTGTTGTTGTTGTTGTTGTTGTTGTTTTGAGATGGAGTCTCTCTGTCAACCAGGCTGGTGTGCAGTGGCACAATGGCTCACTGCAACCTCCGCCTCCTCAGTTCAAACAATTCTCCTGCCTCAGCCTCCCGAGTAACTGGGATTACAGGCACCGGGCCACCATGCCTGGCTAATTTCTGGAATTTTAGTAAAGACGGGTTTTCACCATGTTGGCCAGGCTGGTCTGGAACTCCTAGCCTCAAGTGATCCACCCGCCTCAGCCTCCCAGAGTGCTGGGATTACAGGTGTGAGCCACCGCGCCCAGCTGTTTGGCTGTTTTTATGGTATTTATTGATCATATGCTAAACAAGGGGTAGATTATTCATGAGTTTTCCAGGAAAGGTGTGGGGAATTCTCAGAATGGAGGTTTCTTTCCTTTTAGACTTTTAGGGTAATTTCTGGATGTTGCCATGGCATCCGTAAACTGTCATGGTGCTGGTGGGAGTATCTTTTAGCATGCTAATCTATTATAATTAGGGTATAATGAGCACTGCGGACAACGAGAGGTCACTTTGGTTGCCATCTTGGATTTGGCGGGTTTAGGCCAGCTCTTCTACTGAATCCTGTTTTATCAGCTGGGTCTCTGAGAACTGCATCTTGTAACCTCCTGTCTCGTCCCATCCTGTGACTAAGAATGCCTAATCTCAGCCGGGCGCGGTGGCTCACGCCTGTAATCCCAGCACTTTGGGAGGCCGAGGCGGGCGGATCACAAGGTCAGGAGATCGAGACCACAGTGAAACCCCGTCTCTACTAAAAATACAAAAAATTAGCCGGGCGCGGTGGCAGGCGCCTGTAGTCTCAGCTACTTGGGAGGCTGAGGCAGGAGAATGGCGTGAACCCAGGAGGCAGAGCTTGCAGTGAGCCGAGATCGCGCCACTGCACTCCAACCTGGGCGACAGTGTGAGACTCCGTCTCAAAAAAAAAAAAAAAGAATGCCTAATCTCCTGGGAATGCAGCCCAGCTGGCCTCAACCTCATTTTCCCAGCCCCTATCCAAGATGGAGTCACTCTTGACACTTCCTTTAAGGACACATTCTGAAAGCTGCGCACAACAGTCCCCCACACCCTATTGACAGTACATGAGTTCTGTGGTCATCTTAGCCACAGGGAAGTGGGGAAGTGTAGTCTTTAAACTAGGCGGTCATATGTCCAGCTAAAAATGGGAATTTCTATTTGTGGCATAATAAAAAATATATATATTGGGTCTTTGTGCCCAATTCCAGGCACACAGCTCCTGAAACCCTTAGAATTTCCTGAGTATCCCTGGTACCTGGAGCCATAGGTGGCTCATAGAAGCCTGTGAAAGGATAAAGACAAATATTGGAGCCTACTAGCAATTTGCCTGGAGAGACCAGTGCTTTCCCCAAAGTCCTGCACCTGGAGAGAGGTTGGTGTCATCTGTGTGCTTCCCAGGTAATCTCTGAAGAGGGAACAGGAAGAGTAGGTGGTCCCTGTAAGTGGCTGGCAGCTTTCATCTTCCAAAAGCCACCCCAGTTTAGACTAACTGGGTCGAGCTCTAGCTTACAAAGGCAAGAGACTGAATTACAGACTGTTGGATGATTTTTAAGAGAACTTTAAAAATACGCACAGCAACATAGCTAACAAAATGCAGTTTGCCTAGTCAAATTTCTTGCTGCCTTCTGGAATGCATGCAAAGAGACAATTTGCAATCAGCGTTTTCATCATGTATGAATGAAATGCTTGAGGGTGATGGAAAAGTTAGTGCTTATTGCCCCAGAACCCCACACACCAGCCCAAACTTGACCATGTGCCTGTCTCTCTGGAAATGGCCTCCCTGTTTCCACCAGGCAGCTCCTAGCCATGCTCCTCGACCCATTGCTGCTTTCACATCTTCCCCCGCCCTCCATCAGGTGTGCTTCCCCTCTCCTCTGAACTCCCACAGAACTCAATTTATAGCCCCTTCTGCCAGCAATTTCATGTTGCCTTGTAAAATTAAGAATAACAACTCCCCTTTACTGAGCACTTACTATGCACCAAGCACTTTGCCCACATCATCTCTTTTAATTCTCACATCAACTTAGTGTGGATAGTTATTACCCTGATCTAACAGATGGGAGAGGACAAGAATTAGAGAGATGAGTCACTTATTATGGAGGGTGTATTAGTCCATTCTCACACTGCTATGAAGAAATACCTGACACTGGGTAATTTATGAAGGAAAGAGGTTTAATTGACTCACAGTTCTGCACTGCTGAGGAGGCCTCAGGAAATTTACAATCATGGCAGAAGGCAAAGGAGAAGCAGGCACCTTCTTCACAGGGCAGCAGGACAGAGTGAGCGCAAGCAGGGGAAATACCAGACACTCATAAAACCATTAGATCTCGTGAGATTCATTCACTCTCAGGAGAACAGCATGGGGGAAACACCCCCGTGATCCAATGACCTCCACCTGGCCCTGCCCTTCACACATGGGGATTATGGAGATTACAATTCAAGGTGAGATTTGGGTGGGTACACAGAGCCAAACTATATCAGATGGTTTCAAAGAAACTACCCAACTAGGCTTCTCTGATTTTTCTCAAATTCTACATGCATAATGTATGAATTAAAGAGGGTACCTTGATTTGGGAAAAGGGAAGAGCAGGCTGCCTTTCATAGGCTGTTTTGACATAGACAGGTATTGTGTTAATTTACTGCTCCAACAACTCCATATTTTTATAACATTTGCTCTGTAACTGTCAGACAATGTGCCAGGAGCTGGAATTTCAAAAAATGAGTAAACTGGGGCACAGAAGGAGCTCTCAGCCTCCTGAGGGAAATGGTTTGGTTGTGAAATAACCATGACAATGTGCCCATGGAGAAGGCAGTCATGGGAGTGGTGAGTGACCACAGGAGTATCATCAGCCCTATGAGAGTGAGGTTTTAAAGGATGAGTACGAGTCTCCTGGTAGACAAGGGGAAAAGGTCATTGCTGGGAAAGAAAATGGTGGGCAAAAGGGTGTAGCAAGTTTGGAGAATGGAGTGAGGAAGTTGCGGGGGTGTGGAAGGTGAGAGGGAGATGGAGTGGTGGTGGGTGGGTGGACTCCTGGACCCACAGTGAGGGATAGTAGGAATGAACCATTTACAACCAGCGCCCATGAAGCAGGCAACCTCCGTGAGTATGAAGCCTCACCTTCCTTTACTGGGCAGTGGCCTCCTGAATCCATCACTTCATTTCCTCTGCCACCTTTGCCTTGTCAAAGGTCACTAGCAGCTCTTAATGGTCAAATCTCCTGATTTTCATTGGTTCCAGTATCTCCCCAAACTCTTCCTCCACCCAGGAGGAATCTTTTTGTACCCTAGACCTCTTTGTAGCCTAGTGACGCCTTTGGTCCCTTCTTAGAGTAGTTTTTAAATGCATAGAACAAATTCATAGAATCACAAGAAAGCCAACCATATGGAAATACAGTATCAAGATATTTAAAAGCCAAGTTTGTGATGTAGAAAGATGTACTTCTTTACTAAAGCATAAATCATACAACCCAGTGGACGGCCTTATCACCACAGTCATTTTGTAACAGTGATCAGCGTAAATGATATTGCAAGGTTTCTGCAACAGCTGTGATGGAATGAAAAAATCTGTAATTGTTTTTTGGTGAGAAAGTCAAGAGTATGTCTAACACTATTGTGTTTTGTCAACTATATTTATAATTAGAGGAAATGTCAAATATGAGGCAGAGGTTTGTGAAAACAGAATTTTTTTTTCATCTATCCAAATGCATGTGCTCCCTAAATTCTATCCAAAAATCCCTTGGGGATCTTGCATGCCAGGTTCAAAACCCCAGGTTTACACTATTAATTCTCCCCCATCCTTTCCTGTGACTCTCTCCCAGCCATCTTCAGAGGAGGGGGTTGGGAGAGGGAGTGGCCTCCGTCTGTCTGTCAAGTACTTCTGCTTCCTTTAATAGAAAACAAAATAAGAGGATGTGTTGAGATGAAGGAAGATGTACCAACCACTCCCAATTCCAGATAAGTGAGGCAATGGTCACCTGTCTTACCCCATCACAGGGCCTGAGACCCCAACCCACCACCCCCAGGCCATAGTCATCACCTCTGCACATAACCAAACCCCAGACACTTGGCCAAAGAGAGATCCAGGACCCAGAACAAGAAAAAGGAGCAAATGTATGCCCACAAGTGCTTCTACAGTCCTCCCTCCTTTTGAGAATGGGCTGAACTTAGAGACTTCTAACAAATAGAATATGGCAGAAATTATCACCTGTCACTCCTGAGACTAGGTCATAAAAGGCACTGCAACTTCCTCTTTGCTCTCTTAGATCACTCCCTTTGGGGAAGTCAGCCACCACGTTCTGAGGACACTCAGTTGGCCACGTGGCAAGGAGCTAAGACCTCCTGCCAGCAGCCAGAGAGGAAATGAGGCCTCCAGTCCACAGCGATATGAGGGAACCATCTTGGAAATGGATTCTCCAGCCCCGGTCGAAACTTCAGATGACTGTAGCCTTGACTGACAATTTGACTACAGTCTTACAATTTGACTACAGTCTAACAATTTGACTACGGCCTGACAATTTGACTACAGAGAGGGAACTTGAACCAGAACCTACCCCAGCTGAACCACTCCCACATTCCTGATCTTTAGAAACTTGAGATAACAAATTTAAGCTATTAAGTTTTCAAGCACTTTGTTAAGCAGCAATAGATTGCCAATACAAGAAGCATGAAGAGGAGAAATCCTGCTCCTCCCTAGGGGGCTGGAGGGGAAGGTGCTGGGGAAGAGGAGGGCAGGAAGAGTTGCCAGGGGCAGCCCTTTGAGAGGGAGGCCTCACAGGATGTGTTGGGCACATCCTTGGTGCCTACATCCAACAGTCCTGCTGATGAATTCTGTACCTGCTGTGCACCCCTGTTTAAGAGCAGGTTACACAAAATCTCGGGTATCAGTTTCCTCAACCATAAAGAGTGTAATAAATCAGCCTGGAGTTGCTGCAAGGGTTCAAGGAGGTAATAGTAATATATGCAGTGCCAACAAGAATGCCAGGCGCACAGTCAATGCTCGCTAAATGGTGACTCTTTGCATTAAACTCACAGGGCCCTCCTGGCTCCACCAGGCTCAGATGCCCAGACATGGCTGTTCCCGAGGGAGGCCACTCTCCTCTGACACCCAAAGACGCTGGAGCCCAAAGGATGGGGATGAGGCACTTCAGTGCAGCTCCAGTTCATCCCTGAGTTTCATCCTGTCTCCAGCTCATCCTGCCCCTGGTTTGGAAGGGACCCTGATGAGCATCTACCACATGAAAAGAAACTCAACCTCACTCATAATCAGGGAAATGCAAATGGAAACCACACTGAAATGGAAACAGTCTTAAGGTTTATTAGCAGATGACCAGATAAACACCATGTGGTGTGTCATACAGTGAAACATTACTCAGCCGTGAAAGGGAAGGAGCACACGTCACAAACAGGTGAAGCTCCAAAGCATGGTGCTCAGTGAGGGAAGCCGTTTACAAAGGGCTGCATTTTGCATGATTTCCATGAAATGTCCAGAATAGGCAAGTCCATAGAGACAGAAATTAGACGGGTGGTTGCCAAGGGCTGGCAGAGGGCGAAATGGAATGATGCTTCATGGGTGTGGACTTTTTTTGTTTGCTTATGTGTTTTTTTTGTTTTTGTTTTTGAGGAAGGATCTCACTCTGTCACCCACGCTGGAGTGCAGTGACACAATCATGGCTCACTGAGGCCTCAACCTGCCAGGCTCAAGCAATCTTCCTGCCTCAGCCTTCCAAGTAGCTAGGATTACAGGTATGCACCACTATGCCTGGCTAATTTTTTTCATTCTTTATAGAGTCGGAGTCTCCCTATGTTGCCTAGGCTGGTCTCAAACTCCTGGGCTCAAGCGATCCTCCTGTCTCTGCCTCCTGAAGTGCTGGGATTAAAGGCAGAGTGGGGGATTTTATTTTGGGATGATGAAAATATTTTGGAACTAAATAGAGGTGGTTGCACAACATTGTGAATGTACTTAATGCCACTGAATTGTTCACCTTAAGATGGTTAAATATATGTTATGCAAATTTTACTTCAATAATTTTTTTTAAAGCTACACAGAGATATTTCCTTTTTTTTTTTTTTTTTTTTTTTTTTTTTTGGAGACAGGATCTCACCCTGTTACCCAGGCTTGAGTGCAGTGGCGCAATCATGGCTCACTGCAGCTTCGACCTCCTGGGCTCAAGCGATCATCCCGCCTTAGCCTCCCGAGTAGCTGGGACTATAGGCTCATGCCACCACATCAGCTAATTTTTGTATTTTTTGTAGAGACAGGGTTCCACCATGTTGCCCAGGCTGGTCTCAAACTCCTGGGTTCAAGCAATCCTCCCGCCTCAGCCTCCCAAAGTGCTGGGATTACAGACGTGAGCCACCATACCCAGCCAAGATACCACTCAGCAGATCAGCGAGAGTGAAAGGATTGACCACACGCTGTCAGTGAGGCTGCAGGGACGGGCTGTCTGCACCATGTTCACACTAGTGTAAATTGGAAAAACCTTCAAGAGACCAACCTCACCATCAGACAGCATCTCTTAAAGACTTACAGCCTTTGACCCAGCAATTTCACAGCAGGTACTTACCCTGCGACTATACTAGCACACACGATGAATAATACAAGTACATGAATATTTGTTGCATCATTATGTGCAATGGCAAAATATTGGAAAGAACATAAACATCGCCGGGCATGGTGGCTCATACCTGTAATCCCAGCACTTTGGGAAGCCGAGGGCAGGTGGACCACCTGAGGTCAGGAGTTTGAAACCAGCCTGGCCAACACGGTGAAACCCCGTCTCTACTAAAAATACAAAAATTCGCCGGGCGTGGTGGTGAGCACCTCCCAGCTACTTGGGAGGCTGAGGCAGGAGAATCGCTTGAACCTGGGAGGCAGAGGCTGCGGTGAGTCAAGATTGTTCCATTGCACTCCAGCCTGGGCAACAAGAGCGAAACTCCAGCTAAAACAAACAAACAAAGAAAAAACTAAAACCATAAACATCAAGGGAACCAGTTAATTAAGTGGCAGCAATTCATACAGTGGAATCCAAAAAAGAATGAGGCCACTGTTTACGGGCTTACTAAGTGAAGAAAGCAAGGTGCAGGGTGCTGTGTTTATATACCTCACTTGTATACATGTGCTCTTCTTGTACATATGTGGCTGAGCATACATAGAGTAGCCCTAGAAATATATGCAAGAACTAGTAAGAATTTCTCTTGGTGGGTGTGGTAGCTCATGCCTGTAATCCCAGCACTTTGGGAGGCCAAGGGAAGTGAATCACCTGAGGTTAGGAGTTCGAGACCAGCCTGGCCAACATGGCAAAACCCCATCTCTACTAAAAATACAAAAATTAACCGGGCGTGTTGGTGAGCACCTGTAATTCCAGCTACTTGGGAGGCTGAGGCAGGAGAATCGCTTGAACCCAGGAAGCGGAGGTTGTGGTGGGCCAAGATCGCACCACTGCACTCCAGCCTGGGTGACAGAGTGAGACTCCATCTTAAAAAAAAAAAAAAATTTCTCCTGGGCACGAAGGGAGAGGCCTCCAAGAAGGCCACATTGATCCCACCTCCTGGCATCCACATCCTGATGTAATCCCTCCGTTATTGTAGTAGGACTGGTCTATCTGACCCAGAGAATATGGCAGAAGGATGTCACCTCTGAGGCTGTTATGAGCGAAATAGTGTCCCCTGACAAATTCATATATTGAAGTCCTAACCCCCAGTACTTCAGAATGTGACTGTATTTGGAGATAGGACCTTTAAGGTGGTAATTATGGTAATATAACGTCCTATGGGTGGGCCCTAATTCAATCTAACTGATGTCCTCATAAGGAGAGGAAATTAGGACACAGGCATAGAGAGGGAAGACCATATGAAGATACAGGGAGAAGACAGCCATCTCTAAAGGAGACTCAGAAAGCCTTCTGAAGCCAGGCATGGTGGCTCACCCCTGTAATCCCAGCACTTTGGGAGGCCGAGGCAAGTGGATCACCTGAGGTCAGGAGTTCAAGACCAGCCTGGCCAACATGGTGAAACCCCATCTCTACTAAAATTACAAAACTTAGCCAGGCGTGGTGGCACATACCTGCAGTCCCAGCTTCTCAGGAAGCTGAGGCAGGAGAGTTGCTTGAATCCTAGAGGCGGAGGTTGCAGTGAGCCAAGATCACGCCACTGCACTCCAGCCTAAGTGACAGAGTGAGACTCTGCCAAAAAAAAAAAAAAAAAAAAAGGGAAAGAAAGAAAGCCTTCTTAAAAGAGGTCTCAGATGAAACCAATCTTGCTAACACCTTGATCTCAATGTCTAGCCTCCAGGATTGTGAAAACAGACATTTCCATTGTGTAAGCCACTCAGCCTGTGGTACTTTATCATGGCAGCCCTAACGAATGAATGCAGGCAAGGTCATAAAAGGCACTGTGGCTTCTTGCCAGCTTTCCCTTTCAGGATGCTCAGTCTGGGGGAAGGCAGCCAGCGGCCATGTTGTGAGGACACTCAAGTGGCCTCATGGAGAAGCCCATGTAGTGAGGACCTGAAGCCTCCTGCAACAGCTGTGTGAGGAGCCATCTTGGAGTGGATTCTCTGGCCCGGTCAAGCCTTCTGGTGATGGCAGTCCTGGCTGACAGCCTGATTGCAACCTCTTGAGACACAACAACACAGCTAAGCTACTCTGAAATAACTGACACATGGAAACTGCATGAGATTTTAAAAGTTTGTTGTTTTGAGCTGCTACATGTTGGGGTAATTTGTTACACAGCAATAGCTAGCTATTACAGAAAGCGTCCACTTTTGTACCCATGGAAGCCTGAATAATGCCCCCCAAATATACCCAGCTCCTAATCCCTGGAACCTGTAAACGTAACCTTCTTTGGCAAGAGGGCCTGGGCAGAAGTGATTAAGGCTTGAGATGGACAGAGGATCCTGGCTTTCCTGGATGGGCCCCAAATGTCATCACAAGTGTCCTTAGGAGAGGAAGTCAGAGGGAGAGATTTGGCTACAAGGAAAAAAGAAGGTGATGTGAAGACTTCAGCAGAAAGATTTGAAGATGCTACACTGCTGGCTTTCAAGATGAAGGAAGAGGCCACAAGCCAAGGACTGCAAGGAATGTAGTAGCTCCAGAAGCTGGAAAAGCAAGGAAACAGAGTTTCCCCTAGAGCCTCCGCAGGGAGTGCCACCTACCAGCGCCTGGATTCCAGCACCATGAAAGTGATTTTTTATTTTTATTTTTGAGGAAGGGTCTTGCTCCATTTTCTGGGCTGGAGTGCAGTGGTGAAATGTCAGCTCACTGCAGCCTCTACCTCCTGGGCTCAAGTGATCCTCCTGCCTCAGCCTCCTAAATAGCTACAGGGGACTACAGGGGTACACCATCAAGGCCAGCTAATTGTTTGTGTGTGTTTTTTGTAGAGATGGGGTTTCACTAATTGCCTAGGGTGATCTCAAACTCCTGGGCTCAAGTGACCCTCCCACCTGAGCCTCTTAAGTAGCTGGGACTACAGGTGCACACCACCACACCGGGCTAATTTTTTTTTTTTAGTAGAGACAAGGTTTCACCATGTTTCTCAGGTGGATCTCGAACTCCTGGCCTCAAGTGATCCACCCACCTCGGCCTCCCAAAGTGCTGGGATTCCAGGCGTGAGCCACTGCACTCAGCCAGCGAAAGTTATTTTGGATTTCTGATCTCCAGAACTGTAGGAGAATAACTGTTGTCTAAGCCACCACATTTGTGTAAGTGGTGACAGCAGCCATCGGAAGCCATTTCAGCACCTTTTGCGTGTTGTTCTGAGGATGCAGTGTGTGCATTCCCTGGCTCATGGCGGGCCTGTTTGCCCGGGTCCCTCCTCACCTGCTGCAGCTGTGGTCGGGTCTGACCTCTGCAGGCTATTTCCAGGCCCAGACTGTTTCCAGTCCACGGGAGGTACTGGTGGGAGAATGGAGGGTGGGTGTTCTGGGGAGTTGATCCTCTTCCTCTCTGTCTTGGGCTGCATCTCTGCATGGCGGTGACCCCACCCGTGGCTCTCCGCAAGTGACCCCAGTCCTGAGGTCCTGGGAGCTCCACGTCTTCCCTTTGTCCCTCCAGCCCTCAGCGTGGTAGCAGCTTCCCATCCCTGCCCCCTTATCATCCATGCCATCATTAAGTGTTAAGCAAGTGATACCTGTTACCACCTTCAGTGGAGGAGCCCCACTGAGTGGAGGGTCCTGCCACCAGGAGCAGCAGTCCTGGGATGTCAGCCCCTGCATGGCTTGTAGGTGAGGGCAGTGCCAAGAAAGACATGACTCACACAGGCACGGGATGGAACCATGCTAGACTCACCTGGACAGCAGGTGGAGCACGATCAACGGCGATAGTGAATGTCAGCTCCTCTGCCCCATGTGGCCAACTCTCCAGGGAGAGGGTCTGCGTGCACCCCTCTCACCCCAAACCCCCACAGATAGAGCAGTAGCTGGCAGGTGCCACAGGATGCACACATGTAGGCAGAAAGAAGTCCTAGCAAGTCGAGCACAGGGAAAAGTATCCCCGAAGATGGATGCGCAGCGCGGACTGGAAGAGCTCTTTCTTTTTTTTTTGAGACAGAGTCTCGCTCTGTCGCCCAGGCTGGGGTGCAGTGGCTGGATCTCAGTTCACCGCAAGCTCCGCCTCCCGGGTTCACGCCATTCTCCTGCCTCAGCCTCCCGAGTAGCTGGGACTACAGGCGCCCGCCACCTCGCCCGGCTAGTTTTTTGTATTTTTTAGTAGAGATGGGGTTTCACCGTGTTAGCCAGGATGGTCTTGATCTCCTGACCTCGTGATCCGCCCGTCTCGGCCTCCCAAAGTGCTGGGATTACAGGCGTGAGCCACCGTGCCCGGCCTTTTTTTTTTTTTATTTAAGAGATGGGGGTCTTGATCTGTCATGCAGGCTGGAGTATAGTGGTGCAATCATGGCTCACTGCAGCCTCGACTTCCTGGGCTAGAGATCCTCCCGCCTTAGCCTCCCGAGGGATATGCCATCATGCCTGGCCCAGGAGTCTCTTTACACTGTTGCACCTGTGCACGTGGACTTACCTCCTCCACTCAGCCACCCACTGCCTCCTCCTCCACCCTCCATTCTCTTTAGTGCCAAGTGCCCTCACTCCTCTCTGGAGCCTGCCCAGCTGTGACCTGGATCTCTCCATCATGAGGACCAGGTGGGCTGGGGGGCGGGATACCGCTTAGAGATGGCTTTGCTGTGGGCTGCCAAACAGACCAAGCCCTGTTTGGCCATTGTGACAGCCAGAGAGATGTGAAAAATTATAAAAAGGCAGACCATCAATGCAACGGTGTGTGTGCACTGTGGATCCACTGAGGCCCCAGAGGCAGGTGAGCCGCTTCTCATCTGCCCCCAACCCCTGCAAAGGTCCCAGTGCCTCCCCCAGCTGGCCCCTCTTCCTGGCAGCCCCAGCCCCGGCAGCTGTGGCCAGAAGGAAGGCTTCAGCGATTCCCGAAGCAGAGCAGACAGCAGAGTTCAGAGCGTGAGTGATGTTCGCTTGCCTGCCCAGTTTCTTGTTTTTAGAGTCTGACATGAGAACATTGTGAGGTGACCATATTTTTCAAAGCTCAAATTGAGACAGATGGTCTGCCCAAAGATGTTTTCCCGATTTGGCCCTTTACTTATATAAAAAGCCTTACAAAAAAGTGCACACACCAATTCACATTTGATTGTCCATTTAATGAATCGTGACTGAGGAGCAGAATCACGCCTTGACCACTGGGGGCACTGAGCAGCCTGGATGGGGAGTGTGGGGCAGGGAAGAGGGTGAGGAGGCCCCCAAAGGGAGCCCAGGGTAGAGATCTTCGGAGAGGGGGTAACCCCTGGGGAGACAGTCCCCCTCCGGGCCCAGCCCTGGGGTCAGGACGCTCCGGGCCCCCCTTTGCAAACCCTCCTGCAGAACTGGCTATAAAAAATGGTTCACTCTGGGCTGTGATGGTGATAAACAGTCCCCAAAGACTCAGCGAAATGTCTGCAGCTCACCAGCTGGCTCTTCACTCTGAGCCATTACCCTGCAGGGCAGGTCTCGGAGGAGACTGGAGGTAAGCCCTGTGCCCCCTGCTGTTTGGCAGCCCACAGCAAAGCCATCTCTAAGCAGAACTCAAAGCCAAACTCAAAGGGGCTCCTGCGGGCGAGGCCCCATGTGGGGACCCAGTACAGGGCCTCCTGTCCCCCTGCGCTGTGCAGAGATAAGGCAGCAGAGGCTGAGAGGGGGCAGCCAGCACCCCACCGGGGTCCCTACGCCACAGCCATGGCGTCATTTTATCAGCAGTACCAGCTCACGTGTCTCAAACATTTACCTGGTGCTGAGCCCTGATCTTGGTACTGCAGACTTGAGCTCATTCTGAACTCATGTGCCCAGTGAAAAAGATGCCATTATTAACCTCTCATTTTACAAACAGGCACAGAGAAGGCAGTGACTTGACCAAGGCCACACAGCTCGCAAGCAGTGGAGGTGGGATTCGAACCCAGGTCCATGTGACTGGGCACCTCTGCGAGCAGTCACCCCCTGTCCTGTACCAAGGCTTTCTGCAGACATCGACTTCCTCTCTGTGTGAATTTTACCAGAGAGGCACCACCTCTTCCCTGACTTCCCCCACTCCCACTGCTGCCCCTTGCCCAGCCGCTGCCACCTGGGATTGCCTTGTCACCTCCCAGCCAGGCTTTGCTTTGGGGATGAGAGTGGAAGGGTAGGCAGGAATGGCTTCACTCTTTTGCCCAGTGACCCTCTTAGACAGGGCTTCTCACGCCCCACACCAGTCACTGTAGCTGTCACAGAGAAGGGCTTGGGTCCTGAATTTTCTCTTCTCAGGATCTGCCTCGGGAGGGCAGACTCGGTGGGAGGAGCCTCTCGAGGTGTGCACCTTTCTCCCTTAGCTGGAAGTGAGGGCATGGATGGGGATCGTTCATTTGGGGGTGATCCCAGGAAGCAGAAATGAAGGACAAGCCAGTAAGGGTTGTGTTAGGAGCCTGAGGCTCAGACTGCTCGGGACTCGCTAGGAGCTGCCTGGGATGTGTCTCAGCATCACCCCCCACCCCAACACACACGGGCCTGGACGCTGCGACTCCAGGCCTCCGTGTTCCAGGGTTGTCCCAGGGGATGTTGGCCCCTCTGCATTTTGGGACTGCCCTGAGTGTGGGCTGATGGTGGAGACGGTTCAGGGCAGTACCTGGAGGTGAACAAGGACCATCCCTGGGGTCCCCATCGCCTTGGCTGAAATCAGAGGCCGGCAAGCACCGGCTGCCTCTCCCCAGGACACACCACCTGCACCTCCAGCCCAGCCTTCCCCTGCCCTCGCTGGACACGCCAGGCCTCTGTGCCATCCCCCAGGCTCATCTTTCTGCTCCTCTCTTCGCCACAACACTCAAGTCCCACATCACCTCACCTTCCAGGGAGCCAGTGTCTCTGCCCTCTGCAACCTGTGGCCGTCTGCACAGGCCTCTGCCACCAGGATAAGAGCCATTTGGGGGACACTCACTATGTGCCAAGCACAGCTCAGCAGTCTATGATGGGATCCATCTAACACCACCACACTCTGCAATGGGCTCATGAGCATCATCTCTTTACAGACAAGGAGAGATGCTCAAGGTCACGTGGCTGGAAAGCGCAGGAGACAAAATTTAAACCGACTCCTGGTCTGACCTCAGCTGACACATAGCCCTTAACGGGCAGCGCTGGAGTCACGGGTGCGGTGTCCATCTCTCCCCCGGACAACAAGCCTCTGGGGCAGGTGGGGAGGGCACAACAGCTGCCCGTCCGCGTTCCTAGCACCCAGCGCTGTGCGGTGCGTGGTGTGCACTCACATGGGAAGGTGTGCACACAGGCCGACAGATGGAGTCCAAGCTCTCATGCCTTTCAAACTCTCACTCCCACAGGCGGCTGCCGGCAAAAATAGCCACAACTCATTTGAATAGAAGGGCAGGAGGAAGAGACAAGAACCCAACTTCAGACAAATGGAAATTTTCAAAAGAGGAAGGCAGCGGCCAAGCCCGGCGGAACACAGCTCCAGCCTAGCAATTTAGCACGATTAACTGAAGCCGCAGCCCCAGTCAATATAATAGCGGGCGCATTATCAGTTTTGCCACAAACCATTATTCATTATCTCTGGGTTGTGCTGGCTCACCCACGGCCGGCTGGAGCGCCGCGGCTTCTCCCGCAGCCAGCTATATTGTAATCATCAGTCACATTACTGAGAAACGTTCCCGGAGGAAATCGTGCCATCGCCCGGCGTGTCAGCTGCTCGTAGATCAGAATAGGAATGTTCCAAGGTGCAGTAATGTGGTGTGACATTGTGCGAGTTAATTTATAGAAAAATTAAACATCATTTGGAGCCGAGCAAGGGAGATGAGCGGGGGACTGGCTTGGTTTCAGACAATATTTAAATGGCCTCGGGGTATTGATTCTGGAGGAAATCTTTGCAAGGTCTCATGGTGGTTAATAATTGTTTGTCCAAAATCCCCCAACTCAGTCTAGACGTGGACAAAGAAGACTCAGAAAGAAAAATATAGCTCCAACTTCAAGCATTTCTTTGGTGTAATGAGTCTTAGAGAGATGTGGGGAACTTGGAGGAGGGACAGTGAGAGCAGCTGGGGGTGGGGGTGAGAGAGCAGAAGTCACCAGCTAAGAAGACAGCTCCCAAGGCCCCTCCATGGGCCAAGCGAGGTGCTGGGGCTGCCAAGATGGGGCCACACAATCCCTGACGTTGAGGGAAAGAGGAGACAGGGGAAAAATGCACCTAACCAAGGCCAACACCTGACTGGAGCAGCCAGGGAGATGCCCTGATCCCTTCCTCTTCACCCCGTGGGGCAGGAGGGGTCCTCCACACTACACAGTAGAAGGTGGCCAGACACATGGCACCCGATACTGGACAGATGAGACAGTAGCTTATTAATAGCAGATACTTCTGGAGGAGGAAGACGCTGCGGGCCATGCAGGACACATGAGGGTACACCGCAGCGCAGAGTGAACCAGAGGGGCTGTGAGAGGCCGTCTTTGGCGTAACAAAAGGGTGAGGTGCCCTCTGATTGGCTCGTTTGGATAATGCTACTGGCTGGCAGGGAGGTGAGGCTGTCAGATTGAAGACATGTGGGGTGTATCCAATCTAGCTGATGCAGGAACTAGGTAGGGAGCCCTTCCTGCTGGGTGGGGGGCGCGCCTGGTGAGAACGGGGGCCTCATAGCTACTAGGCCCATTTGGGGCTTTGTGAGGCTCAAAGATATCAAAGCAGCACTTGTTTATTTTATTTTATTTTTTTTAGAGACAGAGCTCACCTTGAAGCCCAGGCTGGGGTGCAGAGGTGCCATCATAGCTCACTGCTGCCTTGAACTCCTGAGCTCAAGGCATCCTCTTGCCTCAGCCTCCCGAGCAGCTGGGACTACAGGAATGTGCCACCATGCTCAGCTAATTTTCAATTTTTTTGTAGAGACAGGGGTTCTCCATCTTGCCCAGGCTGGTCTCAAACTCCTGGGTTCAAGCCATCTTCCTGCCTTGGCCTCCCAAAGTGTGTGGATTACAGGCATGAGCCACCATACCTGGCCAAAGCAACACTTAATATAGTATCTTTTTTTTTTTTTTTTTTTTTTTTGAGACGGGTTCTCGTTCCATTGCCCAGGCTGGAGAGCAGTGGCATGATCTCAGCTCATTGCAGCCTCTACCTCCCAGGTTCAAGTGATTCTCTTGCCTCAGCCTCCTGAGTAACTGGGATTACAGGCACCTGTCACCACACCTGGCTAATTTTTTGTATTTTTAGTAGAGATGGGGTTTCACCATGTTGGCCAGGCTGGTCTCGAACTCCTGACCTCAATGATCCGCCCGCCTCAGCCTCACAAAGTGCTGGGGTTACAGGCGTGAGCCACTGTGACCAGCCTTAATATTGCATCTTGATCTGGAGCCTGGCAGGGCAGGGGGTGCAGGCAAGGTGAGCATGATGAGAAGGGAGCCCTCCTTGCCGCGTGGAGGGGTGGAGGTGCTGAAGGCACTGCAGAGCAGGCAGCATTGGAGGCCAGCCTTGAAGGGTGAGCTGCATATTAGGACAAAAATGAGAGCAAGGGCTTCAGAGTGAGAAAAGCTCATGAGTAAAGGCACAGGGACAGGAGACAGTGCGGGGCTTGAGAGATGGGCGGGTGGAGAGTCTCCTGTGAGGAAGAACATAAGGTGTGGGGAAGGGGAGGCGGCAAGGGGCTGGGAAGGTGGGAGGGAACAGATTGCAGAGGGTCAGCGGTGTTTTGCTGGAGACAGGAATTCTTCAACATGGAGAAGAAAAGATTCAGACAGAAAAACAATCCCTAGCTGTGGTGGCCGTAATGATTACCAGTCTATAAAGGACTCTTACAGAGAAGCTGGTCCCCACATGCTGCAGGGACCACCTGGATCTGAACACCTCTCAAATGGTGACTCCCAGCCAGGGTTCTCCCTGAATTCCAGACTCAGATGCCCAGAGAGGTCTCAAACCGCCACCCGTCGTTTTGTAAATGTCTGTGAGGCACAAGGCAGAGTGTGAGACTTTGGGAATCCATCAGTGGATAAACCAAAGAGGGTCCTGCTGTGAGGCGCTCCTCTTCCAACCTTTGCTCCCCTAGAAGGATGTCGGCGATGCCTGGGCAAGTCCACCCTGAAATGCACGTTCCTGCTTTTCCTCTGCAGACCCACATCTCCTCCCGAAGTATCCAGAAGGGTTTGGAGCCTGCAGTTACAAAGCTGGAAGCCCCAGTATCCTGCCCTGGCTGCTCAAGTGGCCTGATCTGCCAGATCCGGCAGTAGCCATGTCCTGCCATTACTGCCAAAACATTTCTCAAATCTGTGCCTTCTGCCTTCTTCTTTCTTGTGATCACAGGCTGGTTCAAACCTGTTCAAATAGAGGGACATGGCTGGGCACAGTGGCTCATGCTTGTAATCCCAGCACTTTGGGAGGCCAATGCTGCTGGATCAAAAGGTCAGGAGATCGAGACCATCCTGGCTAACACGGTGAAACCCTGTGTCTACTAAAAATACAAAAACTTAGCCGGGCGTGGTGGCGGGTGCCTGTAGTCCCAGCTACTCGGGAGGCTGAGGCAGAAGAATGGCTTGAACCCAGGAGGCGGAGCTTGCAGTGAGCTGACATCACACCACTGCGCTCCAGCCTGGACGACAGAGTGAGACTCTGTCTCAAAAAAAAAAAAAAAAAAAAAAAAAAAAAAAATATATATATATATATATATATATATATAGGGACACACACACACACACGAGAACTTTCATGTCTCCCCCCTGGATCACAACCCATCTTGTCACCTTCAGTCCCTCCCGCACAGTCATTAGGATAACTTTTCTTTTCTTTTTTCTTTTTTTGAGACAGAGTCTCACTGTGTCGCCAGGCTGGAGTGCAGTGGCACCATCTCAGCTCACTGCAACCTCTGCCTCCCAGGTTCAAGTGATTCTGCCTCAGCCTCCTGAGTAGCTGGGATTACAGGCATGCACCACCAGGCCCAGCTAATTTTTGTATTTTTAGTAGAGACGGGGTTTCACCATATTGGCCAGGATGGTCTCGATCTCTTGACCTTGTGATCCGCCTGCCTTGGCCTCCCAAAGTGCTGGGATTACAAGCATGAGCCACTACACCCGGCCTAGGGTAACTTTTCAAAACACAAACCTCTTCATGCCACACTGCAGCTCAAAAGCCCTCCCAGGCTCCCTATCACCTGTAAGGAAAGCCCAAGCTCCTTGGCACATGCTGGGCGCAGGACATGTGTCTTCATTTGTGGCGCTTTGCCTGTCTCATCCATGCCTTCTTCTCACCCTGTGTCTTGCACACAGTCCTCCAGGAAATGGCTTAATTGCTTGCAGATGCCCCCCAGATACTGCGGTAGATGAAAGTATTGGCCCTAACTCATCCCCTCCCTGCACTCACACCTTTTATGATGTGAGTTGCAGTTCTTCCAACCAGATGCAAGATGTACTTCCCCGCCCCTTGACTTCAGGCTTGGTCACAGGGCTTGCTTTGGACAGTGGGATGTGAGCAGGCCCGACACAGCAGAGGCCTGACGTGCACCATGCATTTGAGCTTGCCTCTTGCACCTCTCCAGTAGCCAGGAGGAGGGCTTCCCGGGAGCAGCAGCTGTGCCTGGATCCCCAAATGATACACAAGGAAGACTGAGCATGGTGGCTCACGCCTGTAATCCCAGCACTTTGGGAGGCTGAGGCAGGAGGATTACTTGAGGTCAGGAGTTCGAGGCCAGCCTGGCCAACAAGGTGAAACCCTGTTTCTACTAAAAATACAAAAATCAGCTGGGCGTGGTGGTGCATGCCTGTAATCCCAGTTACTCGGGAGGCTGAGGTGGAAGAATGGCTTGAACCCGGCAGGTGGATGTTGCAGTGAGCCAAGATCGCACCACTGCATTCCAGTCTGGGTAACAGAGTGAGACTCTGTCTCCAAAACAAACAAACAAAAAAAACGCTGGGCGCAGTGGCTTATGCCTATAATCCCAGCACTCTGGGAGGCAGAGGCAAGCAGATCACGAGGTCAAGAGATTGAGACTATCCTGGCTAACATGGTGAAACCCCGTCTCTACTAAAACTATAAAAATTAGGTGTGGTGGCGGCGCCTGTAGTCCCAGATACTCAAGAGGCTGAGACAGGAGAATCTCCTGAACCTGGGAGGCGGAGGTTGCAGTGAGCTGAGATCGCGCCACTGCACTCCAGCCTGGTGACAGAGCGAGACTCCATCCCCCCTGCAAAAAAAAAAAAAAAAAAAAGATACACAAGGAGTACAGTCACCCCAGCCACCCACAGACCTAAGCATGAGTAAATGATTGTGGTATTAAGCCACTAAATTAGGATGTTTGGTACACAGCGTTATTGTGGCAATATTTGACAGATATAAATACCATCTTGCTGTTTTCTGATTTTTTAGTTCTTGCTTCCTTTTGCTCTCCCTTCAGCCTAGAATGCTCTTATACACTTCTCTTGGCCTAAATATATTCCTAGAGTAGTTCATTGTTCCATTCTTCCGGGGGCCTCCTCCACCATTTCCAGAAATGCTGCCATCTCCTCTCTGGCCCTGCATTTGGAGAAAAAGTGTCAGGGCAGGTGGAAGGCAGAGAAGGGGCTCATGGCTCCTCTGAGCACCAGCCTGAAGCCATGCATCCTCACTTTCTTCCAGGAAGGAGGCGGGACAGCATCTCCCACTCTTTGATGTTCAGCCATGGGAACAAGCCAGCTGCTCTCCGGGCCCACCTGCTATTTGCACCAACCTAGGAATCTGTGGGACGCACTTGCCTTCCAGTTACAGTGCGTCAGTTCCCAGCCAGAGCCCTGGGTAGTTGCTACACAAGTAAGATAGAATTACACGCAATTCTCTGCTCTTGAATTTAAACAGCTGCTAACACCTCCCAGATCACATTGTATATAGTAACTAGCCAGCCTGTGCTTTAATTCCAGTCTCTTAGCGCTTCCCAGACTTTATTACGCACCAGAGATTTCTGTGCAAACACAACTGCGTCTTCGATGCTTCTTTGACAGACTCGACAATCCCTTTGCCCTCCTATGCCTGGTAGTGATGGAGGCCTGACTTATCCCTCCCTCCCTTGGGAGTCTATTAATAGAGGGGGAGATGCACACAGATGCACACACATGCAAAGAGCTCTTGAGGCTGCAAAACTGCTCAGCTTAAAAGAGCTGCAGACACATCTCTCCAGCCTCCAGGGGTTCCCTTGCTCCCTGTGATGGCAGCCAGCAGCTACAGGTTCCGACATCAGTTCCCTACTTTCTGCCACCTTCTGGGACCCATTGAGGGCAGGAGTGCCTGCCTATGCCAGTGCTACCTAAGATGTGGACACTGTTTTTATTCTTCTCCTATCAAGGCTTCTCTTGGGGCGACTCAAGCTAGAATACAGACTGCCGGCCAGGCCTGGTGGCTCACGGCTGTAATCCCAGCACTTTAGGAGGGCGAGGTGGGTGGATCACGAGGTCAGGAGATCGAGACCATCCCGGCCAACACAGTGAAACCCCATCTCTACTAAAAATAAAAAAAATTACCCAGGCATGGTGGTGTATGCCTATAATCCCAGCTACTCGGGAGGCTGAGGCAGGAGAATCACTTGAACCCAGGAGGCGGAGATTGCAGTGAGCCAATATCATGCCATTGCACTCCAGCCTGGCGACAGAGCTAGACTCCGTCTCAAAATTTAAAAAACAAAAAGCAAAACAGAAAAAAAAAACACACACACACACACAGACTGCCTTTCAGATGTGGGGTTGTGTATTAGTCTGTTCTTGCATTGCTATGAAGAAATACCTGAGACTGGGTCATTTGTAAAGAAAAAGAGGTTAACTGGCTCACGGTTCTGCAGGCTGTACAGGAAGCATGGCAGCATCTGCTTCTGGGGAGCCCTCGGGGAGCTTTGACTCATGGCAGAGGGCAAGACCAGATGTCTTGTAAGAGCAGACATCTTACATGGCAGGAGCAGGAGGAAAGAGGGGGATGTCACACACTTTAAAACAATGAGATCTCATGAGAACAGCACCAAGAGGATGGCGCCAAACCATTCATGAGAAACCGCCCCCATGATCCAATCACCTCCCAGCAGGACCCACCTCCAACACTGGGGATTAAAATTTGACATGAGATTTGGTGGGGACACAGATCCAAACTATATCCAGGTGTGAAGGATTAAATTACTATTCAGCAAATGTTCTGTGTGCATTGTGGGCAGAGGGTACTTCCCTGCTCCACTGATATTTTTTGATTATTATTGTTATTATTATTATTATTATTTGAGATGGAGTCTTGCTCTGTCACCCAGGCTGGAGTGCAGTGGAGCAAACTCAGCTCACTGCAACCTCTGCCTCCTGAGTTCAAGCAATTCTCCTGTCTTAGCCTCCAGAGCAGCTGAGATTACAGGTGCCTGCCACCACAGCCCAGCTACAAAATTTTGTATTTTGTAAAAATACAAACTAACTTTTGTATTTTGTAAAAACACAAAATAATGGCCAGGCAAGGTGGCTCACTCCTGTAATCCCAGCACCTTGGGAGGCCGAGGTGGGTGGATAGCCTGAGGTCAGGAGTTTGAGACTAGCCTGACCAACATGGTGAAACCCCATCTCTACTAAAAATAAAAAATTAGCTGTGCATGGTGGTACATGTCTGTAGTCCCAGCTATTCGAGAAGCTGAGGCAGGAGAATCTCTTGAATCTGGGAAGCAGAAGTTGCAGTGAGCTGATATTGCACCACTGCACTCCAGTCTGGGAAGTTGCAGTGAGCTGATATTGTACCACTGCACTCCAGTCTGGGAAGTTGCAGTGAGCTGAGATCGTGCCACTGCACTCCAGCCTGTGTGACAGAGTGAGATTCCGTCTCAAAATAAAAATTAAAAAAAAAAATAATTTTTGTATTTTTAGTAGAGACAGGGTTTCACCATGTCGGCCAGGGTGGTCTAGAACTCCTGACCTCAAGTGATCCACCCACCTCGGCCTCCCAAAGTGCTGGGACTACAGGCATGAGCCACTGTGCCCAGCCTGCTCCACCAATATTGAGTTTGAGCTTGGGACTTGATTTGTCCAATGAAATGTTAGCGGACATGAACCATGCAGTAGGTTGAAGTGCTGATGTGGGCAGCTTGCCCTCTTGCCCATATGCCTTCTGCTATGAATAGGATGTGCCTTGACTAACCCCAAGTCCAACTGAGGTAAAAGACTGGTTGGATTTGTTTTCTGGCTATAACCCTTCTGACCAAAACAGGATCTGGTCCAGACAGGATAAAGTAAAGAAACCAGTGAAAACCAGCAGATGATGACCAGGGTGATTCCTGGCTGCTCTCATGGCTCAATAGCATAAGGCACTCCCACCAGCTCCATCACAGTTTACAAATGCCATAGCAATGACCTGGAAGTTATCACTTTTCCACGGCAATGACCTGGAAGGTACTGCCCCTTTCCTGGAAAGTTCTAAATAATCTGCCCCCTCAATCTGCATTAACCAACCCCTTAATTGACATGTGATTGAAAGTGGGTATAAGCGAGTATAAATACAGTTGCCAAGAGCTCATACGTTGCCCACTCTGGGCACACTGCCTATGAGTCAGCCCTGCTCTGCAAAGAGCAGTACCATTCCAGAAAAGATTGCTGTTTAGCACCACCAGCCTACCCTTGAATTATTTCCTGGGCAAAGCCAAGAACCCTCCTGGGCTAAGCCTCAATGTTGGGGTTCGCCTGTCCTGCATCACAATGAGGACGGAATCCCACAGAGCAGGCCTGGACCCACTTGCAACATGAAGCCTACTCCAGCTGGGCCCAGAAAAGATCAGCCAAACCCTCATTGACCCGCAGGCAAATGAGTGAGAAATAAAGGCTCACTTTTGCATGCCATTGAGTTTTGGAATTATTTGTTAAGCAATAATAGTTGACTAATTCAAGGGAGCAGGCTTCCCTTTCTTCCCACAGTCTCCCTAGCTGTCCTTTTGAATATTAAATTGGCAGCAATTAGCACTACTGATCCTCCCACAAGAAGAATATAAACTTGGAGTAGATTTGCCAGGAATGGGGGTCCCTTACACAGAGCCATATTCATTATCTTGCCCAGGCTCCCCGACAAACAGTCTTACCTTATTAATTATCAATATGGTTATACATAGAGCAAAGCTAGCTCAGCTGTTAGAGCCAATTGGCCAAATCCAGGCCCAATGCTGGAGCCTTGGCCTCCTTAACATGTGTAACCAGGCTGGGCATGGTGGCTCACATCTGTAATCCCAGCACTTTGGGAGACCAAGGCTGGAGGACCACTTGAGCCCGGGAGTTTGAGACCAGCCTGGGCAACATGGTTATACTCTATTTCTAAAAAAAAAAAAATGTTGTAAATAGCTGGGAGTGGTGGCACCTGCATGGCCCCAGCTACTCAGGAGGCTGAGGTGGGAGGATTGCTTGAGCCCAGGAGTTTGAGATCAGCCTGGACAACACAGTGAGACTCCATCTCTAAAAAAAAAAAAAAAAAAAAAAAAAAAAACAGCATGGTATGGTGGTGCACACCTGTGCTCCCAGCTACTTGGGAGGCTAGGGTGGTAGGATAGCTTGAGCCCAGGATGTCAAGGCTGCGGTGAGCCATGGTAGTACCACTGCGCTCCAGCCTGGGTGACAGAGTGAGACTTTATCTCAAAAAAAAAAAAAAAAAAAAAAAAAAACTGTTGGCGCTAGCTGGTAACAGAGATCATCCTGACACACTCAGAATGCTGTGCAGTCACCCACCCTTAGGAATCCGTCCATCCCAAGGCGCTGTCCAGCTGCAGAGGTGCTGAATCAAAAGCAGGTGCTTCTAAAAGGTCTGGGAGAGCGGAGGGCAAGGGCTGAGTTCTCAAAAACATCCTTGCCTTGTCTGACATCAGGCAGCTGCTCCTCACCCCCTCCCTGGCCATGCTCCTTCCTCACCTATCTCCTCGTCCCATCCCAGCCCTTCTCTGCAATGCCTCTTCCCTCAGCTTACCCCCTGTCAGGGTCCTAATCAATTCCCCAACAAAAAAAAAATGTGTTCGTCCAGAGAGTTGAATCCTCAAATCACCCAGATAATCAATATTCGACTACTGTGCTACAGAGCAGGAGATCGATTTGCTGCCAGCCATTGCCAGGCAACCGGAAACTTTCATGCCATTCCCCTCCGACCAAGGCACCATGGATAGTGGGGCAGCACTACGGGGCTGGGTTTTAGGGATCAGGGCATGCAAATGCAGGAGACCACAGGGGGAAGAGAAGGTCTTGCTGCTTTCTTTAAAAAATAAAAAAACAGGATCTCACTCTGTCACCCAGGCTGGAGTGCAGTGGCATGATCATAGCTCTCTGCAGCCTCGATTTCCTGTGCTCAAGTGATTCTCCCACCTCAGTCCCCCAAGTAGCTGGGACTTGACAGGCATGGGCCACTGTGACTGGCTAATTTTTTTTTTGTAGAGACTGGGTCTCACTCTGTTGCCCGGGCTGGTCTCGAACTCCTGGCTCAAGTGATCATCCGCCTTGGCCTCTCAAAAGGCTGGGGTTATAGGCGTGAGCCACCATGCCTGGCCTTCCTGCTGCTTTCAAGACTGTAGTGATGTTCCATCCAACATTCTGGCTTGAGGAAAACCACTTGCTTAAAAATCCTTTTTTACTGTAGAAAATTTCAAATATTTGCTCAGAGGGATACTATAATGAAAATCCATGTACTCATTACCTAGCTTTAACAATTATCAACTGTGGGTGAATTTGGTTTTATTCTACCAGTCCCCCTCTGCCATCAGATTATAGTTAAGCAAATCTTCAACATCATTCATAGATATTTCAGTATGTATCTCTGAAAGAGAAGAAATCTCTTTTTTCATAAATATTTCAGCATTTATTTGCAAAGCTACAATGCCATTCAGTATCTGGTTTAATATAAAAATTTTAGTTGTGTTTTTAATTTTTATTTTTTTGAGACAGGGTCTCACTCTTTCACCCAGGCTGAAGTGCAGTGGCACCGTTATAGCTCACTGTAGCCTTGATCTCCGGGGCCCAAGTCATCCTCCTGCCACAGCCTCCCAAGTAGCTTGGATTACAGGTGTGCACCACCGTGCCTGGCTAATTTTTAAACAATTTTTGTAGAGATGAGGCCTCACTACGTTGCCCAGGCTGCAAAAAGGCTACTCTTTTTAAAAAATCTTATTCTCTTATTTTAATTGCAAAAGTAATACACACTCATACTAAATAAAACAGTACAGAAATATATAAGGACTCTCAAAAAACAAAAAAACACAACATCATTATCACACTTTCAAGAAATTAATCTTGATTTCTCCATAGCATCAAATATCCAGTAAGTGTTCAAACTTCCCTAAATGCCTTAATTTTTTAAAGTTTTCTTTTAATCAGGAATCAAATTTCAACCATTCAGCTGGGCACGGTGGCTCACACCTGTAATCCCAGAACTCTGGGAAGCCAAGGTGGGCAGAACACTTGAGGTCAGGAGTTTGAGACCAGCCTGGCCAACATAGTGAAACCCCGTCTCTACTAAAAACACACAAAAAATTAGCCAGATGTGATCTTGGCTACTCGGGAGGCTGAGGCAGAAAGATTGCTTAAACCTGGGAGGCAGAGGTTGCAGTGAGCCAAGATCGTACCACTGCACACCAGACTGGGCAACAGAGTGAAATTCTGTCAACAAACAAACAAATAAGAAAACACTGTAATTGGTTGGTATGTTTCTTAGCTTTCTTTTAATCCGCCAGTTTCCCTTGCAGTTTATCTCTTGAAAAGGAGGATCACTCGTTCTGTGGAGAATCCCGCATCCCGCATCTTACACCCCATGGTGGGGGTTAGCACGTGCCTCCATCTCCTGCATTGCCAGACAGTTTCCATGGACTGGAAATTGGACCAAGCAGCTTGGTCAGATTCAGGTTTGAGGTAGTGGGAAGACTACTTTCTCAGCCATTCTCATCAGGTGTCTAGAATGCCCGGCCTCACGTTTATTGAAGGAGGAGAAGAAAGGCTACTGCGGAGAAACCCATAGATCCATTTTCCAAGCCTGACTAACCAAGATTCTTCAGAGATGCTGAGGGATTTATCTGATGACAACAACCACAAAAAAATCAATGTCAATAATTCATCTCGAAGTCTCCTTGTCGCAGTCAGTGATAAGAGAAAGCTACGCAGTGCCTGAGTCTAGCAAATCCACAGAGACCACTCTGGGACAAAATACATAAACACTAGTAAATTACTTCAAAGCTTTTCTCTTTTTTAATTAACTGGAGTAATTTTGTAATAATCCCCACGGCTTGTGTCTGAAAATGCAAGTCAGTTAGGGATCGAATCCAGCCTTCCACGGTGTTCCTCTAATTCGGGGCTCAGACCACGAGGGCTCAACCCCACGGGATGGTGGTGACTCAAAGTCTTTCATAAAACACACAGAACTTTCCGACTTCACTCCAGCCTCAGCAGATGGTAACAAGTGTCAGAAGCAATTAATTAGCCCCCGCATTTGCTCATGATTTAACAAGCCCTGTCTAGCGGCGTACCCGTGATATGTGGAGCTGCAGAGACGTAAACTTCTGAAGGACTCTATAAAAAGCTTTTTGAGAATAATGGGTTTGAGTATTTCAGTTCCCAGACTGCTGTAAAAGGCAAAGGCCAGGCTCCCCCATTCCTCTTGACTGTGTGCTCACACAGCAAATTGAGCTTCCAAAGGCAATTAATTCCACAATCCTCAATTCTACAGGGGATCATGGGCTGTGCACACAGCTTCATAGCACCACTGAGCCAAGAGGACCTTGCCCTATATATAAGCCCTTGTGTTTATACGCCTTGGAAATGCCTTTCAAAGCCAATTCGCTCACATTATCACGTTGGAGCCTCACAAAATCCTGTTAAGTAGAACAGTTATTATCCCATTTGACATGTTAAAAAAAAAAAAATCCCGTCCAAAGTCTGAGGTCAAAAGGGAGGGAGTGATGATGTCCATTCAGAACACATCCGCCTCCATTCTGAGCCTCTGGTGCAGGCTCTGGCCAGCATGGTCCCAATGGGAGGTCCCACAGGCAGGACTGTAATCTTCATCCAGGAATTACGGGGACTCCGCAGTGTCTGGCACTTAACCATTCATTTAGGGAGAGCAAATCCAATAGTTCATGAGGAGGACCATCCTGGAATGTTGTCATCTGGATGGTCCTGGATGGAAGTGAAATACAGGCCCGGTGGCTTTGCTGCAAGTCTCAGTCCTCCCTGGACCTGGAGGCCACTGGATGTGTGTCCCCTTCATGGGAGAGCTCTGTCCACCTGGAGACAGTAACCACGTTACGCCCGGCCACCCACCAAGACCTCTCCAGGAGGACAAACCCGCATTCCTCTCTGTCTCTCTGGGGAGGAGGTGTCTACCCTGAACAACCATCCCCCATCATGGTATAGATGCATAGGAGGTGAGGCGTTCTGGGCTCGATCTTTGTGTGTCCCCAAATTCCAGGCTGGCCTCTCAACTGTGGTGGACAAAGGAACCACCCCAGGTTTCTTTTGCAGGTCCCCATTCAGGAAATGCACCCTCCAGTCCCGGCCCTCCCACTTTGCCAATGGAGAGTTTTCCGCTGAGCCGGAAGGCTGCACCCTGTCACGCACCAGGTGTGTGAGGTCCAGGGCACTGGGAGGGAGGATGAAGGAGGAAATGATTTGGAAAGAAACCCAGCAGCAGCTGTGGAGGCAGAACCAGGAGCCGACTGGCCAAGAGGCAACATTAGCTCCCCCTTGGTTCCTCCAGGTGAAGCAAGTTTTACATCCAAAAGCTCCATGGATCACAAGCCGCCCACTCTTGGCTGGGGACTATGGAGCGAAGGTCCTCTGCCTACCTGCATGTGAGCCGCCTGGTTGCTTTTGCCCCCAAAACAAGTAAATCCGGCTCTCTGGGGTGAGTTTCTAACATCAGTGTTTTGTAATATTCCCCCATGACGAGAATGTGAATGTCAGACAGAGTTGAAAATCATTCCCTTGGCCTGGCGTGGTGGCTCACGTCTGTAACTCCAGCACTTTGGGAGCCCGAGACAGGTGGATCACGAAGTTAGGAGTTCAAGGTCAGCCTGACCAACATGGTGAAACACCGTCTCTACTAAAAATACAAAAATTGGCCGGGCGCGGTGGCTCAAGCCTGTAATCCCAGCACTTTGGGAGGCCGAGGCGGGCGGATCACGAGGTCAGGAGATCGAGACCATCCTGGCTAACACGGTGAAACCCCGTCTCTACTAAAAAATACAAAAAAAAACTAGCCGGGCGAGGTGGCGGTGCCTGTAGTCCCAGCTACTCGGGAGGCTGAGGCAGGAGAATGGCAGAAACCCAGGAGGCGGAGCTTGCAGTGAGCTGAGATCTGGCCACCGCACTCCAGCCTGGGTGACAGAGCAAGACTCTGTCTCAAAAAAAAAAAAAAACAAAAATTAGCCAGGCATGGTGGCGGCCTGTAACCCCAGCTACTCAGGAAGCTGAGGCAGGAGAATCGCTTGAACCCAGGAGGCGGAGGTTGCAGTGAACTGAGATTGCGCCTCTGCACTCCAGCCTGGGTGACAGAGCGAGACTCCATCTCAAAACAAACAAACAAAGACAATTATCCCCTTAGGGAGCCTCCAGTGCAGGGGTTTGTCAGCCCTCACTGTACACTGCGATTCTTTGTGAGCTTCAACAATACCAGCTCCGGACCCCTCTTCACAGATCCTAATCTCATGGTTGGGTGCATGGGGTGCAGTGGGGTGCCGGGATTTTTGAAAGCCTCCAGGTGAGTCTGACATTCAGACAACCGGGGCCACTGCACTGATGCTTTTTTTTTTTTAATTGTGAAAAACAAGCTCCTGCAAACTCTGGCTTTGAGAAAGCCACTCTATTCTTTCTTTTCTTCTCCTTCTTCGTCTTCTTCCTTTTGTTCTTTTTCTTTTTTTTTTAGAGGAGAATCTCTTGAACCTGGGAGGTGGAGGTTGCAGTGAGCCAAGATTACGCCATTGCACTCCAGTGTCTCAGGAAAAAAAAACCAAAACAAAACCATCAGGGATTGGGGGAAATCCATGGCCACCACAATGGTGAGGCTCTCCCAAGGCTAATTCTCCCATCCCTCAAGGGCAAGAGCCCCTTCCAGATGCTCCTGCAGAGATGACAAACCATGAGAAGGCTGCTTAGCACTGGAGCAGGCTGGCTGGGAGGGCAGAGGCAAGACCAGCTGGGGTGAGCCCCGGCAGGTGCGGGGCGGGGCTCCTGGGGCTGATGACTCGAAGCCTGTCCTCCCCTTGGGACGCCTGGAACTCCCTGACATCAGGGCTCCTGCCTGGCTGTGGCTGGCATTTAGTTCTGGATGACTTTGTCTCTTGGATCATAGAGGGGCAGGATGAGGACTGGGCAGTGTAGGGCCCTCTATGTAGAAGGAGTTCACCTCCCACTTGCTCCTTCCATGGGGTTGTCAGAGGACCGCAGACCCGTCCTGAAGGCAGCACAGGCGCAGAGCCTTAATTCTAGTCCTTGTACCACAGTCCCCACCCCCGGGATAGATTGTGCTTTTTTCCAGAGTCAAAATGGGACCCTCGGGGCTTTATGGAATGTTTATTGGAAGCAACAGTTTTGTTCTTCCTATTAGAGAAGGACTGTGCTGGCTCCATGCTGCCAAGGTGGAGGGGCGTGGGGAGGAAGCTGTCCCTCTGCTGGCTGTTCCTCCCCTGTTCTGGTGGCTCCTCGGAGGGCTCACAGCACAGGTCCAAGTCCTCAGTGTACCAGGTGAGTCCTCCCCACTGGCAGCTCCTGCCCCCTGCCACCAGCCCGTCTCGCATCAGCCACACCGTGCCCTTTGGTGTCAGAAGCTCCTCGGCTCGGGGACCCCTGTGTCTTCTGTCCTATAGACCCCACGCCTAGTACAGTCCCTGGCCCATTGCACCCTGTGGGTGTCACTGAATGAATGCCTTCACGGTTCCTCCTCCCTCCTCTTCCCTCCACCTAAAACACTTGTTTTCCAGTCCTCAATCTGGAAATCTGACTACGTTTTCTCATCCATACACAGGGATGCAATAGCGCCAGGCTCACTGGCCAGGGGAATGATACGGGGGGCACCTGGCGCAGTCAGGCACAAAGTAGTCACTGCCCAGCCCCCAGCCACCACTACCATCATGGTCAGTATCACATAGCGGGGCAGAGATTGGGCTTTGGAGCCAGCGAGGCCTGTGTTCAGATCAACTCCACTCTGACTCGTGGTATGGACTTGGCCGTGGGACTGAGCACCGGGCCTGGTCAGGGGACAGCATCACAGGCAGGACCATCCGAGCAAGTGTGGTGACGGCGCGCTTAGGCTTCCTCCTGCAAGCCAAAGGGAAACTCGGCCAGGGGGACTCAGGGATGCCTGTGGGGCAGGTCCGGGCCTCCATCTCGGTGGCCAGTGGGCCTCTCCCTAGGTGCCTGGGGCACCTTCTCACCCAGCAGCTGGCTGTCTGGAGTGGGCAGCCCAGGGGCTGGGTGGTCCTGCCCACGTGGGTTGGACTCTGTCCACCATTCTGCCCTTTCTGCTCACTCAGGTTCCTGCAAATGGCGTTGGGCCACCATCTGTATCCTCTTCTCCTGCCTCGGGACACAGGGAACCTAGGGAACTCCAATGGACAAGGACTAGGGGAGCCCCGGGGGATCCTGAGGCTCCTCAGGAGGCCAGTGGAGCAAGGATGTGTGTCCCCAGGCCGAAGTCAGGCTTGCATTTGATGCCCTGGTTACTTTTGCAGCATCTGGGACAGAGTGGTGTGGAGATAGTCAGGGAGAGGATTTTACCCTGGGCCTGCCCAGCTGTTCCTTCACTTCCCCAGCTCTCATCTGTCATGCCCCTTGAATCCACATCTGACTGGGAGGCCCTCCTCTCTGGCCACCTTTCCTTTCTACCAACAACCCCCTAGTTCTTTTTCCCTCTCTCTGCCTTCACATCCTCCACTCTCTCCCTGTTCTAGGATCCCAGCTCCACCCTGGAGTCAGACCCTGCAGGGGCTTCATTGCTGCAGGGCATGCTGGGGCTTCGTTCCTGCAGGATGTGCGGGGAAATCGTGATCTGTCAAATCCGTGTTCACCCTCTCCTGATGGACTAGGAGAGGGATGGTGCGATTCCTTCCAGAAGGCCCTCCCAACGTGGGATGGGGAGAAAGAGAGAAGAAAGGGCAAATTTTGTGAGGGAGAAAAGTACAAACACCTGGGATAGATGACAGCCATGTTCAGAGGCAGGGGAGACTGAGAGACAGACTGGTGTGTGTGGGCACACGGACAGAGTCCGGGAGAGGGGCAGTGCTAGGGACTCTCAGGGGCTGGAGAGCAAGAGGGGACACGGCTGGGAAGCTCCCAGGGAAGCAGGTCAGCGGAAGCTCTGGATGGATCAGAGGAGACTGTCCTCCAAGCCGGGCCACCCCCAGCACCCAGGGGGGAAACAGAAAACTCCCAGCTCTCTTTCCAAGGTCAAGAGGTCACAGAGCAGAGCTAGGCCAGGGCCAGCAGGAGGAGTGGGGCATCCTACCTCTCCACCACCTCCCCCGTGGCCGCCTGGATTGCCCTCGGCTGTCCAGAATCTCCAGCACAGTCAGCCTGGCCCAGCCCAGGCCTCCCAGGGACTGGCCTCCCTGCCTTTACTGAGCCTTCTGAAAAGCACAGCTGGCCCCACTCAGGAGCAGTTAGCCTGAGGGCACTTCCTGTCAGTCAGTAAATCACTGGCTGTCTGCCTCGGTCACCGCTTGGTGGAGGTGACCACAGGTAAGCAGGCGCCTGGGGCTTTGGCTCGTGCCACCATCTGCATTTCTTTTGTTAATCCTGGAGTGTCTTGTCACTTTATCTCTAACCAGTAGAGAGGCATGTGTGCACACGTCTGTATGCTCCCATCTATGTGTATTTGAGTGGGTGTGTCTACACGCACCTGTATATATGTGTGTGTACATGTGTGCTTTTGTGTGTCTGAGGGCATGTGTGCACGTGTGTCTATGCACGTCTGTGTCTACATGTGTTTATGTGTATGTGTGCATGCATGCATCCATGTGTGTGTCTATGTACGTGTGCACATGTGTCTGTGTGCTTCTGTCTGCGAGTGCATATGTATATGTGCATCGGTGTGTGCACGTGTCTGTGTGTGCAAGTGTATACATGGCTGCGCGGGTCTGTCTCCCTGCGTGTCTGCGCGTGTGCGTGCATGTGGGTTCACAAGCTCTGGGCGTGGGCCCTGGTGTCTGACAGCAGGGATGAGATTGTTCTGCCTCAGAAAACCCAGGGCAGAAACGTTTCCCCTGCACGATCAAGGCCTTCCATGGCTGCTCAGAACACACAGCGTTCCCGGTCGCACACGCAGTCACACGGGCTCGTGCACACTCACACCCGGGCCGAGCCCTCCCGACACACACTCCGGTCTCCCGCACGCTGAGGCAGGAGGCCGGCAGAGCCCCAGCCCACAGGCCTCCGTTCCCAGCAGGCACCCCGCCCCACGCTTTCCTGAGAACCCTACAGGCGCGGCCTGCTCGCCCCTCGCTGGCTGCCCTCAGGGAGCCCCCAGGCAGCCGGGCTGGGGAACTGGCAGGGACACCCCAGGTCTCTGCGTCCTGCCTTCCTGCGCCCGCGGCAGCCCAAGCCGGGGCTCTAGCAGGGAGAGCAAATGTCGTCTGCAGAAGGCGCCAGGCCTCCCCAGCGCCCCCAGGGCCTATCGAGAGCCCAGGCACAGAGAAATTGTTCCAAGCGCGCTCCTCATCCTCCCTGCCCTCGCTATGAGAACATCATTTTCCTTCTTTTTCAGGCCCACGGTGAAGCTCCTCGCGGTGCCGGGAGCGCCCCCTCGTGGCGAAGCCGCGCAGGCACAGTGTCTGGAACACCTGGGGTCCAGGTGCCTTTTTCCAACACCTGAAAGGCGGGATGGGAGGCGGGGGCAGACGTTCACCCGCTTCTGTCCCTGCTGATCTTCCTCCTCCCAGAGTCCCGGGTGTTGAGGGAAGAAACCTGCACTTGGATGCTCTTCACCGAGCTGAGCCTTTGGATACCTGGAAACACAATACCTCCCTGGAACTAATGCCATCCTCAGGGTTCACCCTGGATCAGGCTCTACCTGTCGCAGCAGCAATCCTCTGGGAACACTTCAGAGCCCTCTCTACAGATTGTTTAGATTGGGTGGGGATAAGCTGGGCACAGTGGCTCACCGCTGTAATCCCAGCACTTTGGGAGCCTGAAGCAGGAGGATTACTTAAACCCAGGAGTTTGAGACCAGCCTGGGCAACATAGGGAGACCCCATCTCTTACACACAAAAGAAATAGCTGGGCGTGGTGGCAGGTACCTGTAGCCCCAGCTACTCAGGAGGCAGAGGCGGGAGGTCAAGGCTGCAGGGAGCAGGGTTGTACCACTGCACTCCAGCTTGGGTGGTAGAGCAAGACCCTGTCTCAAAAATAAAAATAAAAGCCGGGCACGGTGGCTCATGCCTGTAATCCCAGCACTTTGGGTGGCCAAGATGGGAAGATCACCTGAGGTCAGGAGTTTGAGACCAGCCTGGCCAACATGGCGAAACCCTGTCTCTACTAAAAACACAAAAATTAGCTGGGTGTGGTGGCCCACGTCTGTAATCTCAGATACTTGGGAGGCTGAGGCAGGAGAATCGCTTGAACCCAGGAGGCAAAGGTTGCAGTGAGACAAGATCACGCCACTGGACTCCAGCCTGGGCGACAGAGCAAGACTTCATCTTTAAAATTTAAAAGAATAAAAATAGCTGGGCACAGTGGCTCATGCCTGTAATCCCAGCACTTTGGGAGGCCGAGGGGGCGGATCACGAGGTCAGGAGATCGAGACCATCCTGGCTAACACGGTGAAACCCCGTCTCTATTAAAAATACAAAAAATTAGCTGGGTGTGGTTGCGGGCGCCTGTAGTCCCAGCTACTCGGGAGGCTGAGGCAGGAGAATGGCGTGAACCCAGGAGGCGGAGCTTGCAGTGAACCGAGATGGCACCACTGCACTCCAGCCTGGGGACAGAGTGAGACTCAGTCTCAGAAAAAATAAATAAATAAATAATAAAAAGATTGGGTGAGGATCTTGTGTGTGTGTGTGTCAGGGGGCAATTCTCACCCCTTCCAGAGCAGGATCAGGGATAGGAAGTGTGACCCTACAATTTGTGGAACCAGCTCCTGTCAAACTCTCTCTTCTCTCAGAGGCAGAGGAAGGACAGAAAGAAAGAAGATCTTTTGTCTTTAAAATTTTTCCGATGATAAACAGAAATCATTATAATGAGAGCCAATGTCTGTATAGCATGTCCTATGCGGCAAGCCCTGTTCTAAGTCTTTCAGACACATTAACTCATTGAATCCTCCCAACATTTCAATGTGGAAAATTGGTCAAATACAAAATTAGAAGGAAGGAAAATAAAACCCACAGTTCTATCGTGCATTCCCTCCCAGTTCTTCATCTATGCATATGGATTTTTGAACCAAATAGTGATGGGGCTGCACAGCACACTTCTGCGTTCTGCCTTTTCTGCCTGATATAATCCCATGGCCCAAGGTCATTCCTCTCGGGAAATACTCGTAATGGCTGCTTTGTATTCTCTCTTCGGAATGTACTGTCATTTATTTGACCATTCTGGGGGAAACCTCTGCTTTTACTACAAAAAGCCTGTGTGTTGGGAACTCGAGGGGCTTGTTTCACTCCAGCCTCTGAGCCTGCTGTGTATTGACAAGAGTGTAAGAGCAGTGACAGTTTCCTAAACCCCCATCTGTGGGAATCTCAGTTACCAACGTGTACAAGTGCATGTGTGCATGTGTGTGTGTTTCCCGTGCTTCGACTTGCCCTATAAGTACTCATACTTCCTAGGAATCTATTCAAAAGAATTGAAAACAATAGGCCAGGCACAGTGGCTCACACCCACAATCCCAGCACTTTGGGAGGCCAAGGTGGGAGGATTGTTGAGGCCAGAAGTTCGAGACCAGCCTGGCCAACGTGGCTAAACGCCATCTCTACTAAAAATACAAAAATTAGCCAGGTGTGGTGGCATGCACCTGTAGTTTTAGCTATTTGGGAGGCTGAGGCAGAATTGCTTGAACTCACGAGGTGAAGGTTGCAGTGAGCCGTGATAGTGCCACTGCACTCCAGCCTGGGTGACACAGCGAAATTTCATCTCAAAAAAAAAAAAAAAAAAGAAAAAGAAAAAGAAAAAGAATGAAAAACAATAGAAGCAGCCGGGCACGGTGGCTCACACCTGTGATCCCAGAAGTTTGGGAAGCCAAGGCGGGCAGATCACCTGAGGCCATGCTGAGTTCAAGACCAGCCTGGCCAACATGATGAAACTCCATCTCTACTAAATTACAAAAACTAGCTGGGCCTGGTTGTGTGTGCCTGTAGTCCCAGCTAGTCAGGAGGCTGAGGCAGGAGAATCACTTGAACCCAGGAGGCAGAGATTCCACTGAGCCAAGATTGAGCCACTGCACTCCAGCCTGGGTGACAGAATGAGATTCTGTCTCAAAAAAAAAAAAAAAAAAGGAAACCCATGAAATATATATGTAATAACCCAAAGGTAGAAACAACCCAAATGTCCATCAACGAATAAAAAGATAAAATGCAGCATAGCCACAAAACGGAAGCTTATTCAGCTATAAAAAGGAGAGGCTGAGTGCGGTGGCTCACACCTGTAATCCCAGCATTTTGAGCATTGGGTGGATCATGAGGTCAGGAGATCGAGACCAGCCTGGCCAACATGGTGAAACCCCTTCTCTACTAAAATACAAAAATTAGCTGGGCATGGTGACACGTGCCTGTAATCCCAGCTACTAGGGAGGCTGAGCCAGGAGAATTGCTTGAACCAGGCAGTTGGAGGTTGCGATGAGCTGAGATCGTGCCACTGTACTCCAGCCTGGCAATAGAGTGAGACTCCGTCCCAAAAAAATAAAATAAAAAAGGAGCAAAGTACTGACACATGCTATGATGTGGATGAACCTCAAAAACATGACACTAAGTGAAAGATGCCAGACACAAAAGGCCACCTACTGTGATTCCATCGATGTATATGAAACATCCAGAATAGATAAATCCACAGAAACGGGCAGCAGATCAGTGGTTGCTGGGGGAAGGAAGGAATGGGCAGTGTCTGCCTAATGGGAGTTTGTTTTCAGGGTGATGAAAATGTTCTGGAACTGGGGAGAAGTGATGGTTGCACAACATCGTGAATGAACTAAATACCATTTATTCTGTTCAACAGAATAATATGTAATGTAAATTCCTGATTATGCAAAACGAATATTTCCTAACTAAAAATTCCTAACATTTTACAAAAGGAAAAGCACATGATTTTATATAAAAGCAGTTTATCTAAGTTAAGCCTGAAATGCTATTTTTTTTCAAACTGCATTTTAATAGATGCTCCAGGTGATTCTGTGACATGGTAAAGCTTTAGAACCACTGGTTTAGACTAATTGTTTGGGATGGGGCATCTATTATCTATTGCTATGGAACAAACCACCCTGGAATTTAGTAGCTTAAAATGATAACGATTTTATCTGCTCATAACTCTGCAGGTCAACAATTTGGGCTGGGCTCAAAGAAGAGCAGAGTTATGAAGTCCATTCCTAGAAGCTCTTCAGTGGCTTCCCGTCAGCACTCGTTGGTCAGAATGGAGTCACCCATTCATTCCTGAACCAGTCCCTGGCCATGGCAAAAGAATTCCCTTAATCACTTTACAATCTACAATCTACTGCTGCGCAGTTCTTCTGTAGTCTCACCTAGGGTGGGATTGCCAGACTTAGCCAATGAAGCTACAGGACGCTCGGTTAAAAATTTTTTTTTTTTATTTTTTTGATACGGAGTTTTGCTGTTGTCACCTAGGCTGGAGTGCAATGGTGCAATCTCGGCTCACTGCAACCTCTGCCTCCCGAGTTCAAGCGATTCTCCTGCCTCAGCCTCCAGAGTAGCTGGGATTACAGGTGCCTGCCACTATGCCCAGATAATTTTTGTATTTTTAGTAGAGACCAGGTTTCACCATGTTGGCCAGGCTGATCTCGAACTCCTGACCTCAGGTGATCCACCCACCTCTGCCTCCCAAAGTGCTGGGATTACAGGCATGAGCCACTGCATCCAGCCTCAGTTAAATTTTAATTTCAAATAAATCAGAGGTGATTATTTACCATAAATATACCCCAGGCAATAATTAACACTGAGAAAGTACTTGTTGTTTTATCTGAAATTCCGCTTTGCCTGGGCCTCCTGTATTTTGTCTGGCCACCTCGCCTTTCAGGCAGCTGTGGTCCTCTGGGGGCTTAGCCGCAGCCCAAGGTGTCCTCCCGCACTTGGTCTGGCCGTTGGTGCTGCTGTCAGGCAACCTCTCCCTCCACGATGTCTCTCATCCCCAAGGAGGCCGTCCTGGGCTTCTTCACTCAAGGACCTGATGTCTCTGGAGTGGAGCCTGGCCCCCACAGAGCTGTGGCCTTTGCCTTCCACCACTGGGGGTGACCTCTAGGCCTCGGCAACGTCCTGCCTGATAAGAGCCTTAGTCATCAGACAGTCGAGCAATGTTCTTTATGATGGGGGCTTTGGGACACACCTTATCAGTGCCAGCCTCCAGAGGGATTGGAATCTAAAGGTCAGCCGTGTGGAGAGCATGTGATAGAGTCTCAGTAGAAACTCTGGGCCGGGCACAGTGGCTCACGCCTGTGATCCCAAAGGAGGACAAAGCAGGAGGAGCCCAAGAGGTCGAGACCAGCCTGGCCAACATAGTGAGATGAGACTCTATTTCTACAGAAAATTATTTTTATTTTTTATTTATTTATTTTTATTTTGTTGGAGATGGAGTCTCACTTGTCACCCAGGCTGCAGTGCAATGGCGTGATCTCCGCTCACTGCTACCTCCGCCTCCCAGGTCCAAGCAATTCTCATGCCTCAGCCTCCCGAGTAGCTGGGATTACAGGCATTTGCCACCATGCCCGGCTAATTTTTTGTATTTTTAGTAGAGACTGGGTTTGACCATGTTGGCCAGTCTGGTCTCAAACTTCTGACCTCAGGTGATCCACCCACCTCTGCCTCCCAAAGTGCTGGGATTATAGGCGTGAGCCACCGCGCCCAGCCAAAAATTCTTTTTAAAACTAGCTGGATGTGATGGTGCACACCTGTGGTCTCAGCTACTTGGGAGGCTGGGAGAATTGCTTGAGCCCAGGAGGTCAAGTTTGCAATGAGCTGTGATTGCACTACTGCACTCCAGCCTGGGGGACAGAGTGAGAACCTGTCTCAAAAACAAAACAAAACAAAACAAAAACGCTCTGGACACCAAAGCCTTGGGTGAGCTTCCCTGATGGGCAGCACTTCTGAGTGTTGTCAGGCATCAGGGCCAGGAGGCAGGAAGGGCATCCAGGGCTCCCTGGGGAGGGACGGCCAGAGGCGCCACATCTGGATCCCACCAGGCTTCTCCCTGAGCATCTCATCCTGAGGCTGGTCCTAATTTGTCACCTTTCGCTATAAAAACTATAACTGCAAGTAGAGTACTTTCCTGAGTTCTGTGATTCGTTCTAGAGAATTATCAAACCTGAGGGTTGTCACAGGAGCCCCCACATTTGTAGCCATCTGGTCTGAAGTGAGGGTTGTCCTGGAGACCCTGAGCTTGCAGCTGATGTCTGATGTGAGGGCCATCTTGCGGGGACTGTGCCCTCAAACAGTGCAGTTTGCTTAAACTCCTTCATGTGTCACTTTTGCCACGTTCTACTGGCTAAAGTAAGCACAGGGCGAGACCAAGTCCAGGGGGTGTCAGGCAGTTCACCCCTTGATGGAAGGATTTGCAGAGCCACACTGCAAAGGGATGCACACACAGGGGTGGAGAAACGCAGGGGCACTTTTTGCAATGGATGTGGGAAAAGGAACCACCGAGACTGTTACTGGCCGGGCACAGTGGCTCACGCCTTGCAGTGAGCCAAGATCGCACCACTGCACTCCAGCCTGGGTGACAGAGCAAGACTCCATCTCAAAAAAAAAAAAGAAAAAAAGACTTCTATTTGGTGGCCTGTTTGCCTTCCCCATTACACTTTCACTGTGAGCTCATCAAGGGCTGGGACAATGTTCTTTACTCCATTTCTCCAATGCCTGGGTCATATCAGGGACTTGGCACATGGAAGGAAACTCGTCAGTGTTTCATGAATGAGTGAAGCCCACTCAGCGTTTGATGATGGATGAATGTTTGGGTTCATTAACGAATGTGAATCACATCTCAAGCTAAGTTCTACATTAGAATCTCCTGGGGAGCTTGTCAGTGGCCCTGTGCTGGCTGCACCTAAAAGCAATTCATTCTGAATCTAGGGGTAGGGGTGGGGCCCAGGCCTCAGGATTGATTGATTGATTGATTTTGATTCGGAGTTTCACTCTTGTTGACCAGGCTGAAGTCCAGTGGCGCAGTCTCAGCTCACTGCAATCTCCGTCTCCCAGCTTCAAGCAATTCTCCTGCCTCAGCCTCCCGAGTAGCTGGGATTACAGGTGCTCACCACCACGCCCGGCTAATTTTTGTGTTTTTAGTAGTGACGGGGTTTCTCCATGTTGGCCAAGCTGGTCTCAAACACCTGACCTCAAGTGATCCACCCGCCTCAGCCTCCCAAAGTGCTGGGATTACAGGCGTGAGCCACCATGCCTGGCCCAGGCTTCAGGATTAGTAAGAGGCTCCCAGGTGATCTCAATGTGCAGCCGAGGTTGAGAGCCACTGGCAGACAGAATGGGACGTCTGGGAGCTTAAAATTTCACACTAACATTTAGACACCGAAGTCCACGCAGAGGACATGGAAACCAAATAGAAACTGACAAGAAGGACACGAAAAGCAACAGAAGCTGTGAATCAGGGCATAAAGATACAAGGTATTTCGATCACACACAAAGAACCAGCGGGCATGGAACCGAGGGAAGGGCTAGCGCCTGTCCCCTGGGCCAGCACTTGCTAAGAGCCTGTTCTGTTCATGACACTCCCAGGAGCTGTGCTGTCTCAGTGAAGAGCATTACTTAGGAAAATCCCATTCTTCCCATTTAACATCTCAATGGCTCCTGCCCAAACCCCCCCACCCCCCACCCCCCGCTTGGGGCGGCTCTGGCCTTTGACATCTCAATGGCTTGGCTCCTGCCCAACCCCCCCCCTCCCCCTGCTCAGGGCGGCTCTGGCCTTTGTTTTTCTCAGATTTGGTCTAAACAGTGAGGTTCTGGTGCCACCTTGGACAGACTCCCAAGGCTGTTCAAGTTTCAGGACGTTGGAAAACCGATTGTTCCACGGGAACATTATTTAAAAATAAATTATGTAAACTTACAGTTACATCAGTTGCATAAAAAGATAGTAGATACTGAAAATATCACTAATTATTTTACTACATTTTACTGCTATCTATGCTCTTTTAAAAATTTTAAGCGGGGACCTTTTCATTTTTTTTACTTTGTTTATTTAATTTATTTATTTATTTATTGAGATGGAGTTTTGCCCTTGCTGACCAGGCTGGAGTGCAATGGCGTGATCTCGGCTTACTGCAACCTCCGCCTCTCAGGTTCAAGTGATTCTCCTGCCTTAGCCTCCTGACTAGCTGGGATCACAGGCCTGCGCCAACAGGTCCAGCTAATTTTGTATTTTTAGTAGAGACGGGGTTTCTCCATGTTGGTCAGCCTGGTCTCAAACTCCCGACCTCAGGTGATCTGCCCGCCTCAGCCTCCCAGAGTGCTGGGATTACAGGCATAAGCCACCATGTCTGGCCTGTTAATTTAGTTTTTGAGACAAAATCTTGCTCTGTTGCCCAGGCTGGAGTGCAGTGGCGGGATCAGAGCTCACTGCGGGCTGGGTGTGATGGCTCATGCCCCTAATCCCAGCACTTTGGGAGGCTGAGGTGGGTGGATCATTTGAGGTCAGGAGTTCAAGACCAGCCTGGCCAACATGGTGAAATCCGTCTCTACTAAAAATACAAAAAATTAGCCGGGTAGGGTGGTGCACACCTGTAATCCCAGCTACTGGGGAAGCTGAGGCAGGAGAATCGCTTGAACCTGGAAGTGGGAGGTTGCAGTGAGCTGAGATCACACGACTGCACTCCAGCCTGGGTGACAGAGCGAGACTCCACCTCAAAATAAATAAATAAATAAATACATACATACATACATACATACATACATACGTACATACATAAATACATAGCTCCTTGTGGCTTCGAGCTTCCAGGCTCCAGTGAGTCTCCTGCCTGAGCTTCTGGAGTGGCTGGGATTACAGGCTCAAAAGGTCCTCAGCTCCAGACTTCATGCTTGCGTCAGACCTGCATCAAATCCCAGCCTTTACCATCCTTTCTCAGTTGGTGACACATTGATAAACTTCCTGTACAACCAGGATCCACAGGGATGGAGCGCAGCTGCAATGGAGCAGTATCTGTCAATTGCCATTGAATCCCAAGGCCAACCCTGCCTGTTGAAGTGTGTGTCACTTGGATGCTGGAGAGAAATTTTTCTTTATCTGTAGAGCTGGAGCACCTTTCCTCTAAACAACAAATGATTGTTCACGATACCCAATTATTTCTTTCTAAACAATTATTTTTATTTTTTTCTAATTTACTTTTGAAGCATAATGTACATACATTGACATGTACATATCTTAAGTATACAGTTGGATGAGTTTTGACAAATGAACATCCCTGTGGATCCCACACCCCTGTCAGAATCCAGAACATTTCTCTCATTCTAGTTTAATAAAATCCCCCCAGCCCTCAATCCTCCACCCACTCCTCAGAGGCAACCCATATTCCAATTTCTGACATCAGAGATTAGTTTCGCCTATTCTAGAACTTCACAGAAATCGAATCACACAGCGTGTACACTTTCGTGTCTGGCTTCTTTAACTCAGCATAAAGCCAAATAATTATTTTTAAGCAGCTTTAATTTTCCACGCAGTCTGTGTGCTGGAGAAGCCTTCCAGGTTTTTTTTTTTTCCTTCAAGAAACAGGGACTTAGGCTGGGTGCAGTGGCTCGCACCTGTAATCCCAGCACTTTGGGAAGCCGAGGCAGGCAGATCACTTGCAGTCAGGAGTTCAAGACCAGCCTGGCCAACATGGTGAAACCCCCATCTCTACTAAAAATACAAAAATATATAAAAATTAGCTAGGCATGCTGGGCACGGTGGCTCACACCTGTAATCCCAGCACCTTGGGAGGCTGCAGCGAGCAGATCACCTGAGGTCAGGAGTTGGAGACCAGCTTGGCCAACATGGTGAAATCCTGTCTCTACTAAAAATATAAAAATTAGCCCGGCATGGTGGCAGAAGCCTGTAATCCCAGCTACTCGGGAGGCTGAGGCACAAGAATCACCCGAACCCAGGAGGTAGAGGTTGCAGTGAGCTGAGATCATGCCACTGCATTCCAGCCTGAGGGACAGAATGAAACTCTATCTCGAAAAAAAAAAAAAAGCGCCAGGTGCAGTGGCTCACACCTGTAATCCCAGCACTTTGGGAGGCTGAGGCAGGCAGGTCACTTAAGGTCAGGAGTTCAAGACCAGTCTGGCCAACATGGTGAAACCCCGTCTCTACTAAAAATACAGAAAATACAAAAATTAGCCAGGTGTGGTGGCACGAGCCTATAATCCCAGCTACTCAGGAGGCTGAGGCACAAGAATCGCCTGAACCCTGGAGGTGGAGGCTCCAGTGAGCCAAGATCGTGCCACTGCACTCCAGCCTAGGCAACAGAGCGAGACTCCGTCTCAAAAAAAAAAAGAAACAGAGTCTCGCCCTGTCACCCAGGCTGGAGTACATTGATTCGAACATGGCTCATTGCAGCGTCGACCTCCTGGGCTCAAGCAGTATGCCTGTCTCGGCCTCCTAAGTAGCTGGGACTACAGGTGCCGATGCCACAACCTGCTAATTTTTTTATTTCTATTTTTAGTAGAGATGGGGTCTTGTTACACTGCCCAGGCTGATCTTGTACTCCTGGTTTCAAGTGATTCTCCTGCCTTGGCCTTCCAAAGTGCTGGGATTACAGGCATGAGCCACCACGCCTGGCTGGCTTCTAGATTTTGAATCTTCATGTTGGAATTCAAAATAAGCTTCATTTGGCCAAGCAAATATTCTCTGCCTCCCTTCCTCTGGTTCCAGGTTTCAAAGACCCCTGAGAACAGAGAACTTCAAAAGGACCTCTGAATTTTGACCCTCAGGCCTCACCTTGGCACTAAGGCAGAGAGTGACAGGCCCTGAGGGGAGGGCCAGCAATCACACAGCTTTGTCTAGGACATGGGAACAGAGAAAGGTCATGACAGGTGAGTATAGTGATTTCCTGTTGCCACTGTAACAAATTGGCCACAACTTTAGCAGCTTAAAACAACACAAATGTATCACTTAGCTCATAGGTCGGAAGTCCAGGTTGGCTCGGCTACTTTTTCTGATCCAGGTTTTATAAGGTCAAAGTCAAAGCGTCAGCCAGGCTGGGTTCTTATTAGGGGGTTCTAAGAAGAATCCATTTCCAATACCATCAGTTCCTTGAAGTTGCAAGATTGGGATCCCCTCTGTGCTGGCTGTGAGGTAGGGGTCACTCTGTCCTAGACACGGCCAAGGAAGCCCAGCCGCAAAGAACCCCGCTGCACTTTACTTAAACTAGAGCTTCCCAGCCCATTTTACCCATGGAACTCTTTTTTCACATAACCTCTCTCTCTCTCTCTCTCATTTATTTATTTATTTATTTATTTATTTATTTATTTATTTATTTATTTTTGAGACAAGCTCTTGCTTTGTACCCCAGGCTGGAGTGCAGGGCTGTGATCACAGCTCACCATGGCCTCTCAGGCTCAAGCAATCTTCCTGCTTCAGCCTCCCATGTAGCTGGGACCACAGGCGTGCACCACCACACCCAGCTAATTTTTGTATTTTTTGTAGAGACAGGGTCTTGCCATGTTGCACAGGTTGGTCACAAACTCCTGGGCTCAAGCAATCTGCCCTCCTCAACCTCCCAAAGTTCTGAGATTATAGGTGTGAGCCACCATGCCAGCCCATAATCTTTTTGGTTTTTTTTCCAAGACGGAGTCTCGCTCTTGTCGCCCAGGCTGGAGTGCAATGGCACAATCTTGGATGACTACAACCTCTGCCTCCCGGGTTCAAGTGATTCTTCTGCCTCAGCCTCCAGAGTAGCTGAGATTACAGGTACCTGCCTCCATGCCTGGCTAATGTTTGTATTTTTAGTAGAGACGGGGTTTTGCCATGTTGGCCAGGCTGGTATTGAACTCCCAACCTCAAGTGATCCGCCTGCCTTGGCATCCCAAAGTGCTGGGATTACAGGTGTGAGCCACCATGCCCAGCCCACAATCTCTCCTAAGGTTCCAAAAGATATTAATATTTGGGGAAAAGTGAAATGGGAGCTTGTGCAATTTTTGTATCCCTAAAGTTTCAGTCCTTCCTCTAAACTCTCTCTCATGACAATTTTAGCTCCCCTTCTCTTGTCTTAAGGTTTGGCTTTTGCACAGCTGGAGAGCAATTCTTGTACAGAGTGGGCTAACCAGGCCCAGGGCCTGCTTCAGCCCTGACTCCAAGGCTCTGATCTGTGACATCATGCAAGTTTCTGAGCCTTTCTGAACTTGGTTTCTTCTTCATTTTGTTTGTTATCTCAAGGGTGGTTGTGAGAACTAAATTAGGCAATGCATGCAAAATGCTTGGCCCATCATTTGCAATTGATAAATGTTACTCATCATTATGGTTTTTTTTTTTTTTTTTTTTTTTTTTTTTTTTTTTTTTTTTTTTGAGACGGAGTCTCACGCTGTCGCCCAGGCTGGAGTGCAGTGGTCGGATCTCGGCTCACTGCAAGCTCCGCCTCCTGGGTTCACGCCATTCTCCTGCCTCAGCCTCCTGAGTAGCTAGGACTACAGGCGCCTGCCACCGCGCCCGGCTAATTTTTTGTATTTTTAGTAGAGACGGGGTTTCACTGTGGTCTCGATCTCCTGACCTTGTGATCCGCCCGCCTCGGCCTCCCAAAGTGCTGGGATTACAGGCTTGAGCCACCGCGCCCGGCCGGTTATTTTTTTAAGAACTAAAAAGTCTTCACTAACGTTCCCCTTTGCCTTCTCATCACTGTCAATACCAGGTACCAAGAGCCTGTGAAGCATCTTACAGGGTGGCTGCAATTTTGGCTCAGGGAAACTACATGTGGCCAGACTTGCAGGCAAATGACAATGGATGCTTCTCCCAAAGTTTCCAGAATTCTGGATGAACTAAGCCAGAAGGATCCTGTCTGAATAAAGAACACTGCTCCAAGTGACCAGCAGGCCTCGATCTCTTTCTGCACTTACGGAGAGGGAAGGCTGTGCAGAAAGCTGCCCGTGGAAGGGACACACAGGTCCCTGATCTGACCCATAGACATCCCACCCACCCCAGGAACCCACTGTCACCCGCTGCTGTGGCTCCTCACCCCCCTCCCTGGGCCGCCTTGACCTGACAGGTGGGCACTGCCTGACGCAGCAGCCTCTGGCCAGGTAGCCCCTGTGGGGAAGAGCTGCAGTTCTGGACAGCTGCCTGCTTCAAACTGGAGAGCCCAGGTGGCCTCCCCAAGGGCACCTTCTTCCTCTTTCTAAGTCAGAGCCAACTAAGATGCATGTTTCTTGTACACGGTGGGCAAACTAGATCCAGGGCCAGCTTTGGGCTCTGACTCCAAGATGCTGATTTGTGACATCAGGTAAGCCTCTGAACCTTTCTGAATTTGATTTCTTCTTCACGTGAAAGCTCCTGGGCTTTCAAACCTCCATCCTCCCTGAATAGTGACCTTTTGCCCCTGCCCAGTGCCTCACAGACACAACTGGCTGCGGTGTCCTCCCTTTCCCCTCCCAAGGGGGCCGCCGTGCCTCTGCCCGCCATGGGGCTTCCAGGTCTTTCTGCCACTCTGGCTGTGCCCAGCTGTGGCCATTGCCGCTGGTTTAGACTTAGTCCAGCCTCAGTCTTGACTGCCATCTAGTGGCTCCCAGACTCTGGCTGGGATTCAAGTTCTCTGGTGAGAACTAAATTGATTTTTGTATCTTGCCCAAATTCCTAAGGGGTCTGGGAGTCATGAGCTACGAATCAAAAATTCTCATCAGATGGGTTTTATTTAACTCTATATATTGTGGTTTACTTTCCAACCTGACTCTGGCATAACTTTACAAGACAAGGAAGAAAATCAAAATATTTTATCCTGAAACATGTTTCTTTGCCATATCTTGAAATGGCCCTGCAAAGCCATCCTTTGTGGGGGAGAATTTGCATCTGTAAAGAATCTGTATTAACATAGCTAATAGCTATTATTATTATCTGTATTAACATAGCTAACACAACATAGCTCTTTTTCTTCCAGGCCCTCCCTATCCTAAAGAGATTAACTAAAGCAAATTTTAGGCCGGGTGGGCATGGTGGCTCATGCCTGTAATCCCAGCACTTTGGGAGACCAAGGCACGCAGATCCCTTGAGATCAGGAATTCAAGACCAGGCTGGACAACATGGCGAAACCCCATCTCTACTAAAAATACAAAAATTGGCTGGACGTGGTGGCTCAAGCCTGTAATCCCAGCACTTTGGGAGGCCGAGACGGGCGGATCACAAGGTCAGGAGATTGAGGCCATCCTGGCTAACACAGTGAAACCCCGTCTCTACTAAAAAATACAAAAAAACTAGCCGGTTGAGGTGGTGGGTGCCTGTAGTCCCAGCTACTCAGGAGGCTGAGGCAGGAGAATGGCGTAACCCCAGGAGGCGGAGCTTGCAGTGAGCCGAGATCCGACCACTGTACTCCAGCCTGGGTGACAGAGCGAGACTCCGTCAAAAAAAAAAAAAAAAAAAAAAAAAAAAAAAAACAAAAATTAGCTGCATATAGTGGTGCATGCGTGTAATCCCAGCTACTCAGGAGGCTGAGGCAGGAGAATCGCTTGAACCCCAGAGGCAGATTGCAGTAAGCCGAGATTGCACCACTGCACTCCAGCCTGGGCAACAGAGCAATACTCCATCTCAAAAAAAAAAAAAAAAAAAAGAAAGTCTAGTACCTTTTAAAGATCTGAATAGGAAACATGTATCATCTATTGTCTCTAAGGGCTGCCACTATAAGACTTCAAAAGAATCTTAGACTCCACAATCCTTTATCTTAAGCTGAACATTTTCTTTCTATGATCCGAGGTCTTTAGATAAATTCAACCAATTGTCAACAGAAAATGCTTACATTGACCCATAGCCTGGAAGCCCTGGTTTGAGTTGTCCCACCTTTATGAACCAAACCAATGTATTTCTTAAATGTATTTGATTGATGTCCCATGCCTCCCTAAAATATATAAAACCAAGCTGTGCCCCGACCACGTTGGGCACATATTCTCAGGACCTTCTGAGGACTGTGTCATGGGGCCAACTCTGGGTATCAGTTAAATGAAGACAAATTTTAAAACAAAATTTATTTTTTTGAGACAGAGTCTGGCTCTGTCTCCCAGGCTGGAGTACAGTGGTGTGATCTTGGCTCACTGCAACCTCCACCTCCCAGGTTCAAGCGATTCCCTTGCCTCAGCCTCCCAAATAGATGGAATTACAGGAGCCCGCCACCACACCCGGTTAATTTTTGTATTTTTAGTAGAGACGGGGTTTCACCATGTTGGCCGGGCTAGTCTTGAACCTCTGACCTCAAGTGATCCGCCCACCTCGGCCTCCCAAAGTGCTGGGATTACAGTGTGAGGAACAGTGCCTGGCCCAAATTGTACTTTTTATAAGGACATTGGTCTTTGATTAGAGCTCATCCTGATGACCTCATCTTAACTTGATTACCTCTGCAAAGACCCTATTTCCAAATAAGGGCAAGTTCTGAGGTCCTGAGGGTTAGGACTCCAACATGTGAATGACAGCAAGTGACATCTTTTCTCTGATGAGAACTGGCCAGGAAGGTACAGTACTGCCCTCCAGCCAAGCACCACGGCTCTCGTGAAATGCTGATCTGTGAGAATGTTCCAGGCAAATTAAATAGCACCCAAGAAGCCAAGTGGCTTGGAAAAATGCATGTAAGGCTTCAGAGAAGATGGAGCAGTTGGACAGGCAAGTGAGACAGCACTAATTGGCAGTCATGTTTTGTTTTCTCTCCACAGCTGCCTCGTGAAATTGTCAAACAACCATACATGTTGAAGCCGTGAAATTAAAGACGTTAAAAAAACGGGCTAATGTTCTCAGAGAGCACGCTTTAAAGGCAGCTTTTGTTCCATATTCTGGGTATTCTCAATCAGCAGAAAACACTGTTTCCAACTGACAGGGGCACAAAGAGATAAGAGGGAGACACTGTCGTGAACATTTCTAGAGCAATTTTCTCTTCTATCTTATCACTGCCTTCAAGACACATTATTTTCATCTGAAGTGTGGTTCCAATCTGGGGAGTAAAAAAGCCTTTTCATCTCTCCCATTCCTCTTTTTTTTTTTTTTTTCTCCCCCATCTCCTGAGGGAAGCTCTGGGGAAGAACGTTCCTCCATTCTCCATGGTTTTGGAATCCCATAAAACATGCTAATGACTGGAGTGTTTTGGACTGATAAACGCCTTTCCAACCCACCCTGTGGCTCCAGCACAAGCTGTCACGGCTATCATGCAGACCTGGTGCGGGGACGACGAAGGTGGCTCACAGAAAGCAGGTGGGAGACGTAGACATGAAGCGGAGCCTGTCTGCCACTCTGTCCCCACTCCTCCCACCTCCTGAAAGCTGAGGGTGCTGAGGGCTGGGCAGGTAGCTGTGGGTCCCATGTGTGCTTTTTTGTTTTGTTTTGTTTTGTTTTGTTTTTTGTTGTTTGAGACAGATTCTTGCTCTGTCACCCAGGCTGGAGTGCAATGACATGACTTCAGCTCACTGCAATTGTGAGCTTCCCAGGTTCAAGCAATTCTCTTGCCTCAGCCTCCTGAGTAGCTGGGATTATAGGCACACACCACCGTGCCCGGCTAATTTTTGTATTTTTAGTAGCGACGGGGTTTCACCACGTTGGTCAAGCTGGTCTGGAAAGCCTGACCTTGTGATCTGCCTGCTTCGGCCTCCCAAAGTGCTGGGATGACAGGCGTGAGCCACTGCGCCCGGCGTCCACGCACGCACGCTTTATCCACCATTCCCTTCTCAGACGTCCCTCGCTTTCTCAAAGCCAAGGCCTGCATTTGTGTTTTCATCTGCTCATCACCAGTGACATCTGTGAAGCCAGCTTTATCATTCTGGCTTCGGAAGTGCCTTGTCCTTTGAATATTTTAAACACAGAAGTGGAGGGCCTGGAGGCCAAACCTTCCCTGTCCTTTTTCATATCTGCCCCACCAAAACCGGATAAAGGAGATTTCAAGAGCAGTTTGGTGGGTGATAGTGATGGCCAGCCTCAGGGGTGATCTGAGCTCTTGGGACCTGGAGGCCACCCAAACTACTCGGGCAGATGAAGGCAAAGGTCCTAAATGGGGTATGATCTATGGAGAAGTGATTCTCAAACTCTGAAGTAAACATGCTGGGGCAGCTATGTTTTGTGATGCCTTTAGAAGCATTTACTGCCATCATTGCAAATTCCTTTCTTCATTCATTCAAAAAATATCTTCTGAGTCATTCTGTGCCAGGCCCTCCTCTAATTACTGGGGACATAATAGTTAAAAACAATCAAACAAACAAACTCTTCCCTACCCTCATGGAACCCAAACTCTGCAGGGGCTGAATAAATAGTAAATAAAAAGTTAACACTGGTTACAATTCAGTGACTCATCAGCAAGGTGTCACCAATGGATCGGAAGTGTGTCCTGCTCAGCCATGCCCAAGCCAAGGAAGTACAGACCCTCTGGGGCTAGTATCACATGACACTTCACCTCTTCCCTGGATTCCAGCAGGACACACCTCATTCCACCCTGCGTCACACGACCACTCAGACCATCATTACTCTAGGAACCCATGGTTAGAAACAGAATATTGGTGTGGTGATGGCTGACGTGGGACATGACCCAGGAGGGATTGCAGTAGCCCAGGTTGAATGGGATCCTCAATTATCTCCTCCTAACACATCTTCCTCATAGGTGCTCATGCAGAGCGAGCCCTATTTCTAGGGAGACGATGTCTGGAGAACACAAGTCTGGGTTCCCTTATTCTCCTCTCCTCAGTTCCACTGCATTCTATCTGCAGAGGCCTTCCCAACAGGTGGGAGAGAAGTGGCATGGTCAGGGAGTGTGGGACACTGGTCTTTTTTTGTTACTTACTTTTTGTAAGTAAAGTAACAAACTTTTTATAAGTAACAAACATTTTTTGTTGCTGTTGTAACTTAATTTGCATTTCAAGCAGGCTGGTGGGGCCTCAACTCTATGAGTTAGCGGTTGTGCCTAAATCCCTGAGCCTTCAACGGTGCTGGCACGGGGGTCTGGCCTGGCGTACTTGGTCTTAAGGGTCACTCTGTCATTATTATCTGAGCCGGCCGGCGGTTCCCTCTGGCTATGGCCCTCTGCACAGTCAGCCTCTATACACAGGTGCCCTTCAGGTAGAGGAATGCCAGATGTAGCAAAAAATGAATAAATGGATACATGAATGATGGTCATGCAGTTATTTGAATTTCAGACAATGAAAATATTTCTAGTATAATTACGTCCCAAATATTGACAGCCCCTCCCCACAAATCACTGTATATCTGAAATTCAAATTTATTTGTTATTTTTGAAATTTAAATTTAATTGGGCTTCTCATATTTTATCTGGCAGCTCTATCGGTAGGATGGCTGTAACCACCATGACCACATGCCTCTTCTTTTGCCTGCCGGAATCAAGAGAGACATCAAGACTGGCACTGACAGGGCTTCTCCGGCAGCCTCAGCACACGCCTTTTCCTTGGTCTCCTGAAGCCATCTTGGGTCACGTGAGCCAATCACTCCTGAGCCAATCACAGTCCCAGGGGCATGCCCTGCTCTGATCGGTTCAAGCCTGGGCCCCTGCACCAATTGGTGGCCAGGGCTTGTGGGACCCTGATTGGCTGAGACCCTGACTCTGCCTTAAGTGGGTCTTTAAATTCAAGATCAAGATAACTGTCTGCAACCTGGGGAAAGTACTCTTCACAGAATAGAAAAAAAAAAAAAAAGATTCTGGGTCCTTTTCTTGTTAGGCTTTCTTCAGATGACACTTGAGATCGACTTTGATGGAGTGGTTCTATCTTCTCTTCCCCTTCTCTCCCCTTTCTTTCCCTTCCCTTTCTTTCTTTTTTCTTTTCTCCTTCCTTCCTTCCTTCTTTCCTTCCTTCCTTCCTTCCTTTATTTCTCTCTCTCTTTCTTTCTCTTTTTCTTTCTTTCTTTCTCCTTCCTTCCTTCCTTCCTTCCTTCCTTGCTTCCTTCCTTCCTTCCTTCCTTCCTTCCTTCCTTGCTGTTCTGCAAATTGAGCAGGTTCTATCTTTCTGACTTTGCCTGGAAGGACTGAAGCAAGTCAACACTGGGGATAACATTTTTTCCTTGAGTAAAATTACCCTAGAAGGAAGATAACTGTGGTTACATCTAACTCAAGGGAGTTACAGAAATAAACAGTGTGTCCTAAGTGTGTCCTTGCAAATAGCCATGACGGAGCTTTTCTTTTTGCTCTCTCTCCCTTCCTTCTTTTTCCTTCCTTCCTTAAGCAAAAATGTGAAACCAGCTTGCAACATTTTCCCACTGGCAGGGGAGCTAGGGAGATGGGGTGGAGGGAAAACATGAGGATTCTAATCAAATGTTTAACTGGTTTATTGAGCAGTCTCAGACTCAGGGGATATAAACGTAAAATGGTTTTATATTTTCTCTAATCAATGCCTTCAGCCATGCTTTGTCAAATTCCACTTTCTATCTCCAAACAACATTTTAAGCAGATCCTATATATTTTTTCCTGGTCATTTTCAGTTATTAGAAAGCCTTCCAGTTTTAAACCACAACCCCATGTCTAATTCAAAGCTCTCAGGTCCCATTCCCCCTGCAGCAGTCCAGCTGTGGCTCTGAGATAAGAATGGAGGCGCTCTCCATCTCTCTCTGAGGCTCTGGTACCACCTGCCCCAGGGTGGTCTCCATGCAGATGGTGTGTCCATCACCCCCCACCCCCCACCTCGTTTCCTGGAGTGATGTTCAGACTGACACTGGACATCTCCATTACTGAGGACACCTTCAGAAAGGATGTCCGGCCAGGTGCATGGCTCACTCCTGTAATCCCAACACTTTAGGAGGCTGAGGCAGGTGGATCACCTGAGGTCAGGAATTCGAGACCAGCCTGGCCAACATGGTGAAACCCCATCTTTACTAAAAATTAGCTGGGCTTGGTGGCAGATGCCTGTAATCCCAGCTACTCAGGAGGCTGAGGCAGGAGAATTGCTTGAACCCAGGAGGCAGAGGTTGCAGTGAGCTGAGATCGCGCCATTGCACTCCAGCATTGGTAACAAGAACAAAACTCTGTCAAGCAAGAAAGCAAGCAAGAGAAAGAAAGAAAAAGAAAGAAAGAAAGAAAGAGAGAGACAGAGAGAGAAAGAAAGGAAGGAAGAAGAAAGAAAGGGATGTCCATGTTTCCCTTCAAGCTCTTCCAGTGGTCCATGCCCTTACCACCTTCTCTGGGTAAGGTGTAACTCACTGAGGGAACCCTGGGCAGGTTGCGGCTCCTACTTCCCCTTGGTATCATGGTCATTCACATGGAGCCACAGGAATCAATGAGGTCCTCTGCAATGGTTTCTAAGTTCTGTACACATATGGGCGGGGGACCCCCATCCTTTTTTCCTGGGCAATTGTATCACAGTCCCTACCTGCACAGCCATCACCAGCTGCTCCAGTCAGATTCTTTCCAGATGGGAAGCAGACCGTGGTCTGTATACTCACGTATACACTATACTCCTGGGAACCCAGGCCAAGCTCCTGGGCACACCTTCGCCATACCCCTGGCTGTCCTGAGAGCAGGAACAAAGGAGACTGCAGACTTGGCAGCTCTGTAAGCACCTGGCAGGGAGTGAGCTGCCCATGGCCTCTGCTTGCCAGCACCCCCAGTCTTGAAGAGTTATCTTCCTGGAGCCCCACTTGTTTGACTTCGCTGAGAGGGAAACACAACCTCAGTCGACTTGGGTTTGGGGGAAGAGCTCCTGTCCCCTCCCTCTACTAGAATGACAGTATGTAGACTAAAACCATAATATATTAAACATCTATAATCAAAACAATCCCTGCATATGACTTCATTTACAATGAGAAATATTATACTGTTACCTCTACCTTTTTTTTTTTTTTTTTTTTGAGACGGAGTCTCACTCTGTCACCCTGACTGGAGTGCAATGGTGCCATCTCGGCTCACTGCAAGCTCCATCTCCCAGGTGCACACTATTCTCCTGCCTCAGCCTCCCACATAGCTGGGACTATAGGCGCCTGCCACCATGCCTGGCTAATTTTTTGTATTTTTAGTAGAGACGGGGTTTCACCGTGTTAGCCAGGATGATCTCAATCTCCTGGCCTCGTGTTCCGTCCTCGTTGGCCTCCCAAAGTGCTGGGATTACAGGCGTGAGCCACTGTGCCCACCCTGTTACCTCCATTTTATGAAAAGAAAGTTGAGATTTGGCCAAACGTGGTGGCTCACACCTATAATTCCAGCACTTTGGGAGGCCAAGGCAGGCAGATCACCTGATGTCAGGAGTTCAAGACCAACATGGCCAACCTGGCCAACATGGTGAAACCCCATTTCTACTAAAAATACAAAAATTAGCCGGGTGTGGTGGCGGGCACCTGTAATCCCAGCTACTCGGGAGGCTGAGGCAGGAGAATTCCTTGAACCCAGGAGGCAGAAATTGCAGTGAGCTGAGATCACGCTGTGGCACTCCAGCCTGGATGACAGAGTGAGATCCGTCTCAAAAAAAAAAAAAAGAAAAAAAAAGAAAGAAAAGAAAACAGAAAGAAAGTTGAGATTTAGGGGGGATAAGTCATTTGTTCAAGGTTGCACAAATGGAACAATATATTAATCAGTTTTGCTCTGTAACGAGGAAACCTCACACATTTCAATGGCTTACAGCAAGTCTGGGCAAACTACTGCCACATCTAGCCCACCGCCTACTTTTCTGTAGCCCATGAGCTAAGAATAGCTTATGTTTTTAAATGGTAATAAATAAATAAATAAATAAAGTATATTTCCTGACACAAGAAAATTATGTGAATTTCCAATTTTAGTGTCCACAAATAAAGTTTTATTGGACCCAGCCATAGCCATCTGTTTTCTGTGTTGTCTCTGGCTGCCTTTGTACCACAGGGGCAGAGTTGAGAAACTGCAACTGAGATTGTCTGGCCTTTTTTTTTTTTTTTTTTTTTTTTTTTTTTTTGAGACGGAGTCTCGCTGTCACCCAGGCTGGAGTGCTGTGGCCGGATCTCAGCTCACTGCAAGCTCCGCCTCCCGGGTTCACGCCATTCTCCTGCCTCAGCCTCCTGAGTAGCTGGGACTACAGGCGCCCCGCCACCTCACCCGGCTAGTTTTTTTTTTTGTTGTTTTTTTTTTTTTTTTTTTTTTTTTTTTTTTTTTTTTGAGACGGAGTCTCGCTCTGTCGCCCAGGCTGGAGTGCAGTGGCCGGATCTCAGCTCACTGCAAGCTCCGCCTCCTGGGTTCACTCCATTCTCCTGCCTCAGCCTCCCGAGTAGCTGGGACTACAGGCGCCCGCCACCTCGCCCGGCTAGTTTTTTTGGTTTTTTTAGTAGAGACGGGGTTTCACTGTGTTCACCAGGATGGTCTCGATCTCCTGACCTCGTGATCCACCCGTCTCGGCCTCCCAAAGTGCTGGGATTACAGGCTTGAGCCACCGCGCCCGGCCCTTTTTTTTTGTATTTTTTAGTAGAGACAGGGTTTCACCGTGTTAGCCAGGATGGTCTCGATCTCCTGACCTCGTGATCCGCCCGTCTCGGCCTCCCAAAGTGCTGGGATTACAGGCTTGAGCCACCGCGCCCGGCCTGTCTGGCCCTTTACAGACAAAATTATGCCAACCCCTGTCAACACTTATCTTTATCATGCACAGCTCTCCGGGTTGGGCGGGATCATCTCCAGGTTGCAGGTTGGGTTCAGGTTGGCCCCATCTTCATCACTGTGGGCCCAGCAGCCACCCAGGGCATATTCTTCTCATGGCAGATGGAGGAAGCACAGGAGAGATGAGCAAGAACACGTGACTCCACTGTGGGCCAGGCTCGCCGTCATTTCCTCCCCCACCACATACTCTGCACTTTCTAGCAAGAGTTGTGGCGGCAAAGTCACATTTGGAAGGATGGGATTTTTTCATTCATAGACCAGGAGGGAGTAAAGAATGGGAAGCAAGGATCTCAGGGACTGCAGTTGGGGACTTCATGACTTGAACTCAGGGCTGCCTGACTCAGCGTCTATGTGCTTGTTCCTCTGCTACATGGACTTCTGTCCTAGGCAACAATTAGGTTAAGAAAAAAAGAGTGGGCTGTATATGGTGGCTGATGCCTGTAATCCCAGCACTTTGAGAGGCAGAGGCGGGAGGATTGCTTGAGTCCAGGGGTTCAAGACCAGCCTGGGCAACAAAGGGAGATCTCCTTCTCTACAAGAAATACAAAAATTAGCTGGGTGTGTGATCCCAGCTCCTTGGGAGGCTGAGCTGGGAGGACTGCTTGGGCTCAGGAGGTAGAGGCTTCAGTGAACTGTGATCGCGGCACTGAACTCCAACGTGGGTGACAGAGTGAAAGCCTGTCATTAAAAAAAAAAAAAAAAAAAAAAAAATGCCAGGCGCGGTGGCTCACACTTGTAATCCCTGCACTTTAGGAGGCCAAGGTGGGTGGATTACGAGGTCAGGAGTTTGAGACCAACCTGGCCAAGATGATGAAACCCCATCTCTACTAAAAATAAATTAAAAAAAAATTAGTGGGGTGTGGTGGTGGGCGCCTGTAATCCCAGCCACTCGGGAGGCTGAGGCAGGAGAATCGTTTGAACTCAGGAGGTGGAGGTTGCAGTGAGCAGAGAGTGGGCCACTGCACTCCAGCCTGGGTGACAGAGTGAGACTCTATCTCGAAAAAAATTAAAAAGACGGGGCAGGGGGGCTAGGCACAGTGACTCGTGCCTGTAATCCCAGCACTTTGGGAGGCTGAGGCGGGGGGATCACAAGGTCAGGAGATCGAGACCATCCTGGCTAACATGGTGAAACCAGTCTCTACTAAAAATACCAAAAAATTAGCTGGGCGTGGTGGTGCACATCTGTAATCCCAGCTCCTCGGGAAGCTGAGGCAGGAGAATCGCTTGAACCCGGGAGTTGCAGTAAGCCGAGATTGCACTACTGCACTCCAGGCAACAGAACGAGACTCTCTCGGAAGGAAGGAAGGAAGGAAGGAAGGAAGGAAGGAAGGAAGGAAGGAAGGGGAAAGGAGAGGAGAGGAGAGGAGAAGAAACAGTGGGTAAAAGAAGGCAGAAAGATTCTCCCGTCATTCTCTACCCGCAAAGTCTGTTCCTGGACATCCTGGGCATCATCCCAACATATCACCATCTCCAAGTCACCAAACAAGCCAGCAACTGTAAACAAAATCAAAATGGATTCAGAAGACCCTGGAAAGCCCCAGCAAGTGCTTGCAAGAGCAATATATTCTTCAGGAATGCCACCATCAATAGCTGCATAGTGATAGAAACTTCAACAGTTCTGAAGAGCGTCATTTCAATTACGCAGCAGGCATTCTTGGAGAAGCTTCTTTCAGCGTCCGACTATCAGTAAGTTATGTGTGTCTGGAAGCCCTTACAAATGAGCAGAAGAAGATAGGAGAATAAAACTTTACGATTATGCCTCTGCCAGTTTTTCTGCAAACATAGGGAGGAACAGACCCACTGCAGACCGTAGCCTATCGAGTGTGAAATATGAAGCCTCACGGAAGTCAGGAGCCATTAAGTATTTGTTGTGCTGACTGTCAAGGCTGGAAGCAGCATGGGAGAGGATGATGAATAAACGCCCAGGCATTACAGCAGCTCAACGAGCCTCCCGCGGCCCAAAGTTGATTCTCCATGTCATAATGAAATCGGACACTTGCCAGGAAATCAACAGGAGAGAGAAAGGAGGTATAAAACACAGGCATGCTACTCCTTCTGTGGCTGCCGTTTTTAAAGAAAGATGCGAGGAGAAAAGAAATGTAGTGAATGGTGCAGTGACGCTGACATGTTGTAGAATGTGCTGGGATGGAGATTTTTGCAAACATCACTGAGCATCCAAGAAGCTAAGAAACAGTACACGTAGAGAGTCTTTGAAGAACCACATATCCTAAATATCATACTTGATAATATGTCTTCTGGGTTCAAATCCCTATATATATTGTCCTTCTGAGTGACTCTCCAGGTAAAATCAAATTTTTCTGGGCAAGTATCTTTGCTTACATGTGTAAAGGTATAAAAACTGCCATCTGGGCCAGGCACAGTGGTTCATGATTGTGATCCCAGCACTTTGGGAGGCTGAGGCAGGCAGGTCACCTGTGGTCAGGAGTTCAAGACCAGCCTGGCCAACATGGTGAAACCCTGTCTCTACAAAAATACAAAAATTAGCTGGGTGTGATGGCAGGTGCCTGTAATCCCAGCTACTCGGGAGGCTGAGGCAGGAGAATCGCCTGAACCCGGGAGGTGGAGCTTGCAATGAGCTGAGATTGAGCCACTGCATTTCAACCTGGGCAACAGAGCAAGACTCCATTTCAAAAAATAAAAAAAACACCCAAAACAGTGAATTGGGTGCTGATGAAGTGACGCTGGGTAATCCATGCTGGTGACCCATGGGACGAGGCTCTCCAGAAACATTTATTGAGCAACTCCTCTTTCCCTGACCCTGGACCAGGTGCAGTGAATACAGACATCACAAGACCAAACCAGTAGGATGAAGTGCAGGTCCCCAGGACCCTAGTATAGCTGGGGAGACAGCACCGCGTGATAGAGCCACAGCCAGGTGGGGCACTGGGCACGGAGGGGTAAGGAGGAAGGGGCACGGCTCTCCCTGTGGGGGAGCCAAATGGTACTTTTCAAAAGGTTGCAAACATGACTTTCAACCAGAAAATAAACATGTGTAAATAATTTCATTCAACTTGTGAATTAATGAGGGAACCAATGAGATGTGAAGAGCAGTTGAAAACAGAATTTGAAAATCAGCCATATATAGATGCAGTTAGGAATGCTAGGATGGATTTGCTAATAGATACCAAGTGGGTCAATGTCCTACAGGGCAATAAAATGTAATGTTTACAGTCATCTTTTCTATGGGATGGACACCAACTGTATCTCTGTGGGACAAAATCCATTTACATTGTTATGGACAATAATGATTTCTATTTAATCCCTTATCAGAGGATTAAAATAGCCTGGTCAGTCCGGGTGTAGTGGCTCATGCCTGTAATCCTAATACTGTGGGAGGCCAAGGCGGGCAGATCACCTGAGGTCAGGAGTTCGAGACCAGCCTGGCCAAAATGGCAAAACGCCATCTCTACTAAAGACACAAAAATTAGCCAGGTATGGTGGCACATGCCTGTAATCCCAGCTACTCGGGAGGCTGATGCAGGAGACTCTCTTGAACCCAGGAAATGGAGGTTGCAGTGAGCCAAGATGGTGCCACTGCACTCTAGCCTGGGTAACAGAGTGAGACTCCATCTCTAAATAAATACATTCATTAAATAGCCTGGTCAACAGAAAGACATCAGACAGAGTCCTGTGTAAACAGGCAATCCCTGAAACCCAGCCCTGAACCCCATGGAAGGCATGCCCAGAATCCCTCTTGTCCATCTCCAAGTCTTGGACAATTTCTCCTGACGGGGGACTATCCCAGTCTGTTCACACATCTGCAGGACCATGTAGGGCACCTCTAATCTAGCACATTGGAATCACCCAGAGAGCTTCTAAACATCCTGCTCCCCAAGCCATGCCCACACCCATAAAATCAGAATGTCAGTAGGTGGTGCCTGGCTTCAGTATCTTTTTTTTTTTTTTTTTTTTTTATTGAGACAGAGTCTCACTCCGTCACCCAAGCTGCAGTGCAGTGGCACAACCCCGGCTCACTGCAACCTCCACCTCCTGGATTCAAGCGATTCTCCTGCCTCAGCCTCCTGATTAGCTGGGATTACAGGTGCCTGCCACCAGGCCCAGCTAACTTTTGTATTTTCAGTAGAGATGGGGTTTCACTATGTTGGCCAGGTTGGTCTCGAACTCCTGACCTCAAGTGATCCTCCCACACTGCTGAGATGACAGGTGTCAGCCTCCACGCCCGGCTGGCTTCAGTATCTTTTAAAGCTCCCAGATGATTCTGATGTGCAAACAACGTTGAGAACCACAGCTCTGAGGAAATCCAAGCATGAGCTCCAGGCTGTGTGTCCTCTACCCTCCTCCCCAGCCTTCCCACCTCTCCCTCCTCCTCGAAACGCTTCCTCTGTGTCTCAGGGGTAGTCACTGCAGCCTCTCGGCTCCTGAAACTTCCCTGCTATTTTGCAGAAGTGGCTGATGGGGCAGCCCAGGACACTTCCCCTTTCGATGAGTCCCAGGAGACGGCATCTTGTGATTTGTTCCACAACACGGAAGGAACCCACAGCTTGAGAGCAACAAATGAGAAGAAATCTATCATCCTCAGAAAATTGGCCCCTGGCTGTCCTGCAGAGTGACAGAAATCACAGAGGCCTCTTAAAGTGCCCGGCTAAATAAATAGGTTTAATAGTAACGAACCAGCTGCCAGCCTGAAAGCTTGTAATCATGATGTGGGTGGGCTCTGGGGCTGCCTGTATGTGCCCGCCAGCCCCCTTTGCAAGAGCATAAATCCAGGCACCATAAGGAGAGGCTTAAGCTCCCAGCTGGATCCTTTTACAGAAAGTGTAACTGAAGATGTCTGCTTTCAGCTGCCCAGGTGAGTTTGCAGCCTGGGGAGAGCTGATATCACACAACTCCCCAGGCCTCCTAGTCTCATCCCAAAGAGCAAGCCCAGAGAAATGGTCTGGGAGGACAGGACTGGCCATTACTGGAAGTGGCCAGATACCCTGGCAGCCAAACCCCTGAGCAACTTGTAATCTGAGCACCTTGGGAAGCTAAGGCAGGAGGATCGCCTGAGCTCAGGAGTTTGAGAGCAGCCTAGGCAACATAGCAAGACTCCATCTTAAAACACACACACACACACACAGACACACCTAGACACACACACAACCTGAGTAAGTTGTTGGGCCAGAAGGCAGGGGGTGGAGGTTGGGAGGAATGTGTTACAGGTAGAAAGAAATGGCTAACTTGGAGAAATGGCCCTTGGGATGAATTTGAGGACATCATTGATTCCAGCAGGCCATAGGGGGCAATCAGGGATTTGGAAGCTTAAAATCTTGACCTTGTTTCTTGTTTCCTGGGTGGCCTCAAGCAAGTCTCTTAATCTTTCTGAGCCTTTAAGACAAGGCCAGGTGCAGTAACTCACACCTGTAATCCCAGCACTTTGGGAGGCTGAGGTGGGGGGATCACCTGAGGTCAGGAGTTTCAGACCATCCTGGCCAACATGGTGAAACCCCATCTCTACTAAAAATACAAAAATTAGCTGGGCATGGTGGCGCGCACCTGTAATCCTAGCTACTTGAGGCAGGAGAATTGCTTGAGCCCAGGAGGCGGAGGTTGCAGTGAGCCGAGATCGCGCCATTGCACTCTAGCCTGGCGACACAGCGAGACTCTGTCTCAAAAAAAAATAAAAAAAACTTAAGCACAGGCTGGGTGCGGTGGCTCACGCCTGTAATTGTAGCACTTTGGGAGGCCAAGGTGGGTGGATTGCATGAGCTCAGGAGTTCCAGACCAGCCTGGCCAACACGGTGAAACCTCTTCTCTACTAAAATACAAAAAAAAAAAAAAAAACAAAACTGCACACACACACACAAAATTAGCCAGGCGTGGCAGCGTGTGCCTCCTGAGTAGGCTGAGGCAGGGGAATCACTTGAACCCGGGAGGGGGAGGTGGAGGTTGCAGTGAGCTGAGATCGTGCCACTGCACTCCAGCCTGCTGGGCGACAGAGAGGAACTCTGTCTCAAAAGAAAAAACAAAAAAAAAACAACAAAAAAACCCCCACAAGAAAACCCCTGAAACATAAGCACAATAATACCTCATTCCTAGGGTTGCTTTGAAGTTAAATGAGATACTGCACAGGAAAATAACTAGCACAAAGCCAGTCGCCTGGCCAGTGAGACGATCATGACAATTTCCTTCCTCCTTTCCTCCCTTTATAGCCCAAGAATTCAAGGATTGGGCTTGGGGAGACAACAGATCCTAGCTCTGCGCCATCCACCGTGGCAGCCATGAGCCCCATGTGGCTACCAAGCCCTGACCCGCGGTCAGTGTGAATTCAGAAGTGTCATAAGTAGGAACCACACACCAATTTCTGACTTAATACAGAAAAGAAATTGGTCTAATAGTTTTTATATGATTATATGTTATGGTCAGATTTTTATCTGTTCAATAAAATAAAGTTTAAAAAAAATTTTTTTGAGACAGAGTCGTGCTCTGTTGCCCAGGCTTAAGTGCAATGGTGCAATCTTAGCTCGCTGCAACCTCTGATTCTGGGTTCAAGCAATTCTCATGCCTCAACCTCCTGAGTAGCTGGGATTACAAGCATGCGCCACCATGCCTGGTTAAGTTTTACATTTTTATTAGAGAGGGGGTTTCATCATGTCAGCCAGGCTGGTCTTAAACTCATGGTCTCAAGTGATCTGCCCACTTCAGCCTCCCAAAGTGCTGGGATTACAGATGTGAGCCACCTGTTTTCTCTTTCTTTCTTTCTTTCTTTCTTTCTTTCTTTCTTTCTTTCTTTCTTTCTTTCTTTCTTTCTTTCTTTCTTTCTTTCTTTCTTTCTTTCTTTCCTTCGTTCTCTTTCTGTCTTTCTTTTCTTTCCTTCCTTCCTTCCTTCCTTCCTTCCTTCCTTCCTTCCTTCCTTCCTTCCTTCCTTCCTTCTTCCTTTCTTTCTTTCTTTGTCTTGCTCTGCCACCCAGGCTGGAGTGCAGTGGCGTGATCTTGGCTCACTGCAACCTCCATCTCCTAGGTCAAGCAATTCTCCTGCCTCAGCTTCTTGAGTAGCTGGGATTACAAGCGTGTGCCACCACACCTGGCTAATTTTTGTATTTTTAGCACAGATGGGAGTTTCACCAGGTTGCCCAGGTTGGTCTCGAACTCCTGACCTCAAGTGATCCACCCACCTCAGCCTCCCAAAGAGCTGAATTACAGGTGTGAGCCACCACGCGTGGCCTTAAAATTAACATCATCTGTTTCTTTGTATTGTTTACTGTGACTATTAGAAAATCTAAAATGACGTATGTGGCCTGCATTATATTTCTATTGGATGGGGCCGCCCCGACTGGAATCAAATAGATCCATCCCCAAAGCCATGTTGCAGGCTCTTAATGGGGTTCCATGAACCTGTGATGTTGAGGGCTTTTCTGAACTGTGAAAAACAGTGACTGTTTAACCAGGGCACCCAGAGGCTCCTGTCTAACTCCCTGGGAGAGCCGGCACTTCTCGCATGCCTTCTGAGTGCTTTACACATCAATCCTCACTGAATCCTCAGAAATCATGTGAGATTATGAATTATGATTCCCATTTTACAGAAGAGGTAACTGAGGCAAGAGGTTAATAAACTTACCTTAGAAGAGGGAGAGATGGAGATAGAGAACGTGCATGAGTGGGAAAGCTGGAGAGCTGGGGGATTTGAAGCCAGTCCAGTGCTCACCTGGTGCTATGGCCTAAATATGTTTCCCAAAAGTCATCTGTTGGAAACTTAATCCTTAATGCAACAGTGTTGTGAGGTAGAGGCTAATGGATTAATGTTGCTATAAAAAGGATTTAAGGGCCAAGCATGGTGGCTCATACCTGTAATCCCAGCACTTTGGGAAGCCGAGGCGGGCAGATCACCTGAAGTCAGGGGTTCAAGACCAGCCTGGCCAACATAGTGAAAACCCACCTCTACCAAAAATACAATAATTAGCTGGGTGTGGTAGTGCATGTCTGTAGTCCCAGCTACTTGGGAGACTGAGGCAGGAGGATTGCTTGAACCAAAAAAGAAGGACTTAAATAAGTGAGTTCCCCCTTCCATCTTTGCCTGTGAGGACACAGCAGGAAGGCTCTCACCAGATAATGGAGCCTTGAACTTGGACTTCCCAGCCTCTAGAACTATGAGATATAAATTTCCTTTTTTTTTTTTTTTTTTTTTTTTTTTTTAAAGACAGTTTCACTCTTGTTGCCCAGGCTGGAGTGCAGTGGTGGGATCTCGGCTCACTGCAACCTCTGCCTCCCGGGTTCAAGCAACTCTCGTGCTTCAGCCTCCTGAGTACCTGGATTACAGGTGTCCACCACCATTCCTGGCTAATTTTTGTATTTTTAGTAGAGACAGAGTTTCACCATGTTGGCCAGGCTGGTCTCAAGCTCCTGACCTCAGGTGATCTACCTGCCTGGGCCTCCCAAAGTGCTGGGATTACAGGTGTGAGCCACTGTGCCTGGCCTAAATTTCCTTTCTTTATAAATAAGCCAGTCTCAGGTATCCTGTGATAGCAGCACAAAACAGACTCAGACACCTGGACGAGGCACTCTGCATGGTGCTCCCTGGCACAGCTTGGCTGCCCTCCTGCAGTGCTCCCTTGCAGTATGTAGTTACCACGGCTAGAGGCTCTAACAATGTGACCTTATCGATTCCCCATCTGTAAAATGGAAAACTATTAGTGGCAGCCACCTCCTGGGTTATATGAGGACTCGATAAGGTCACTCATCATCAGAGGGCAGGGTGTGGTGCATGAGCTTTGGCCTCAAACTGCAGGAGGCTCCTGCACACAGGTGCCTCTGAGAGTCAGGTTCCTGCCTGACAGCTGTAGGCACAGCTGCAGCCTGGGCCCAGCGCTACCCAGAGCTCTCAGGGCCAGAGGAAGGCCTGCTTCCTGGCCCTGGTTCCTCAGTGGGTTCTGCCAGCCGCCACCCTGCAGAGCTCAAAACAACTGTGGAATGGTTAGCACCATACACTGTAATCCAAGCCACCTGCTCTCCTCTGCCTCCTCTCAAAAGCATTCCAGATGCCAGGCAGCAGCCGTGGCCACCTCTGCACAGGTGAGCAAAACATCAGGAGCTGCCAGTCACAGGCTGCTAAGCCTTTGCTGTGGAGGGCTTGTGGCTGGCCCTGGGACTGGCATGCCTGTTCTCTAAAACGGGGTCCTGAGGCCGGGTGCAGTGGCTCACACCTATATTCCCAGCACTTTAGGAGGCTGAGGTGGGAGGATCTCTTGAGCTCAGGAGTTCGAGACCAGCAACCTAGTGAGACCTTCTTGTCTCTACTAAAATTAAAAAAAAAAAAAAAGGCCAGTTGCAGTGGCTCACGCTTGTAATCCCAGCACTTTGGGAGGCCAAGGCGGGTGGATCACCTGAGGTCAGGAGTTCGAGACCAGCCTGACCAACATGGTGAAACCCTGTCTCTACTAAATACAAAAAATTAGCTGGGTATGGTGGTAGATGGAGGCTGAGGCAGGAGAATCCAGGAGGCAAGGTTGCAGTGAGCTGAGATTGTGCCACTGCACTCCAGCCTGGGCAACAAGAGCAAAATTCTCAAAACTGTCTCAAAAAAAAAAAAAAATTAGCTGGGCATGGTGGCACGTGCCTGTAGTCCCAGCTGCTGGGGCCAGGGGTGGGGTTGGGTGCTGAAGCACAGGGAATATCACTTCAGCCCAGGAGATCAAGACTGCAGTGATCCCTGATGGTGCCACTGTACTCCAGCCTGGGCAACAAAAACAAACAAACAAAAAAAATGAAGTAAGTAAAACATAAATAAAGTGGGTTCCCAGACCATGGGGACTTTGAGGAATGTCTTCCACCAGCTCTGCACATCCACAAACTGCCAGCACCTCTCCTGCCCCCACCTGCTTCCTCTCAGCCCTGTGGAGGGGGATACTGTGGCTTTTGCCTTGCAATTAGGACTGCCAGATAAAGTATAGAACACCGGTTACATTGGAATTTCACATAATCTGCAGGGGGCGCGGTGGCTCACACCTGTAATCCCAGCACTTTGGGAGGCCAAGGCTGGTGGATCACTTGAGGTCAGGAGTTCAAGACCAACTTGGCCAACATGGTGAAACCCCCGTCTCTACTAAAAATACAAAAATTAGCTGAGCGTGGTGGTGTGCGCCTGTAATCCTAGCTACTTGAGAGGCTGAGGCAGGAGAATCGCTTGAACCCAGGAGGTGGAAGTTGCAGTGAGTCAAGATCACACCACTGCACTCCACTCTGGGTGACATAGCAAGACTCTGTCTCAAAAAAAAAAAAACCAGAAAGAAAGAAAATGTTTATTATAAATATGTCCCTGACCCCTTGCATACAAAATTATAACAAAACTATTTATTTATTTATTTTTTGAGACAGAGTCTTTCTGTGTCACCCAGGCTGGAGTGCAATTGCACAATCTCAGTTCGCTGCAACCTCCGCCTCCTGGTTTCAGGTGATTCTCCTGCCTCAGCCTCCCTAGTAGCTGGGACTACGGGTGCCCGCTGCCACACTCGGCTGATTTTTGTATTTTTAGTAGAGATGGGGTGTTGGGGTCCGTGCCAGGGGTGGTGGAGAATGAAAGAACACACAAAAGACAAAGACACACAGAGAACATGGCAGCCGCACTCAGAGCCTCCGCCTCACTTTATTTATACTCCATAAACCCCACGTCAGCAGAAAGAATGCAATGCAAAACAAACTTTCTTTTCCCAGATGTAACCTTCTACTCAGTTCTTTGTTTCTATGCTCTTCCTTATCTGCCCACCTTCTTGGCGCCTATGGGAGTTCATTAAAAGTTCAATTGGAGATACTGTCCTTGAGCCCTATCTATTCTCAGCATACTGTTTTCAAAGATCCCTGCAACGGGGTTTCACCATATTGGCCAGGCTGGTCTCGACCTCAAGTGATCTACCCGCCTTGGCCTCCCAAAGTGTTGGGATTACAGGTGTGAGCCACCATGCCCAGCTGCCCTGTGCTTTCTCTTTTTTCTTTTTCTTTTCTTTTTTCTTTCTTTTCTTTCTTTCTTTTTTTTTTTTTTTTTTTTGAGATGGAGTTTCACTCTTGTCACCCAGGATGGAGTGCAATGGTGCGATCTCGGCTCATCACAACCTCCCCCTCCTGGGTTCAAGCAATTCTCCTGCCTCAGCCTTCTGAGTAGCTGGGACTACAGGCACCCACTGCAACACTCAGCTAATTTTTGTATTTTTAGTAGAGAGGGGTTTCACCATTTTGGCCAGGCTGGTCTCAAACTCCTGACCTCAAGTGATCCACCAGCCTCGGTCCCCTAAAGTGCTGGAATTACAGGTATGAGCCTCCGTGCCCGGCTGCCCCGTGCTTTCCATGTCCTGAATGAGAAACACAGAGTGTCCTGCCTGCCTGTAACCCTGCCAGCTGCCTGCTTTCACTGCAGGCTTGGACCCAAGCTGCGGCCTTGTACCTTCCCAGGCACTCATAAAGTTGTTTAGGTTGTTGACGGAAACACTGAAAGATGAACCATGTTACTACGCACATAGAAACTAGCCTCTGCCCTGAGCCGAATTCCTTAAACCCATGTAAACTCCATAACCCAACCCCTCATTCCGGGCAAACCCGGGCAAAGCATCTCTCTTCTCTCTGACCCTCTCAAGTGTGCTGCAGCCCTCTGCGTGCACGTTCCCCTAAGAAATGCTCTGGAGTCATCACCCTGCTATTTAATGCTTGTTTCTTTGGAATTCCAACTGGCCCCATCCTGGGAGAGTTTGGGGCAGTCCCTTTTGGGAATTTCCCTGCCACCACCTTTGGGACAACTCCAGACACAGTTCCATTGGACAGAACACCCAGTTAAAACGCTACACTTTCCAAACTCCTTTGTAGCTCTAGGTGTGACAAACGAAGGTCTTGGCTTCCGTGCTTCCTTCCGAAGGCTCAGGTGAAAACCTGTGTTCTTGCCTTCTCCAGCTTCTAGAGCCCTCCTGCACTCCTTAGGCCAAAGCAACTCCATCTTGGATGTGAATCTGCCATGTCTTCTGATGAACCCCTATTCTAGGAACACCTGTAAGATTTCCAATTCATCTGTTGTTCCTTGACTAAGGACAGGTACTTACTGTAAATCCAGCTCTAATTATCCTATACATCCCTTCTGAACCACCCCTTCCCTATGGTACATAAGCCCTGGGCCTAGGGATAATGGCCCAGGGATCTATTATCTTGTCCCACTATCTTCTGAGACATAAACATAGCTTTTGTTCATAAGCCCCTACTAAATGTTCTTCTTTCTTTCTCTCTCTCTTTCTTTCTCTCTTTCTTTCTTTTTCTTTCTTTCTTTCTTTCTCTCTTTCTTTCTTTCTCTTTCTTTCTTTCTTTCTTTCTTTCTTTCTTTCTTTCTTTCTTTCTTTCTTTCTTTCTCTCTCTCTCTCTCTCTCTCTCTTTCTTTCTTTTTCTTTTTTTTTTGAGACAGAGTCTCGCTCTGTCACCCAGGCTGGAGTGCAGTCACGCAATCTCAGCTCACTGCAAGCTCCGCCTCCTGGGTTCACGCCATTCTCCTGCCTCAGCGTCCAGAGTAGCTGGGATTACAGGCACCTGCCACCACGCCCGGCTAATTTTTTGTATTTTTAGTAGAGACAGGGTTTCACCGTGTTAATCAGGATGGTCTCGATCTCCTGACCTCGTGATCCACCCGCCTCAGACTCCCAAAGTGCTGGAATTACAGGCATGAGCCACCGCACCCGGCCTTAAATTTTTCTTTCTAAGAAACTAGGCCAGGCACATGGCTCACACCTGTAATCCCAGCACTTTGGGAGGCCGAGGCGGGTGGATCACCTAAGATCAGGAGTTTGAGAACAGCCTGGCCAACATGGTAAAACACCATCTCTAAAAAAAAACACAAAAAATTAGCCGGGCGTGGTGGTGCACATCTGTAATCCCAGCTACTTGGGAGGCTGAGGCAGGAGAATCGCTTGAACCTGAGAGGTGGAGGTTGCAGTGAGCCAAGATCGTGCCACTGCACTCCAGCCTGGACCACAGAGACTCCATCTTGAAGAAAAAAAAAAAGAAAGAAAGAAAAGAAAGGGCTGGGCGCAGTGGCTCATGCCCGTAATCCCAGCACTTTGGGAGGCTTAGGCAGGCAGATCACCTGAGGTTGGGAGTTCGAGACCTGCCTGACCAATGTGTAGAAACTCCATCTCGGCCAGGCGCGGTGACTCACGGTTGTAATCCCAGCACTTTGGGAGGCCGAGGCGGGCAGATCACGAGGTCAGGAGATCGAGACCACGGTGAAACTCCATCTCTACTAAAAATACAAAAAAAAAAATTAGCCGGGCGTGGTGGCGGGCGCCTGTAGTCCCAGCGACTCAGGAGGCTGAGGCAGGAGAATGGCATGAACCCGGGAGGCGGAGCTTGCAGTGAGCTGAGGTCAAGATCATGCCACTGCACTCCAGCCTGGGCTACAGAGCGAGACTTTGTCTCAAAAAAAAAGAAAAGAAAAGAAAAGAAACTCCATCTCTACTAAAAATATAAATTAGCCAGGCATGGTGGTGCATGCCTGTAATCCCAGCTACTTGGGAGGCTGAGGCAGGAGAATCGCTTGAACCCGGGAGGCGGAGGTTATGGTGAGCCGAGATCACATCATTGCACTCCAGCCTGGGTGACAAAAGTGAAACTCCGTCTCAAAAAAATAGAAAAACTTGTTGGGTCAGCCTGTTTCTTTAGCCTCTCAGCTTCCTGGGACTTTAGGGTAGATTTGCATAGACCTGCCCACACAAAACACTTGCTCATGGTTCCTTCCTCCACCTTCAAATCCCTCTGCCACACTTCTCCAACTCTCTCTCCCTCTCTCCTTCCATCCTCACGTCTCTTCTCTATTGCTGATCCTCCTGCCTCCCCCTTTTTTATTTTTCACTATCTAAGGATATAACTTTATTGGAAACAAGGAGTGGGGTGCAGAAGATGGCTAGGAGTCGCCTGCCTCCCTTTGGTAGAGATCACTGTGATCACACCTTGCCCACCTGGATAATCTAAAATAATCCCCCCATCCCAAGGTTCTTCACATCCACAAAAATCTCTTTCACCACATAAAGTGACATATTCACAGGTTCCGTGGATTGGGGTGTGGACATCTTTGGGGTGAGGGTCATTATTCGGCCAATCGCAGTAACCATCCTTTCCTTCCCAGACCTGTTATACCACTGTCCCTTTTGGCCTTGCAGAGCACAGTAACTAAAGAAGACTTTGGTCTCGGAGCTCCCCCAGAGAAGAACAAGCAACAGACTCTATCTCCAAGTTTGGTCACCTTCAGGGGCCATGAGCCAAGTCTCTCCCAAGAACTCAAGAACTCTCTCACTACATTCTCTCTCTCTCTTTTTTTTTTTTTTTTCCTGAGATGGAGTCTCGCTCTGCGGCCCTGGCTGGAGCGCAGTGGTGTGATCTCGGCTCACTGCAACCTCTGCCTCCCAGGTTCAAGTGATTCTCCTGCCTCAGCCTCCCCAGTAGCTGAGATTACAGGCATGTGCTACCATGCTTGGCCAATTTTTGTATTTTTAGTAGAGACAGGGTTTCACCATGTTGGCCAGGCTGGTCTTGAACTCCTGACCTCAGGTGATCTGCCTCCCTCAGCCTCCCAAAGTGCTGAGATTATAGGCATAAGCCATCATGCCTGGCCTCTCTGGCAGCAGTGCCAGGACCTGCTGGCAGGGTCTGTGGTGTAGCAAGCGTCTGGCCAGGAAGGAGATGTATATCTCTGCTTCCTGCAGCCCTCCCAGCTCTGGGGGATTCTTCCAGGGTAATATCTCCTCTCTTGTCTGGGGAGGTGGGGGCAAAGGCTCCTGCTGCAGACCTCATCTTCCCGATAAGGCTGAGAATGCTGACAAAACCCTGCCTTTAGAGAGAACAGCCTCACTCAACAGAGACCAGATGTGTTCATCAAAGGATGTGTAACAAATAGCTCAGGGGACACAGGATATGTCAAAGAATTGGCACCGGAGAGCATCTGAGAAGAAACTGTCATCTGAGACCAGAGCTGGCTTCAAAGGGCAGGTGTGCTCGGCTGAAGTGCAGATGCGTGGAGTGTCTGGGAGCTGAGCTGGGCAGAATGGCCAGAGCAGGGGTCTGTGTGGGGACCGAGGTGATGAAACAGGAGGTCAGATCAACAGGGCCAGGACAGCTAAGGGTGACTTGTTGAGTTTTGTTTTTTCCTAATGAAGCAGAAATGGAAAAAAAAGGGGGGGAAAGCAATCGTGTGGACTTTATTCTGCAGGACAGACAGGTAGCCCCGGAGAAGACCTGCCAGTTGCACGGCTGGCTTGTTTCTGACATCACCTGTGGTCAGCAGCGCCACCAAGAGCCACCACCAGGGGGCAGAGGGTCATGGAGTAGACGCCTCTAGTTTTCAGACGAGATCGGGCGCGTTCAGGGTGGTATGGCCGTAGACGACGCCTCTAGTTTTCACCTGCCCTGGATGCCTTCAAGCCTGCTTCCTTTGAGAAAAGTCCCTCTCCCACTCCAAGTGGTACTGACAGGGATCACATACATACACACACAAAACCTGGAGGCTCCTCTCCAGGGGCTCCTGGCTTCTGCTCCAACCAGGTGAGCCCAATGCCCGCCCGAAGCCACGTGGGTTGTTTACAAACCTGTTTAGTCCAATTAAGCTAATTATACAATTATATCATTTCATTCTTACGTAAACTCATGAAATAGGGTAAAACAAAAGTGTGGCTCCTGCATCAAAACAAAAATTTAAGTTGAATATTTCCGAGTTGATAAAGCTAACGGTATGTATTGTTGAATGTTAGACAACTCAAAGAGATTGCGAAGAAGGTGAGGTCATAAAAATCCAGACAAATTTGCTCTTGCGTTATTTTACAGGTGACTTTAAGACCTCCCGACAAAGAGAGATTCATGCTGAAAATAAAAGGCTTTCACTTCATATCAAAAAGTTGGTGAATGTAGGCCATGAGCAGTGACTTACACCTGTAATCCCAGCACTTTGGGAGGCTGGAATTCACATGAAACTAGGAGTTCGAGACCAGCCTCGGCAACAGAGTGAGACCCCATATTTACAAAAAATGATAATTATAAAAACTAGTTGGGTGTGGTGGTACGCACCTGTAGTCCCAGCTACTCAGGAGGCTGATGAGACAGGATCCCTTGAGCCCAGGAGGTCAAGGCTGCAGTAAGCTGTGATCCTATCACTGCACTCCAGCCTGGGTGACAGTGAGACCCCCGTCTCAAAACAAAACAAAACAAAACAAAAAAACAGGAGAAAAAATTTATTGTGATAAAATATACATAATATAAAATTTACCATTCTAACTATTTTAAAGGTATAGTCTGTGGCATTAATTATATTCACAATGTGCAACCATCACCACTATTTCCAAAACTTCATCATCCCAAACAGAAACTCTATACATTAAGCAATAAATTCCTCATTCTCCACTTCCACTTTTCCCAGGCCCGGTAACTTCTTCTTCTTCTTCTTCTAACTTCTTCTTCTTCTTCTTCTTCTTTTTTTTTTTTTTTTTTTTTTTTTTTGAGACAGACTGTAGCTCTGTCGCCCAAGCCGGAGTGCAGTGGCACGATGAAGGGGTGGCCTGCCCCTCCACACCTGTGGGCGTTTCTCATTAGGTGGAAGGAGAGACTTGAGAAAAGAAATGAGACACAGAGACAAAGTATAGAGAAAGAAAAAGTGGGCCCAGGGGATCGGTGCTCAGCACACAGAGTCCTGCACCAGTCTCTGAGTTCCCTTAGTATTTATTGACAATTATCTTTACCATCTTAGAAAAAGGGAAGTAGCAGGATAATAAGATCACCATAAGGAGAAAGTCAGCGGTAAGACATATGAATAAAGATCTCTGTGACATAAGTTTAAGGAAAAGTGCTGTACCTTGATATGCATATGTAAACATCTCCATAAACCTTTTTAGTGCATAAAGAGCAGCATTGCGCTAGCACGTCCTGCCTTTCGCCCTAAGGCGGTTTTCTCCTTTACAATCGGGTTTTACACTGAGATGTTCCATTGCCCAGGGACGGGCAGGAGACAGATGCTTTTCTCTATCTCAACCACCAAGACGCTTCTTTCCTCTTACACTAGCCCTCCTCAGCACAGATCCTTCACGGGTGTCAGGCTGGGGGACGATCAGGTCTTTCTCTTCCCACGAGGCCATATTTCAGACTATCACATGGCGAGAAACCTTGGACAATACCTAGCTTTCTTAGGCAGAGGTCCCTGCGACCTTTGGCAGTGTATGTGTCCCTGGGTACTTGAGATTAAGAGAATGGTGATGACTTTTAACCAGCATACTGCCTTCAGGCACTTGTTTAACAAAGCACACCCTGCACAGCCCAAAATCCTTTAAACCTTGAGTCACCACAGCACATAGCTCTTGCAAGGACAAGGTTGGGGGTAGGGTCACAGACTAACAGCATCTCAAATACAGAACAAAATGGAGTCTCTTATGTCTACTACTTTCCATATAGACACAGTAACAGTCTGATTTTTCTTTTCCCCACAGCACGATCCTTATTTTATTTTATATTTTTCAGACGGAATTTCCCTCTTGTTCCCCAGGCTGGAGTGCAATGGTGCGATCTCAGCTTACCACAACCTCCGCCTCCCCGGTTCAAGCAATTCTCCTGCCTCAGCCTCCTGAGTAGCTGGAATTACAGGCATGCACCACCATGCCCGCCTAATTTTTTGTATTTTTAGTAGAGACGGGGTTTCTCCATGTTGGTCAGGCTGGTCTTGAACTCCCTTACTCAGGTGATCCGCCCACCTTGACCTCCCAAAGTGCTGGGATTACAGGCGTGAGCCACTGTGCCCGGCCACAGTGACGCGATCTTGGCTCACTGCCACCTCCCCTTCCTGGGTTCAAGCAATTCTCCTGCCTCAGCCTCCCAAGTAGCTGGGATTACAGGTGCGCACCACCATGCCTGGCTAATTTTGTATTTTTAGTACAGATGGGGTTTCACCAGGTTGGTCAGGTTAGTTTCTAACTCCTGTTGGTCTTACTGGTTTTGAACTCCCCGACCTCAAGTGGTTCATCTGCCTCGGCCTCCCAAAGTGTACCCGGCTTTTTTTTTTTTTTTTTTTTTAATGGTTATTTCTTGGTGATATGTTAAACAGGGCATGGATTATTCATGCCTCCTCTTTTTAGACCATGTAGGGTAGCTTACTGACGTTGCCATGGCATTTGTAAACTGTTACGGCGCTGGTGGGCGTGTAGCAGTGAGGACAACCAGAGGTCACTCTCATAGCCATCTTGGTTTTGGCCGTCTTCTTTACTGCAGCCTGTTTGATCAGCAAGGTCTTTATGACCTGCATGAACTAGGAATGCAGCCCAGTAGGTCTCAGCCTTATTTTACCCAGCCCCTATTCAAGATGGAGTTGCTCTGGTTCAAACACCTCTGACACAAGGTTCAGCAATTCTTCTTTGGTTGTGGGATTAGACTCAGAGCAAGATTCCTGTTCCTTGCCTCCTCTGCCCACAGACACTGAACTGTAGGGAATCGACCAGGTCTTTTGGAGCAATAGGCTTTCCAGGAGTTATCCCAATAGGCCAGGACAGCCTGCATCTTCACGTAGCCCCTCTGCTCTTAAGCTCTCTCCTTCCTGCCACCCGGGGTGGTGGAAAGGGCATTGGGTTTGGAGCAGAAATGACTTAGGTGTGAACCCAGCTCTGCCACTTCCTGGCCGGCTGTGCTTGGGAAAGTAACCAAGCAATGCCGCAGCGCCCGTTTTCTCATCCGCAAGACAAGAGTGGTCTTTGCACTTAATTCAGAGGGTTGCATGAGGAGTAGACAGATAATGCTTTCACGGCTCCAGACACCCAGCGGGCTTTCAAGAATTGGGATGTTCCTTCTGATTCCCTCCCTCCAGGGCCCTCTCCTTTGGCCCAGTCTCTAGTCCCCATTAATTACATCCGTGGGGTGCGACCCCTTTAAGTCTGCCTTGGAGGACCCAGAGCCAATGTCAGGGCGACCCTCTAGCTGCTGTCTCTATGATAAGTCGCACTTCCGGTCGGAAGTTGCTGGCGGAGCTACTTCCGCCCAGGGGAGTAGGAAGGAACTGGAGACATGTGCTTTGTCCTGTTGGAGGGGAAACCCACTCTCGCCTCCTGGTGGTCGTCTACTCGCGGCCCGCAGGATGACTCAGGGCAGCCCTGGCCACAGTTCCGCCGCCACCGGCCGTAGCCTGCGGAGTTGGGCCCGCCCCGGGACGATAACGGAGCTCTGCCGGGGGACTGGAGGCACTGACCGGGTGACCAGAGACCCAGAGACCAGAGCCCCTCCACGGCGCCCGGGACTTCAGGGACGGCTCCTCCCATCGCAACTAAGGCTTGGACGGGAGGCGACAAAAGAGAACTTGGTCCGCACACAGCTACCGGAATTGGAATAAGGAGCTGTAGGGAGGCCCCGTAGCTAGCAGAAAAGCATTGGAGTCCCTGGCTGGGTTAGCCCAGGTTTCTAGGAGTGTGGTAAGCATCGAATGACCTTTGTCCTTTTAAGGCACATTATGTTAGTTTTCCCCAAGGTTTCAACAGAAAATGAGAAATATCCCCTGACGATTGACTGAAAACATGCAGCAACCACTATTTTCCTGCTCCTCGTTGGTAAGAGCATTGGAAGTGACCTCAGCGGGGGATCCAGGTATGTCAAGCATGGAGACAAAGTGTTCAGGGCAGATGGTCTCGGGAAAGGCTCCTGTGTTGTTGAACCTGCCAATTGTGGGTGCAGCGTTGTACCAGGCAGCCCAACCCTGACCTACAGTAAATTCCCGGGAGAAGGCTTTCCTGGGTTTTGAATTTGCAGTAACAGGTGTGAGCATTCTAGCAGCAGTTTGGTGATCATGTATGATACTGCAAACAGGACCTACGTTTAAAGAAAATGGTTGTAGTTAGTATCAGAGAGCACTTGCTTTTCAAAATTTCATAAACAATGTTACTGTCATGTCTTTCTTTCAATAAACATTTGTTGATACATTGACCTGATATGTTAAATGTTAGGGATACAGCGATGAAGAAAACAGTCATGGCCCTTGTTCTCTGGAAGCCACAGCCCAGTTAGGGAGACAAGGTTAAATGATCACACTTAAGAGGGCATAATTCAGCCAGGCGCAGTGGCTTATGCCTGTAATCCCAGTACTTCGGGAGGCCGAGGCGGGCAGATCCTCTGAGGTCAGGAGTTCGAGACCAGCCTGGCCAACATGGTGAAACACTGTCTCTACTAAAAATACAAAAAATTAGCTGGGCGTGGTGGTGAGTGCCTGTAATCCCAGCTACTTAAGAGGCTGAGGCAGGAGAATGGCTTGAACCCAGGAGGTGGAGAGGTTGCAGTGAGCTGAGATCACGCCATTGCACTCCAGCCTGGGCAACAAGAGCAAAACTCCGAAAAAAAAAAGAGGGCATAATCCAGGCCAGGCGCCATGGCTAACACCTGTAATCCCAACACTTTGGGAGGCCGAGGCAGGTGGATCATCTGAGGTCAGGACTTCAAGACCAGCCTGGCCAACATGAAATTAGCCAGGCGTAGTGGCATATGCCTGTAACCCCAAGAGGGTAAGGCAGGAGAATCGCTTGAACCCGGGAGGTGGAGGTTCCAGTGAGCCGAGGTCGCGCCACTGTACTGCAGCCTGGGTGACAGAGTGAGACTCCATCTCAAAAAAAAAAAGAGGGCATAATTCAAGTCAAGGTGAGTGCTCTGAAGGAAGGCAACATAAGAACATATATGCCAAGGATCTGGCGGGTGTGGTGACTCACGCCTGTAACTTTGGGAGGCCAAGGTGCACTTTGGGAGGCCAAGGTGGGAGGATCACTTGAGGTCAGGAGTTCGAGACCAGCCTGGGCAACGTAGTAAGACCTCGTCTCTATTTTTTTTATTATTATTATGTTTTTCTAGGTGGAGGGTGGATTTTAGATTTTAGAGAGCATTTCGTAGTGCTCACAGTTTTAAATATTCAGACTTGGTAAAGTAGAATAAAAACTGATGCATATACTTTTCTTTGCAGGTCAGTTTCTGGAAGACTTGTGCGTGTAGTGAATGAATATCTGGTTTTGTCTCTGCTGGGCCTGTGTGCCTGGAAAGGAATCATTTTGGCCTAGGATCATCCAGGTTTGTTTGGTTTAGTTCTTGACCACATATTTTTTGAATGGTGACTGCTTAAGACCCTATTGTGTATGGCTATAAATAGACTCAGATGCCAAGGTGACTTTTCACATGCTCCGCGCTTCCCGTGCCCACCGGCCATGTGTCTGAGTGTGTAGCCTCTAATCATCTAAGAGAACTTTGTCTGCAGAGGGGAGGCCTGGTCCCATGGGAAGTTTTGGGAGCACAGCAGCAGGTGGGTTCTAACAACCCAGCAAGTGCCTCCTCAGCACTTAGAAGCGGCGGCCACCACGTTGTTGACATGATCAGCTCCCAGCTCCCCGCCAGCCTGCCCGACCTGGGGCAGGTCCCTCCCTGTTTCTTCCTCCATTACTTCTTCAGTAAGATGGGACAGTGAAGATGGCCATGCCTCCCACCAGATTGGTGCTTTTTTTTCTTTTTTTTTCTTTTTTTTTTGAGACGGAGTCTCGCTGTGTCTCCCAGGCTGGAGTGCAGTGGCGCGATCTCGGCTCACTGCAAGCTCCGCCTCCCGGGTTCACGCCATTCTCCCGCCTCAGCCTCCCAAGTAGCTGAGACTACAGGCGCCCGCCACCACGCCCGGCTAGTTTTTTTTGTATTTTTAGTAGAGACGGGGTTTCACCATGTTAGCCAGGATAGTCTCGATCTCCTGACCTCGTGATCCACCCGCCTCGGCCTCCCAAAGTGCTGGGATTACAGGCTTGAGCCACCGCGCCCGGCCTTTTTCTTTTTTTAATAAGGGACAGAGTCTCACTATGTTGCCCAGGCTGGTCTCAAGTTCTTGGCCTCAAGCAGTTTTCTTTATTTTTATTTTTATTTTTTTTTTTTTGAGACGGAGTCTCGGTCTGTCGCCCAGGCTGGAGTGCAGTGGCGCAATCTCGGCTGACTGCAAGCTCCGCCTCCCGGGTTCACGCCATTCTCCTGCCTCAGCCTCCCGAGTAGCTGGGACTACAGGCGCCCGCCACCACGCCCGGCTAATTTTTTGTATTTTTAGTAGAGACGGGGTTTCACCATGGTCTCGATCTCCTGACCTTGTGATCCACCTGCCTCGGCCTCCCAAAGTGCTGGGATTACAGGCGTGAGCCACTGCGCCCGGCCAACCTCAAGCAGTTTTCTTGCCTCAGCCTTGCAAAATGCTGGGATGACAGGCATGAGTCACTGCACTGGCCCAGATTAGCACATTTGAGGGTTGAATGAGCAGATCCTATAAAGCACTCAGGAGAGGGCTAGGGGTGTTGGGCTGGGGCCTGGGAGCACTTTAGACATGGTAGCTATGTTGTTGTCACTTCTCTGACTTTCAAAGCTTTTTTTTTTTTTTTTTTTGAGATGGAGTTTCGCTCTTGTGGCCCAGGCTGGAGTGCAGTGGCGCGACCTTGGTTCACCGCAACCTCCACCTCCCGGGTTCAAGTGATTCCCCTGCCTCACTCAGCTTCCAGAGTAGCTGGAATTACAGGCGCCCACCATGACGCCCGGCTAATTGTTTGTATTTTTAGTAGAGATGGGGTTTCACCATGTTGGCCAGGCTGGTCTCGAACTCCTGACCTCAGGTGATCCACCCACCTCGGCCTCCCAAAGTGCTGGGATTACAGGTATGAGCCACCGTGCCTGGCTCAAAGCATTTTCAGCTGTGAAATTCCCTGGGGTGCTGCCGTAGAGGAAGGTTTGGGGTCTTGACGGGTGCCATTTGCCACAGGAAGATGCATTCCTGCTCCCAGGGCAGGAGAGCCGAGGTAAGACTTCACTGCAGGCTGTTGTTTTTGTTTGTTTGTTTTTTGAGACAGTCTCACTCTCACCCAGGCTGGAGTGCAGTGGCACGATCTCGGCTCACTGCAACCTCTGCCTCCCAGGTTCAAGCGATTCTCCTGCCTCAGCCTCCCAAGTAGCTGGGATTACAGGCGCCCGCCACCACACCCAGCTAACTTTTTATTTTTACTAGAGACAGAATTTCATCATGTTGGCCAGGCTGGTCTCGAACTCCTGACCTCAGGTGATCCGCCCACCTCAGCCTCCCAAAGTGCTGGGATTATAGGCATAAGCCACTGTGCCCAGCCAGGCTGTTGTTGTTGTTGTTGTTGTTTTGAGACGGAGTCTCGCTCTGTCACCCAGGCTGGAGTGCAGTCGCGTGATCTTGGCTCACTGCAAGCTCCGCCTCCCGGGTTCACACCATTCTCCTGCCTCAGCCTCCCGAGTAGCTGGGACTACAGGTGCCCGCCACCACGCCTGGCTAATTTTTTGTACTTTTAGTAGAGACAGGGTTTCACCGTGTTGGCCAGGATGGTCTAGATCTCCTGACCTCATGATCCGCCTGCCTCGGCCTCCCAAAGTGCTGGGATTACAGGCGTGAGCCACCGTGCCCGGCCGATGTTTTTTTACCTCCTTGTTTGCATGATTTGGGCCACTCACAAGAGTATATACCCTGCAATGAACAGTTGTGTATACCCCGCAATGAACAGTTACCTATGTTCTCCCCTGCATGCTTGTCTTTAGAGGAAGGAAATGTATTTCCCAAAGTAATACATTGTGTTAAGATGTGATATATACATTTCTGGAATAAACCACTTTGATGCCCAGTTACTGACTCATTCTTCTGTGTGGTGTCTTTCCTGTATGCAGAAGGCCGGCTTCCCCACAGGGACTGGGGTTGCCTTGTCTGTCTTTGGAATATGAGTCTCTGCAAGCAGCTGCTGCCCATGTGCACAGTTCCTCGAGGAGTCGGTTCAATCTTGGTTTGGGAGTTTGATTGGAAGAATTAGATCCTAGGCCCCCCTGAGCAGTAACATCTTATTTATAGTGTGGAAAATGGACAGAGCTGTTGATACTTAGGAGAGCTTTCCTCATTATCACCCCAAGGAGGGTGCCTGAGTCCCCAGGAGGACATTGTTGGTCTGCGACCTCTTAAGGTGGAAGTCTGTCCGTAACGGGGAAATCAGGACAGGATGAGTGAGTGTCCCGAGGCAGTGACAGGAGCTGAGGCTGCACCTTCCCAGGAATCCTCCACCTTCCGGGTGCCGCCTTGTCTCTGCTTGAAGTGTCTTCAAAAACACTGCCTAAAAGTGGCTCCTTAACAATGAACCTGCTCGCCTTTTCTCTGTCACTAGACCCCAAGACAATAAATAGCTTTCATTGGCTGGGCATGCTGGCTCGCACCTGTAATCCCAGCACTTTAGGAGGCCGAGGCGGGCAGTCAGGAGTTCGAGACCAGCCTAACCAACATGGTGAAACCCCATCTGTACTAAAAATACAAAAATCGACCGGGTGTCGTTGCGGGCACCTGTAATCCCAGCTGCTCGGGAGGCTGAGGCATGAGAATCAGTTGAACCCAGAAGGAGGTTTCGGTGAGCCAAGGTCGCACCACTGTACTCCAGCGTAGAAAACAGACCAATACCCTGTCTCAAAAAAAAAAAAAATTAATAGCCTTCACAGTAATGGACGCGAGTGACTGGCATGCTGGACATCTTTTTGGGTGATGGCAGGGAGGTCTAGACTCCATGGGTGGAGGCCTAGGAAGGTTTTATGTGGCTGTTGGGAACATTCCCTGGCCCTGGTTGCTTCCTGTTGTCATTCAGTTCCAGCTGCTTGCAGTGAGTATTTTTTTTTTTTTTCAAATAGAGACGAGGTCTCACTGTGTTACCCAGACTGGTCTTGAAACCCTGGGCTCAGGTGATCCTCCTACTTCAGCCTCCCAAAGTGTTGGGATTATAGGCATGAGCCACCGTGCCTATCTACAGATGGTGCTTTCAGTGTTGGCAATGGATAATTAAATATGTGTTTAAGAAGTTGTATTTAAGGTTAAAAATCACTGTGATGCCAGGCGCGGTGGCTCACACCTGTAATCCCAGCACTTTGGGCCAAGGCAGGCGGGTCACCTGAGGTCAAGAATTTGAGACCGGCCTGGCCAACATGATGAAACCCTGTCTCTACTGAAAATACAAAAATTAGCCGGTTGTGATGGTGTGTGCCTATAATCCCAGCTACTCGGGAGGCTAAGGCAGGAGAATCGCTTGAACCTGGGAGGCAGAGGTTGCAGTGAGCCAAGATAGTGCCACTACGCTCCAGCCTAGGTGATAGAGCGAGACTCCATCTCAAAAAAAAAAAAAAAAAAAAAAAAAAAAAAAAGTCACTGTGGGACACAAGCCCTGTATCAGAAAAGGTATAGAAATTGAACTAAAGAATAGTTACAGCAAGTCAAGATTTTTAATTTCTCTCTTCGTCCACTAGAGGATGTAATCCTACACCAGACTGTGTTCTCTTTGTAACTTGGTACAGAGTTTGGGTTTTGAGGTTTTTTTGTTTTGTTTTGATTTGTATAATTTAGCCAAGACTTTCACTGAAAATCTTATGCAGAAGATTCATCTGCAGGGCTGGGCTCTTAGGAATCTGTCCAGGTGTCCCAGTGGAATCAGTCCGGGTGTCTTGATTCGTGATAAGATAAGCATTTTCCTGGGAAGCATTTATCGTGTCGTGAACCAAGCACAGCCACCGCATGTAGAGATAAGAGTGTGTTCTAATACATTTATCCATTCCAGTGTATTCCCAGTGCCAGCTGGTGGGAACATCGGTAAAGATTTTCTTTGTAATGAATCCAGTGTAACATGTACCAGTATTTGAAATCCCAGACAGTGTGCGTTAAGGGTTTAGAATTGTCTCCGGCATGAACATTGCTTATACTTGAAATTGACGGGTACCTATCAAGACCAAAAAAAGTCTGCACATAAGCCAGCACAGTTAAGAGTGCTGATTGTTAGCCAGTGGGAAAGTGGACTTGCTGGGCAGGGGCGGGGAATGGGGAGAATGACCATTCTGAAAGTGTAATCTTCAATAGAGTACTGTATGTTCTCTGGCTTATTAGCCTGGTGAACAGCTTTTTGATGGTTTTAATTGAAAAGTACTGCTGGATATGTTAAAATATAGCCAGAAGCAAAACATTCTCCCTCCTCTCAGAGAACTTACATCCCAGGATAGTGGAGACTGGAAACAGGTCATTAGAATATGCAGAATAACAGATGAGTGCTATGAAGAGAAAGAGCAACCCCACCGCTACAGAGGAATAGGTGGTGGGGTTTGCAACTTTAGATGGGTGTAGGTGGCCTTTAACCAAATCCTTCAGTGAGAGTAAGTCACATGATGGCCAGGAAAAGTACCCTAAGCAGAGGAGGCAGCCAGTGCCGTGGCACACAAGCAAAAAGGGTTGATGAGAGGGCAGGGGAACTGAGGCCAGATCTCATGGGGCCTCACATGGAGGAAAATGTGGGACTTCAGCCTTTTCTCTGAATACTGTCCATAGCTTCCATATTCTACTCTTGTCTTTTAGGAACCATTTCCCCCACAATAGTAGTTTATGTTAGAAGTATTTCCTGTTCTAGGCTGGGTGCAGTGGCTCATGTCTGTAATCCCAGCACTTTGGGAGGCCAAAGCAGATGGATCATCTGAGGTCAGGAGTTTGACACCAGCCTGGCCAACATGGCAAAACTCCATCTCTACTAAAAATAAAAAAAATTAGGCTGGGTGTGGTGGCTCACACCTGTAATCCCAGCACTTTGGGAGGCCAAGGCAGGCGGATCACAAGGTCAGGAGATCGAGACCAACCTGGCTAACATGGTGAAACCCATCTCTACTAAAAAAAAAAGTAGAAAAAATTAGCCGGGTGTGGTGGCAGGTGCCTGTAGTCCCAGCTACTCGGGAGGCTGAGGCAGAAGAATGGTGTGAACCCAGGAGGCAGAGGTTGCAGTGAGCCAAGATCGTGCCACTGTACTCCAGCCTGGGCGACAGAGAGAGACTCCGTCTCAAAAAAATATATATACAAAAATTAGTCAGGCATGGTGGTGCATACTTGTAATCCCAGCTACTCAGGAGGCTGAGGCACGAGAATTGCGTGAACCCAGGAGGCAGAGGTTGCAGTGAGCCAACGTCGTGCCACTGGACTTCAGCCTGGGCGACAAAGTGAAACTATCTCAAAAAAAAAAAAAAGTATTTCCTGTTCCTACACATTGGCCCATTGAGAGGATCCCAGTTCTATGCATGGGGACACTGTCTTTTTGGCTCATGTTGAGCCACATGTCTTGCAATATTTGGAAGTGTTCTGGGATAGACTTTGTTCACGTAAAGATCGCATGCCCGTCACTGCAGTGATGAAGCTGGAGACTGTCTTTCTCTGTGACAAGGACCTTAGCCCTGGATCTGTCTTCTCCTAGTGCCCACCTCATTCACAGAGCTCACCCCCTCGTTTTGGAATTGTTTCCTTGCCTGTGCCCTAGCTTCCCTGAACGCTGCCTCTACACTAACTCCTTAAGGGTGGGAACCCTGGACTTACTTGCTTTTTCAACATAGATATGTGTATTTCATTTACATCAGTATTTAAATTGCTAGCAACAAGACCACAAAAACTACATTCTCATAGAAGCCTGTTTGGGTTTGATGTGGTTACATGTAATGAATGTATTTGAAATAATTATTTGTTGTGATTTTTTTTTTTTCAGATCAATTATGCAGCTACAGCCAAAACCAAGTTCTTTTTATTGCAATGAGAGGAGCTCCATGTAAGTCATTGGAAGGTCACATGTTCAGAGACTGTCAGCTGTGGAGGGTTATGTAACAGTGGTTATGCAATGCCACGTTAGAACTATAGCCCCAGCAGCAAAACATTTAGATTATTTTAGTGAATTAAAATAAGACTTCCACTTTCTTTGAATGACAAATCCCTTTTAACAAAACCAAGACTTGGGTTTTAGTGTCAACTCCCACGCTAGGCTCTGTAAGCCACATTTCACCCTCTGTGCGTGACTGGCCCCATTGAGTAGATTTCTGAAAGTCAAATGTCTGACATGAGCCTGTTTGAAAACTTTGCTCAGTTGTCATCTTCTATCGGGATGAGTTATGGGCAAAGACCCCCATAAATCCTAAGGCACATCTCGAAGCCCCTAAAATCCAAAGGCATGGTCGAGCCCACACCTGTAATCCCGGCACTTTGGGAGGCCAAGGCAGGTGGATCACTTTGAGGTCAGGAATTGGAGACGAACCTGGCCAACATGGTGAAACCTCGTCTCTACTAAAAATACAAAAATTAGCCAGGCATGGTGGCACATGCCTGTAATCCCAGCTACTCGGGAAGCTGAGGCAGGAGAATCACTTGAACCCAGGAGGTGGAGGTTGCGGTGAGCCGAGATCACCCCACTGCACTCCAGCCTGGGTGAGAGAGAGACTCTCAAACAATAACAAAAAAATCCTAAGGCGCATGAGTCTTCTTCACTAATGTACTGTCTTTGTTCTTTTGTTCCGAGATACTTAACCCCTTTGAAAGTTAACGGGGAAGAGCAAAAGGAGGTATTAACAGATCAAAATGAAATAAAGGCTTCACGCATTTCTTTTCTTTTTTTTTTTTTTTTTTTTTTTTTAGCATGCCCCAACATTACAACAAAAACATTTCTTTTTGTTTAAAAAAATTTTTTTTCCCAAAGTAATATGTGCATTAGTTGAAAAAAATTCATGGAACTAAAAGGCTTCTAACACTAGGCTAAACTTCCCTGCTCTGGCACTCCCAGCGGGAGCCATTTTCCATTCCTTCAGCTTCCCCGGGTTTGCTTCCGAGGAGCGGGCGTGCTGCGCTGCTTCTCTTTGACTCATCTGGGTCCTCGCCTGTTGACTTCCTTCCTGGTAGATGTGGACTGAGCTCTGCCTGACCTTCCTCTGCGTCCCCTTCCGCACCCTCCGAGCACTATGGTCCTCTGTACAATGCGGTGTTAGTGCGCATGCGCAAAAGCTGCCCTCCGCCTCGCACTGCCGTGTGCACTCTGTATTGTTGTCCCTCTTAATTTCCCCTTCCTTGGCTGACTTTTTCTTTTACTTATTTACTTATTTATTTATTTTTTGAGACGGAGTCTCGCTGTGTCGCCCAGGCTGGAGAGCAGTGGCGCGATCTCGGCTCACTGCAGGTTCTGCCTCCTGGGTTCAAGCCATTCTCCTGCCTCAGCCTCCCGATTAGCTGGGACTACAGGCGCCGCCACCTCGCCCGGCTAATTTTTTATGTTTTTAGTAGAGAGAGGGTTTCACCGTGTTAGCCAGGATGGTCTCGATCTCCTGACCTCGTGATCTGCCTGTCTTGGCTTCCCAAAGTGATAGGATTACAGGTGTGAGCCACCATGTCCGGCCTTTTTTTCTTTCTTTCTTTCTTTTTTTTTTTCTTTTTTTTGAGACAGAGTCTTACTCTGTTGCCCAGTCTGGATTGCAGTGGCGCGATCTCGGCGCATTGAAACCTCTGCTTCCTGGATTCAAGCAAATCTACTGCCTCAGCCTCTGGAGTAGCTGGGACTACAGGCGCCCGCCACCATGCCCGGCTAATTTTTGTATTTTTAGTAGAGGCATGGTTTCACCTGGTTAGTCAGGCTGGTCTTGAACTCCTGACCTCAAGCGATCCACCCACCTTGGCCTCCCAAAGTGCTGGGATTACAGGCGTGAGCCTCGGCGCCCAGCCTGGCTTGCTTTTTCTTTCACTGGGCTTTCTTTCTCTGAACCTCCTGCTAAATTCTTGCCACATTTCCTGGTGGCTTCTCAGCGTAACTTTCCGTAAGGTCGATCAAGTTAATTTATCCATTCCGATTTTTTTCTTAGATAAGTGAGAGAAGACTTTTCAGACAGTTGCATTAAAATTTTGTTACAATATTGTGTGTCGGGGTCAGTCTGTAGTAGTCCAATTCCTAAGTTCATGTTTAGGTAGGGATATTTTATAGGAAAATGTAAGCGCTGGATTGTTGTGGTTAGACCAAATCTAGAGTCACCGACTGATGGTTCTGACAGGCAGCTGGGTGGGTGAGTAACTGGTTTCCCAGAAAACTCCTTCCGAGTCTTGCCAGTCTCCACCCAGAAGGAAGTTATGAATTTATTAATTATACCAGGTAGAAAGGGCTCTGTCCCAAGCCTGGTTTAGTGTTAAGCATATAGTCCCTCCTTTTTTTTTTTTTTTTTTTTTTTTTTTTTTTGAGGCAGGGTCTCACTCTGTTGCTCTGTTGCCCAGGCTGGAGTGCAATGGCACAATCTTGGCTCACTGCAACCCCGTTCTCCCAGGTTCAAGCAATTATCCTGTCCCTCCTGAGTAGCTGGGATTACAGGTGCACACCACGCCCAGCTAATTTTTGTATTTTTAGTATAGATAGCGTTTCGCCATGTTAACCAGGCTGGTCTCGAACTCCTGACCTCAGGTGATCCACCCACCTCAGCCTCCCAAAGTGCTGGGGTTACAGGCATGAGCCACTGTTCTTGGCCCCTCTTTTTTGACCAGACATCATAACTGTCATGGTTGAATCCCTATCTTGGTTCAGAAGGCCCACCTTGTTGCATTTTTGGTCTAAGAACATAAGTGAATTTGTTGTCTAGCTCAATGCTTCCCAAACTATTTGCAAAGGACTTCCCTGGGGATCCCGTCAAAATGCAGCTTCTGGTGGTTCTGTGGGTCTGGCCTGGGCTTGAGATTTGGCAGTTCTCACAAGCTCCCAGGCCATGCTGATACTGCTGGTCTAAGGACCACTTTGTCCTTTCTCAGGGATGGTGGGACTTAGGTGTGGCCTTACTTTGTAGAACACATCATCCTGACTATTGGTGGTGCTTATTTACACATTGATGTAATTCCTTTAAGCCAGTGTCCTGTATTAGGGAAAACGTTCCCAACAGTCCCATTGCAGTCACCGTTTCTTGTAGTTTATTCACCTGGGTCTCTATGTCATGCAAGCTGGGTTCTCTGAGGTCTCTTATTTACATAGGTACATCAAGAGGCAATGATTAACATCCAAAGACCTCTTTGCTGTTTGCTTAATGAAACTGCCATCACCTGTTGGGGAAATATAATTTACAAACAAAATCCCCCAACCCAGAAAGCCCCGCCACAAAAGTAAAAGCAAAAGAAAACAATTTTACAATTGAATAAGCATTAAACCAAAACGTGATGAGCATCACAGGCAGCCTGCTGAAAGAATTACACAGACAAATCTCCTCCTTTGATACAGCTAAGTGGATAGAGCCCATGCACTGTGTAAGTGGGTTTTGCCATTTAGGATCAGGTGACAGCTGAAGTTGGGATCACCTCTCCAGAAAACAGTTATGTTCCTTGATGATTACAGTTCAGGTGGGCGGCTCAGGTCCTTGGGGAAACACGACTTGAGTTGGGAAACTGGCAGGAGACTCATATAACCACATAAAAGATGTGTACACTTTTGAAAAGGACAGAGAAAGAAATTCTGAAAGAGAAGGAGGTGGAGGTGAAGGGTCTCTTCCCTTTTTCTTTCTTTTTTTTTTTTTTTGAGAGGGAGTCTCGCTCTCTTACCCAGCCTGGAGTGCAGTGGCGTGATCTTGGCTCACTGCAACCTCCCCCTCCCAGATTCAAGCGATTGTCCTACCTCAGCCTCGTGAGTAGCTGGGATTACAGGTGCATGCCACCACGCCCAGCTAATTTTTGTATTTTTAGTAGACACGGGGTTTCACCATGTTGGCCAGGCTGGTCTCGAACTCCTGACCTCAGGTGATCCTCCCACCTTGGCCTCCCAAAGTGCTGGGATTACAAGCGTGAGCCACTGTGTCTGGCCTTTTTTGTTTACTTGAAAGAGTCTTACTTTGTGGCTCAGGCTGGAGTGCAGTGGCGTGATCATCGCTTACTGTGACCTCAAACTCCTGGGCTCAAGGGATCCTCCCTACTCAGCCTCCCAAGTAGCTGGGACTATACAGGTGCATGCCACAATGCCTGGCTAATTGTTTTATTATTTTTTTTTAGTAGAAGCGAGGTCTCACTATATTGCCCAGACTGAATTCAAACTCTTGGCTTCAAGTGATTTTCCACCTCGGCCTCCTAAAGTACTGAGAATACAGGCATGAGCACTGCTTGGCCTGAAATGATTTTTCTTTCTTTCTTTCTTTCTTTTTTTGAGAGGGAGTCTTGCTCTGTAGTCCAGTCTGGAGTGCAGTGGCACGATCTCAGCTCACTGCAACCTCTGCCTCCCTGGTTCAAGCAATTCTCCCACCTCAGCCTCCCGAGTAGCTGGGATTACAGGCACATGCCATCATGCCCGGCTAATTTCTGTATTTTTAGTAGAAATGGGGTTTCACCACGTTGGTCAGGTTGGTCTGAACTCCTGACCTCAGGTGATTCACCTGCCTTGGCCTGCCAAAGTCCCAGGATTACAAGCGTGAGCCACCTTGCCCAGCCAGATTTCTCTTTTTTCGTTGTTGTTATTTTTTTTGTTTTTGTTTTGGTTTGGTTTTGAGACAGAATCTCACCCCAGGCTGGAGGGCAATGGTGTCATCTCAGCTCACTGCAACCTCCGCCTCCTGGGCTCAAGCGATTCTCCTGCCTCAGCCTCCCGAGTAGCTGGAATTACAGGCATGCGCCCCCATGCCAAACTGATTTTGTGTACTTTTAGTAGAGACAAGTTTTCACCATGTTGGCCAGGCTTGTCTTGAACTCCTGACCTTGTGATCCCCCCGCCTCGGCCTCCCAAAGTGCTGGGGTTGCAGGTGTGAGCCTGCCTGGCCTGAAATGGGTTTTGGCTGCTTCTAAGACCCTGCTCAGTCCTAGTTCCTCTGAGTTGCTCAGTGATGTCTTCAACAAAAGCAGGGACTGGCCATGTTGAATTTTACCTGGGCCCTACTCACAGGTGTCCCCCTTGTTGATCTATGGTGCCCCAGACCCCCAAATTCCCATTCTTTGTCTGGCAAGTGATTTGCTGAACTGCTCGTCCCCACTGATCAATGGGGGAAAAAATGCTCGTTCATGAGACTTTGGTTCTTTCCTAACCTCCCCGCACTCCCCACCTTCCTGCAGGTCCCTGAACTTAAGCCCCACCTCAGTGGAGCCAGCACGGGGCACCTGTCAGAGGCTCCAACAGGAATAGGGTCACCTCAGGCTCTGTCTCTCCCTACCCACCTTCCACCCACTTCTCTGGTTCTTCCTAGGCTGCTTCTCTCTCTTTTGGTTTTATTGTTTTGTTTTGTTTTGTTTTATTTTGCTTTTTGAGACAGGGTCTCACTCTATTGCCCAGGCTGGAGTGCAGTGGCACAATCTCAGCTCACTGCAACCTCTGCCTCCTGGGTTCAAGCGATTCTCCTGCCTCAGCCTCCTGAGTAGCTGCGATTACAGGCACGTGCCAACACACCCGGCTACTTTTTTGCATTTTTAGTAGAGACGGGGTTTCATCATGTTGGCCAGGCTGGTCTCAAATTCCTGACCTCATGATCTCCCGATCTCTGCCTTCTAACATGTTGGAATTATAGGCATGAGCCACCGTGCCCTGCCTCTCTTTTGGTTTAACCCGTTGCCATCCAGCCAGAGCTTCTCCATGGCGGTAGTTACTGTCCCCAGCCCTTGCAGTCATCCTTTCCAATAGCCTCTCTTCCAACGCCTGGATTTGTTTTTCATTTGACAATGGGCAGCCAGAAGGCCCAGCTCCATGGGGTTAAGAGGATAGAGTCTCAACACCTAGTGGGAAGACCATGGATCCAGGTGGTACCTGGCTGGGATCCCATTGCCACCTGCTTATGACCTGCTCCGGAGCCCGTGCACTCGCTCACCCTGCCACCTGGCATGCCCTTGCCCCTGTCCTTCCCACTCCCTCTTGTGAGTCAGCTCACAGCTCAATACCACCAGGGAGGTCCTCCCTCTCCTCCCACCCTAAAGTAGGAACCCCATCTTCACTTTGTCCCAAGGTCATCAGAGCAGAGACCATATCCGAAGGAATCTTTTTTGTATTTACTTTGTTTTTTTTTTTTTTTTTTTTGAGAAGAGTCTCCTCTATCGCCCAGGCTGGAGTGCAGTAGTGCGATCTCAGCTCACTGCAACCTTCACCTTCTGGGTTCAAGCAATTTTCCTGCCTCAGTCAGCCTCCTAAGTAGCTGGGATTACAGGTGCCTGTCACCACGCTCAGCTAATTTTTGTATTTTTAGCAGAGACGGGGTTTCACCTTGTTGGCCAGGATGGTCTCGATCTCCTGACCTGGTGATCCACCTGCGTCAGCCTCCCAAAGTGCTAGGATTATAGGTGTGAGCCACCGCACCCGGCCTTGTGTTTACTTTTTTTGTTTTTTTGTCTCCCTTTGTGAACCCAGAAAATCTAAGACAGTTCTGCGTTAATTTAGAAAGTGTATTTTTTTGGCTGGGTGCGGTGGTTCACACCTATAATCCCAGCACTTTAGGAGGCCAAGGAGGGTGGAACACAAGGCCGGAGATCAAGACCATCCTGGCCAAGATGGTGAAACCCTGCTGTCTCTACTAAAAATACAAAAATTGGCCGGGCGCGGTGGCTCAAGCCTGTAATCCCAGCACTTTGGGAGGCCGAGACGGGCGGATCACGAGGTCAGGAGATCGAGACCATCCTGGCTAACACGGTGAAACCCCGTCTCTACTAAAAAAATACAAAAAAAAAAACTAGCCGGGCGAGGTGGCGGGCGCCTGTAGTCCCAGCTACTCGGGAGGCTGAGGCAGGAGAATGGCGTAAACCCGGGAGGCGGAGCTTGCAGTGAGCTGAGATCCGGCCACTGCACTCCAGCTCGGGTGACAGAGCGAGACTCCGTCTCAAAAAAACAAAAACAAAAACAAAAACAAAACAAAAATTAGCCGGGCCTAGTAGCAGGCACCTGAAATCCCAGCTACTCAGGAGGCTGAGGCAGGAGAATCACTTGAACCCTGGGGGTGGAGGTTGCAGTGAGCTGAGATTGTGCCACTGTACTCCAGCCTGGGTGACAGAGTGAGACTCCATCTCAAAAAAAAAAAAAAAAAAGGAAAGTTGTTTTTTTGTTTTGTTTTGTTTTTTGTCAAGGTTGAGGACACGTGCCTGTGACACAGCCTCAAGAGGTCCTGAGGACATGTGCCGAAGGTGGTCAGGCACAGCTTCGTTTTATACATTTTAGGGAGACATGAGACATCCATCAGTATATGTTAAGAAGTACATTGGATCAGTCTCTGGAAAGCCAGGACGACTTGATGCGAAGGAAGGAAGACTCAGGAAGGGAGCTTCCAGGTCACAGATAGGTGAGACGTGATTTCATTCTTTTGAGTTTCTGATGAGCCTTTCCAAAGAAGGCGATCAGAGCGGGGACTTTGAATGGAAGGGGAGGCAAGTTGGCCCTAAGCAGTTTCCAACTGGACTTTTCCTTAGTGATTTTGGGGGCCCAAGATATTTTCCTTTCACACCTTCAACTAGAAAGTCCACTCCAGGGCCATGGTGACTTTGTGGTTTGTGCCTATACCCCAGACAGTGCTCGAGCGTGTGGTCAGTGTTCGTGAGCGAGAAAGTGCCTCTAGCCTGTGACATGCTCCTTGCTGACCACCTCCCCCGCCCCACGTAAAAAGAAGAGTTCAAGGAGGTCCCATTTGCAAAGTACTGGGTACCTAGTAAGTCTGTAATATTATAAATTATGCTTACCACCCTCTTTCCGTGATACAGTCCCATTCCCCCATGTTTTAGAAACATTCAGATTAACCTCCCAAAGATTAAATGATGGTGGCCAGGCACGGTGACTCACGGCTGTAATCCCAGCACTTTGAGAGGCCAAGGCAGGTGGATCACGAGGTCGGGAGATTGAGACCATCCTGGCTAACACGGTGAAACCCCATCTCTACTAAAAAAAATACAAAAAATCAGCCAGGCGTGGTGGTGGGCACCTATAGTCCCAGTAGTCCCAGCTACTACTCGGGAGGCTGAGGCAGGAGAATGGCGTGAACCCGGGAGGCGGAGCTTGCAGTGAGCTGAGATCGCACCACTGCACTCCAGCCTGGGGGACAGAGCAAGACTCCGTCTCAACAACAACAACAACAACAAAATTAAATGATGCAGAGATGTGAACTCCTGTGTCAGGGAGGAAAAACTTTACCCTCATGTTCATGGTTGGAGGCCTGCAAATTAAACTGACCAAAGAAAGATTCAAAGGAGAAAAGACTTTTAAACATTCAGGTATACCAGAGTTCACAGAAAAATGTGACTCAAGGTTAAGTGGTTAGGATTTGGGGCTTGTATACCATCTTCATGGAGTGGGGGACTCTTAGGAAGGATGAACGGGGTCCGGAGGAGAACAGCTGGGATTTATGTCAGTCTTATGACAATAGCTGCCTAGGTGATTGCTTATCCTGGTGAGTGACTGACTGGTGAGATGTGCAAAACTCCCTAAAAAACCCCAGGGCGGGGATTTGTGGCAGTTGAATTTTTTTTTTTTTTTTTTTTTTTTTGAGACAGAGTCTCGCTCTGTTGCCCGGGCTGGAGTGCAGTGGCCGGATCTCAGCTTACTGCAAGCTCCGCCTCCCGGGTTCACGCCATTCTCCTGCCTCAGCCTCCCGAGTAGCTGGGACTACAGGCGCCCGCCACCTCGCCTGGCTAGTTTTTTGTATTTTTTAGTAGAGACGGGGTTTCACTGGGTTAGCCAGGATGGTCTCGATCTCCTGACCTCGTGATCCGCCCGTCTCGGCCTCCCAAAGTACTGGGATTACAGGCTTGAGTCACCGCGCCCAGCCGGCAGTTGAATTCTTTTGAGAGATTCTCTTTTTTAAGCAGATAAGTAGAGTTCAGAGGGAAAAAAAAAGGAAAAGTCAGTCTGGATATCAGTTCCTCTACCTAATTTTGCCATGAATCAAGTAAATCACCCTGTACTTTCCTTCTCCCTGGTCAGGGGACATTGTAATTATTTGGTTCTGGCAGGGCATGGTGGCTCTCGCCTATAATCCCAGCACTTTGGGAAGCCGAGGTGGGCGGATGGCTGGAGCCCAGGAGTTGGAGACCAGCCTGAGCAGCATAGTGAGACTGTCTCTACACATAATTTCAAAATTATGGGAGGCCAGGTGCAGTGGCTCACACCTATAATCCCAGCCCTTTGGGAGGCCGAGGTGGGCGGATCACAAGGTCAGGAGTTTGAGACCAGCCTGGCCAATATGGTGAAACCCCGTCTCTACTAAAAATACAAAAATTAGCCGGGCGTGGTGGCACGCACCTATAGTCCCAGCTACTCGGGAGACTGAGGCAGGAGAATCGCTTGAACCTGGGAGGCAGAGGTTGCAGTGAGCCGAGATCGTGTCACTGCACTCCAGCCTGGGCAACAGAGTGAGACTTCGTCTCAAAAAACAAAACAAAACAAAATTATAGGAGGCTGAGGCGGGTGGATCACCTGAGGTCAGGAGTTCAAGACCAGCCTGGCTAATATAGTGAAACCCCATCTCTACCCGGGCAACAGAGCGAGACTCCATCTCAAAACAAAAAAAAATTAGCTGGGTGTGGTGGCACGCACCTGTGGTCCCAGCTACTCAGGCGGCTAAAGTGGGGAAATCACTTAAGCCCAGGAAGTTGAGGCTGCAGTGAGCCCTGATGGCACCACTGCACTCCAGCCTAAGCAACATAGTGAGACCCTTTCTCAAAAAAAAAAAAAAGAAATAAAAGAAAAAGAAATTATTTGGTTCACAGGAGAGAAACAGGCTGCGTTCTCCAGCCCCGGGCTTTTCTTCTCTGCTCACCTTGCTGACTCCCCATGAATACTTGTATCCGGCCACCAGGGTGGCATTTTGCAGAAAAGCAGTAATTTGCACATCACCTAAAAGAGTTCACACATCCCCCATGAGGTGTAACATACCATCAGGGATCACTTCAGTACTGGAGAGAAGCAGCTGATCAATGAAGAGCTTTAATGACTTCAGAGTCTGGGGCAGGGGAGAATCTAATTTATTCAGCCAACCACTGTGGACCCACAGGGGAAAGAACAAAGAGCCACAAACAAAAACTCACTTCCGCTTCAGGACCACTTAGCCCACGCCAGGCTCCAGGCTCCTGGTATTTAATCCTCAGAACGGTTTCTGAGGCAGGCATCCTTATCTCCACTGGAAAGACAGGGATGGAGGCCCAGGGACCACCACCTGCCAAGGTCACACAGCCGGTGAGCACTGAGTAGAAACGAAAAGAAAGTCTCATTCATGTAGTTTCAAACTAATGAAAAATGTAAAAATATTTAAAAGTATTTTCGGTACACAAAAATCTATTATATATTTTTCTTCTGTGTTACGCCAGTTAATGAAGACATAGATGAAAAGCAGAGAGGGAGAGAGATTGAGAAAGTCCAAGAAAACAGGAAAGAGAAATGAGACACAGAGGAGTCCGTAGACCAGGTCAGAAGATCCCCACCCACGATGGAGGATAGCAGAATAAACCACAGCCTCCTCACACACCGAGGGGCTTGGGGGACTCCCAGTGACGTAAAGGTGCCCTCCTTGACTTTCTTGCTAACAACAATGAAGCCCGCTCCACAGTGGCGTTCTAAAGGTTTCCCACGTGCTGACGGCTGAGTTGGTTTTCAAGCTTTACTTAGAGCTGGCTGACACTATCACAGAGGCCTGAAAGTCCCTTTGAGAAAGGAGCCATGCAGCTTGGTTTTAGCCCACAGTCTCTGAACACAATTTGGTACTGACTTTTTATTTATTTGTTTAAAAACAGAGATGGGGGTCTCACTATGTTGCCCAGGCTGGTCTCAAACTCCTAGGCTCCAGCAATCCTCCCGCCCCCGCCTCCCAAAGTGTTAGAATTACAGGTGGGTGCCACTGCTCCCAGCCGGTATTAATGTTTGTGTCAATTTTCAGCCCCCTGTTCCACACCCCCGCCCCCACACATGCGTGCTCGCACGTGTGCGCGCACACACACACACACGGACTTAGATTCTCCCCATTTGAGCAGCTTTCCTCCAACTGTTTGGGTAAGTGTGTACTGGTGCCATATAAATATGCTCAATAAAGCCCATGGTGATGACTCAGCTCAGCACTCTGTGAGCTCCTCTACTGTCCCCATCCAGAGTCCCGAGTTTCTGCGTTAAACATGGTCGTCATAACCCAAATCCATCGGGCAAGAAACCCTTGCTGCAGACCTGGGTCCAGCACGTCTCCTCCGGACAGTTGGGAGGTGGAAGCCCCATGCTTAGTGTGGGTCCTTCCCACAGGTAACCGAAACAGAGGGCCAGAGGGATGGGACCCCAGCATAAAAGATGAATGTATAGGCTGGGTGTGGTGGCTCACGCCTGTAATCCCAGCACATTGGGAGCAGAGGCGGGCAGATGGCTTGAGGTCAGGAGTTTGAGACCAGCTTGGGCAACATGGCAAAACCCCGTATCTACTAAAAATACAAAAATATTAGCCAGTCATGGTGGTGCATGCCTGTAGTCTCAGCCACTCAGGAGGCTGAGGCAGGAGGATCACTTGAACCTGGGAGGCGGAAGTTGCAGTGAGCCAGGATCATGCTACTGCACTCCAGTGTGGCCAACAGAGCCAGACCCTTGTCTCAAGCAAAAGAAACAGATGACATGTATATATATGTTCATCTCTGTCTCAAAAAAAAAAAAAAAAAAAGAATGTATATGTCATCTGTTGGTTGTTTTTTTTTTTTTTTTGAGACAGAGTCTTGCTCTGTCACCTAGGCTGGAGTGCAGTGGCGTGATCTCAGCTCACTGCAACCTCCACCTCCCCGGTTCAAGCGAGTCTCCTGGCTCAGTCTCCCAAGTAGCTGGGATTATAGGCGCCGGCCACCACACCCAGCTAATTTTTATTTTATTTTTTTATTTTTGAGATGGAGTCTTGCTCTATCACCCAGGCTGGAGTGCAGTGGCACGATCTCGGCTCACTACAAGCCCCGCCTCCCGGGTTCACACCATTCTCCTGCCTCAGCCTCCCGAGTAGCTGGGACTACAGGCACCTGACACCACACCCAGCTAATTTTTGTTGTATTTTTTAGTAGAGACGGGGTTTCACCATGTTGGTCTGGCTGGTCTTGATCTCCTGACCTCATGATCTGCCTGCCTGCCTGCCTCGGCCTCCCAAAGTGCTGGGATCACAGGCATGAGCCACCGCGCCCGGCCAATTTTTGTATTTTTAGTAGAGATGGGGTTTCACTATGTTGGTCAGGCTGGTCTCAAACCTCTGACCTCGGGTGATCATCCCGCCTCAGCCTCCCAAACGGCTGGGATTACAGGCGTGAGCCACCACGCCCAGACTGGAGTTTGGCTTTATAGACTAAGGGCTGAAGAAAGCAGAAACAACAAAAAGCATGTTGATCATTTCAAAGTTAAATTCTTTGTAAGGCAGGAAAAGAGAGACAGGACAATACAAAGACAATAAGAAAAAGATAACCAATCATAGTTACATCTCTTTTTTCTTACAGAAATGGTATCTTGCTATGTTGCCCAGGCTGGTCTCAGACTCCTAACCTCATGTGATCCTCTCACCTGGGCCTCCCAAAGTGCTGGGATTATAGGCGTGGGCCACGGAGCCCACCATGTTACTCTTTGTTGTAAGGGTTAAAACAGAGGGAACTTCATTAGCGTGCTGACTGGAGACTAAAACTGGCCTAACTAGCCGGGCGAGGTGGTGGGCGCCTATAGTCCCAGCTACTTGGGAGGCTGAGGCAGGAGAATGGCATAAACCTGGGAGACGGAGCTTGCAGTGAGCTGAGGTCGGGCCACTATACTCCAGCCTGGGTGACAGAGCAAGACTCCGTCTCAAAAAAAAAAAAAAAAAGAGAAAAAATAATAATAAAAAAAAAACTGGCCTGCCTGGGAAATTAGGCTTCTATTTCTCTCACCTGATTTCTTGGGAAGTCAGACAACAACTCAGTGTTGGTTTGCTGAGCATGGGTGACTCCATTTTGGTTTTAGTCTGGTCTTTTGGGGCCTAGTGCAGGAGTTTAGTCCAAAACAAGGGCCTCCTATAATTTTTGTTTAACACTCTGAAAGAGAATGAACTGAAACTAACTGTTCAAAGGTATATTTTCTCTTTGCTTTCTGTAGCTTTTATTGTTTAATGCTTAGCCTTGGAAAGATATGCTGTTCCATATGTTCTAAAAGGAACAAAACAGTCTGCCAGTGCTTAGCATCTACTCATTCCCAGCCACTAGAGTCCCCAGCCTCATCACAGTTTAGCAGACTGTTAGCTGTTATATTAACTAAATGTATAAAATGCTGATATCCTAATATGCCTCTTTTTTTAAAAATGGCATCATAATTCATAATTTGTGGGCTCGCAACCATTTTCTTGGCACCCACTGGACTCCCCCATGCTTTTTAATTCTGTGCTTTCTGTGCAAACAACACAATAGTTGGAACTGACTTCAGGCCAACTGCTTCCTTTTAACTTTTGTCATGTTACCCAGAATAGAGGCATGGGGTTGTTTACCCGGTTTTCATTGAGGAACATTCTTCGTCTTCCAAGGAATACATAAGACGTGTTCCTGTCTCAGAACACCAAGCTCTGAAAGGTGACTTTTCTGCTAGAGTAATTACGCCGGTTGACTGAGCTCCGGAAAGGAAATGCGTTCTTGGTTGCAGGGAGAGGAAGTGGCTTGCATTGTTGGACAACAAGAAAAATGATTGTTTCCGAGGGTCATTGTCCTCAGCCTCTCTTTAGAGAGCCTGGATCTTGTAGCCATTGGTTATGGAAGTGGCTCTGGGAATAACTGCTTGCCCTGGGTGATGATTGTTGATGAAAAGAGTCGAACTCTGTGAAATATTTGAAGAGATTTATTCTGAGCCAAATATGAGTGACCATGGCCCAAGACACAGCCCTCAGGAGGTCCTGAGAACATTTGCCCAAGGTGGTCAGAGCACAGCTTGGTTTATACATTTTTTTTTTTTTTTTGACACGGAATCTCGCACTGTCGCCCAGGCTGGAGTGCAGTGGTGCGATCTTGGCTCACTGCAGGCTCTGCCTCCTGGGTTCAGGCCATTCTCCTGCCTCAGCCTCCCGAGTAGCTGGGACTACAGGCACCTGCCACCACGCCTGGCTAATTTTTTGTATTTTTAGTAGAGATGGGGTTTCACCATGTTAACCAGGATGGTCTTGATCTCCTGACCTTGTGATCCACCTGTCTTGGCCTCCCAAAGTGCTGGGATTACAGGCGTGAGCCACCACGCCTGGCCTGGTTTATACATTTTAGAGAAGTATGAGACATCAATCAAATACATTTAAGAAATACATTGAGACTGGGCACAGTGGCTCACTCCTGTAATCCCAGCACTTTGGGAGGCCGAGGCAAGAGGATCACTTGAGGTCAAGAGTTTGAGACCAGTCTTGCCAACATGGTGAAACCTAATCTCTACTAAAAATACAAAAATTAGCCAGGTGTGGTGGCAGGCATGTGTAATCCCAGCTACTTGGGAGGCTGAGGTGGAAGAATCACATGAACCCGGGAGGCAGAGGTTGCAGTGAGCAGAGATCACACCACTGTACTCCAGCTTGGGAAACAGAGCAAGACTCCATCTCAAAAAAAAAAAAATACATTTGCTTGTTCCAGAAAGGTGGGACAACTCAAAGCCAGGGGTGGGATTCCAGGCTATAGGTGAATTTAAAGATTTTTTGGTTGACCATTGGCTGAGTTTGTCTAAAGACACGGGATTGATAGAAAGGGAATACTGAGGGTTTTTTTTGTTTGTTTTTTATTTTTTATTTTTATTTATTTTTTTTTTTTTGAGACAGAGTCTCGCTCTGTCACCCCGGCTGGAGTGCAGTGGCCGGATCTCAGCTCACTGCAAGCTCCGCCTCCCGGGTTTACACCATTCTCCTGCCTCAGCCTCCCGAGTAGCTGGGACTACAGGCGCCCGCCACCTCACCCGGCTAGTTTTTTGTATTTTTTAGTAGAGACGGAGTTTCACCGTGTTAGCCAGGATGGTCTCGATCTCCTGACCTCGTGATCCACCCGTCTCGGCCTCCCAAAGTGCTGGGATTACAGGCTTGAGCCACTGTGCCCGGCCATACTGAGGTTAAGATCAAAGATTGTGGAGACCAAAGTTCTTTTGAAATCTTTTTTTTTTTCCTTTTTTTTTTTTTTTTTTTTTTTGAGAGAGAGAGAGTCTCCCTCTGTCTCCCAGGCTGGAGTGCAGTGGGGCAAAAGCCACAGACACTCAAGGCCAGCCAGTGAAAGCAGCCAGCAGCCGGCAGCCGGGAGGGGAGCTGTACCCTAAAAAGCCACGGAGTGGAGCTGCCCAAGGCCTGGATGTGAGACGTGGAGTCAAAGGGGATCATTTGGAACTTTAAGGTTTAATGACCGCCCTATTGGATTTTGGACTTGCGTGGGGCCTGTAGCCCCTTTGTTTTAGCCAGTTTCTCCCATTTAGAATGGGTATATTTACCCAGTGCCTGAAGCCCCGTTGTATGTAGGAAGTAACTAAGTTGCTTTCAATTTTACAGGCTCATAGGTGAAAGGGACTTGCCTTGTCTCAGATGAGACTTTGACTTGGACTTTTGGGTTAATGCTGGAATAAGCTAAGACTTTGGGAGACAGTTAGAAAGGCATGATTGTGTTTTGAAATGTGAGGATATGAGATTTGGGAGGGGCCAAGGGCAGAATGATATGGTTTGTCTGTGTCCCCACCCAAATCTCATCTTGAATCGTAGTTTCCATAATCCCCAAGTATCCTGGGAGGAACCTGGTGGGAGGTAGCTGAATCATGGGGGCAGTTACCGCCATGCTGTTCTCGTGTTAGTGAATGAGTTACCAGGAAGTCTGATGGTTTTATAAGGGGCTTTTCCCCGCTTTGCTCAGCACTTCTCCTTCCTACTGCCCTGTGAAGAAGGTGCCTTTCTTCCCCTTTGCCTTCCTCCATGATTGTAAGTTTCCTGAGGCTTTCCCAGCCATGCAGGACTGAGAGTCCATTAAACCTCTTTACTTATAAATTACCTAGTCTCGGGTATTTCTTCATAGCAGTGTGAGAACGGACTAATACAGGGGGGCTATTATGTTGCCAATCACAGGTATATAATAAAAAGTTAAGAATGATGATGTCTAAGTGGTAGAATTTCCCTTAATCCTTTTATCTATATTTTCAGAAGTTTTCCCAGGAATACACATACTGCTTTTGAAATGAGAATGAAATCTCAGTTATAGTCTCTATTGACGACATCTTTGTAATGTGCGTTAATCTACCTCTCAAGACAGCCCTGAGAAGCTCCTAGTGTTCCTCAGCAGTTAACAATTAAAAAGATGAATCAAAACGTACTTAGGCATAATGTGTCATGCCTGTACTACCAGCACTTTGGGAGGCTGAGGTGGAAGGATCTCTTAAGGCCAGGAGTTTGAGACCAGCCTAGGCAGCAAAGCAAGACTCTCTACAAAAAGTTTAAAAAATAACCAGACATAATGACATGTGCCTGTAGTCCCAGCTGCTTGGGAGGCTGAGGTGGGAGGATCGCTTGAGCCCAAGAGGTCGAGGCTGCACTGAGCCAAGATCGTGCCACTTCACTCCAGCCCAGGCATTAGAGCAAGACCTTTCTCAAAAGAAAAGAAAGAAAAAGAAAAGAGGCCGGGCGCAGTGGCTCACGCCTGTAATCCCAGCACTTTGGGAGGCCGAGGCGGGCAGATCATGAGGTCAGGAGATCGAGAGCATCCTAGCTAACACGGTGAAACCCATCTCTACTAAAAATACAAAAAATGAGGCCGGGCGCAGTGGCTCACGCCTGTAATCCCAGCACTTTGGGAGGGCGAGGCAGGTGGATCACGAGGTCAGGAGATCGAGACCACGGTGAAACCCCGTCTCTACTAAAAAAACTACAAAAAAATTAGCCGGGCATGGTGGCGGGCGCCTGTAGTCCCAGCTACTCGGGAGGCTGAGGCAGGAGAATGGCGTGAACCCGGGAGGCGGAGCTTGCAGTGAGCTGAGATCGCGCCACTGCACTCCAGCCTGGGTGACAGAGCGAGACTCCATCTCAAAAAAAAAAAAAGAAAAGAAAAATAATACTTTTTACTATGGATTTTTACAAAATGTGAAACAAATGAATTCTATTTTGAGAACAGAGTATTGGTATTGCCAGTAATATTTTAAAGCTCCTTTGCTCCAGCAAGGAAGGTCACCTTCCCCATCCATGAGAAGTCAGTGCTACCTTGGCCCACAGAACCTCAGATTCTCACCTCTGCCTTCCCAGCCAGCCTTCCCTTCTTGGGCACTTTTCTGGGACATAGGCTGAATGCACCCAAAAATGCATCAGCAGACTCGATAAAGAATGAGTTAAGGCTGGGCGCAGTGACTCACGCCTGTAATCTCAGCACTTTGGGAGGCCAAGGCAGGTGAATCACTTGAGTTTAGGAGTTCTAGACCAGCTTGACCAACATGGTGAGACCCTGTCTCTACTAAAAATATCAAAACATTAGCCAGGTGTGAAAGCACAAGCCTGTAGCCCCAGCTATTCAAAAGGCTGAGGCATGAGAATCGCTTGAACCTAGGAGGCAGAGTTTTCAGTGAGCTGAAATTGCACCACTGCACTCCAGCCTAGGTGACAGAGTGAGACTCTGTCTCAAAAATAGAAAAAGTTAAAAAGAAACACCAACCAAGGTAAGTTCATCTGCCTGCTAAGCCGCCCATGAGCCACTGCTGGGGTGAAGTAGTCACTGTCTTTGGGAAAAACCATTTAGATAGAAGTGGAGATCCTTAAGGATCCTTAAGCTTTAAAGCTTCTGCTTCCCTTTGCAGCACAGCAAAGAGTTAAGCATGATACACTAGTTCCTATTATTCCCACCTTATGCAGAGATTCAATATCCCCTACCCTCCTCACAGCCCTAAAATACTCCCCAGGCACAGCCTGCCGGTCCCAGGAGAGAGATCCCGGCTGCTAAATGCGGGTGCAAATAAAATCAGCAAAGGGCACCCTGGGTGTGGAGAAGGTATAGGTGTCAGCCTGCAATCCCCTCCCGCAGCAAGATCATTTCTATAAGACCCTTTGTGTGGCCCCCTAGATATCTGACAGATGATTCCAGGAGCCTCTGCCTTCCACCGCACCACATGATTCAAAAGGCAGGCACTGGCCGGGCAAGGTGGCTCACGCCTGTAATCCCAGCACTTTGGGAGGCCAAGGTGGGCAGATCATGAGGTCAGTTTGAGACCAGCCTGACCAACATGGTGAAATCCCATCTCTACTAAAAATACAAAAATTAGCTGGACATGATCGCCTGTAATCCCAGCCACTCAGGAGGCTGAGGCAGGAGAATTGCTTGAACCTGGGAGGCGGAGGTTGCAGTGAGCCGAGATTGCGCCGCTGCACTCCAGCCTAGGCGACAGAGCTAGACTCCATCTCAAAAAAAAAAAGGCAGGCACTGGCCAGGCACAGTGGCTCACTCCTGTAGTCCCAGCACTTTGGGAGGCCAAAGTGGGCAGATCACCTAAGGTCAGGAGTTCGAGACCAGCCTGGCCAATATGGTGAAACCCCATCTCTATTAAAAATACAAAAATTAGCTAGGCACGGTGGCGCATATCTGTAGTCCCAGCTACTCGGGAGGCTGAGGCAGGAGAATTGCTTGAACCCAGGAAGTGGAAGTTGCAGTGAGCCGAGATTGCGCCCTTGCACTCCAGCCTGGGCGACAAGAGCAAAACCTCATCTCCAAAAAAAAAAAAAGTGTCAGGCACACACTTGAAACAAACCATTAAGTCCTAGTAGCATTTTCTGGAGGCTCCCAGCTGTAGCGAGAACACAGGTCTCTTCTCAGTTCCTGATGGCAAAGCTGTTTTCTTATTTTGCCTTTAGTCATTTGCTTGAACCATTCCAGAAAATTGCCCCTGTCCTGCTGCTGCCTGCCTCTGACCGTGCACCAGTTACAAATAAACTGGGAAATGCAAACGTGGGTGTTTTATATAACCTGCGGCCCCTGCATCTGCGGCTGTGTATTTTGTTTAAAGCTCCAAGCCTTTCTGCTTTGCCTTTGGTGGCGAAGTTTGGGTAAGGGTGTTTTCAACAATAATTCCACTTGTTTCAGGCCCCTTTTGGGGCTCAGACCGTTACTCCTGGCTGTGGCTCTGAAGGGGTGGAGGTCTGGAGCCTTCATTCTGGGTGGCTACTGTTCTTCCCTGATACTGCCCCCTCCAAGAGAAGGGATATTTTAGGCACTGACTACATTGTGAGTTGTTGCAACCAAAGCAGCGTGTTCTCTTGCTTTCAAAACACAGGAAACAAATCACTGTTTCCTAAGTGAAAAGGAACAAAATCAGCACTGAGAGAGGTCGTGGGAGCTGTTTTCCAAGTATCTCAGAATACTTGGCAGGATGAAGCAAGAAGACCTATATTTAAAATCCTCTTTATCAAGGCCTGTTTGAAGTCAGTTTATTGTTTGGTAAAGAAAAGAATACAAAAGTTTTGACTCTCCTTTATTTTTTTGAGACAGAGTCTCACTCTCACCCAGGCTGGAGTACACTGACACCATTACTGCTCATTGCAGCCTCCAACTCCTGGGCTCAGGCGATCCTCCTGCCTCAGCCTCCTAAATAGCTGGGATTACAGGTGCACACCACTAGGTTCAGTGAATTTTTATTTTTATTTGTAGAGATGGGGTCTCACTGCATTGCCCAGGCTGGTCTCAAACTCCTGGGCTCAAGCATTCCTCCTGCCTCAGCTCCCCAAAATGCAGGGATTATAGGGATGAGCCACCACACCCAGCTGACATAAATTCACATTGATTTAAACGTTTTGGGGACTTTTGCTGTTGCAATAAATTTGTGTGCCTGAGGAATCCCTAAATAAGGCAGATGGTTATGAGAACTATAATAATGATGTGAGCAAAACCCGGAGCCAGAACCCAGAAGAAGGAGAAATTAATTCTGACCCTTAAATCTCAGTGTTGCACAGAGGAAATGAACCAGGAAGGATGGTGTGGGATTGTGGAGGGCAGAGGCTGGGAGAAAAGACCTTCCAGTTGGAAGAGGCTCAAAGTAAAGTTCTGGAGTGGGAACTCGGGAGGAGGCACGTGCTCTGTCTGAGCGGCCGGCCATGTGATGGCCCTGGTTTTCAGTCCCTGGTTCTTGGGGCAGAGTAAAACTGAAAGGTTCGTATTTTTCATCATGATTTGCATATTGTGTTTTCCAAGTCTGAGAAGTAGTACAGACATAAATTTGCTAAAAAGCCAATTTGGAATTTGAAGGGACATTTTAACCAGCAACAGGATATTTGAACAAACTTGGAATTTCATGGACTTTTCCACAACCCTCTTCCATGTCTGCAAGCAGCTACCTGGCAGGATGCTCTGGGGTAACTGGGACTGAAGAAGTCCCCTGTCTCATCCACCATGGCAGCTGTGAGAGGGGGCTGGGGCCATGGGCGGGAGGATTTTTGGACCATGATTAGAGGCAGACACCCCATCTTTACAAAATTAAATGGTAAGCCTCCTCTTCATTTGCCACAATTGGCTGTCTCTGGTGTTTGTTGAGTTCCATTTACCCAACAGTTTTCCATCTTTATCTTTTCCCTGCAGTAAATGCAATGGAAGGCCGGGCGCGGTGGCTCACGCCTATAATCCCAGCAATTTGGGAGGCTGAGGCGGGTGGGTCACGTGAGGTCAGGAGTTCGAGACCAGCCTTGCCAACATGGTAAAACCCTGTCTCTACTAAAAATACAAAAATTAGCCGGGCGTGGTGACACATGCCTGTAGTCCCAGCTACTTGGGAGGCTGAGGCAGGAGAATCGCCTGAACCTGGGAGGCGCAGGTTGCAGTGAGCTGAGATCGAGCCACTGTACTCCAGCCTGGGTGTCAGAGCGAGACTCTGTCTCAAAAAAACAGAACAAAGCAAAACAACAACAAAACAATGCAGCTGAAATAAGCTCTACACACAGGCATCTTTGGGGTGCACATAGAAACCCGATCAACATCTTTCCAAGAGATTGGTATTTTAAAAAGAATAATAAGCTATTCTCACAGGCCGAATGAATGTTTGACAGCCTAATCAGTGTGCCCTAAAGCTTTTAGACAGGGCTGATGAATTATAGCGTAATTTCACAGATCAACCCTTAGATGAGAATTTTCCCCATGGAGTTGGCCTGTCACCAATGAATTGCTCAAGAAAATCCAGCTCTACTGACCCTGGCCATCTCCTGCAGGGAGAAATATTTGGTGGGGTTGAGGGATAAGAAAGTCTTTCATTGCAATGAAGTTGGGAAAAGGGGCTTCATTTGGGGACCCTTTGGTCTTTGAGACTCCCTGAAAATTATCTCCCGTGCCTCCTTTGTTCCCACCACTTTAAGGGAAACCATGCAGAATGACAGAATGAGTTGGCCTTTTGCAGTGGGCCCCCATGGGACCCAGCATGATGAGAAGGCCCTAAAAACAAGACTGCCCTGGTGGATCCCTCACCTGCCCCTACACAAGGCTGGCACTGAAGTTTTCTAGAACCTGGGACTGGGAGCCCAAGGCTTGGAGGCCAAACAGCAAAGCTGCATCTAATCTCGGTCAGCTTCAGGGTCAACTGGACAGCGGGAATCCTTTGATTCTTTCAATCTGGGCATACTGACTAGGCCGTCAGGCCCACCTGGCTCATGCTGGTCATGCCAGTGCCCCAGCAGCTGGGAGCATGTGCTTAGAGCCATTAAGGGGGAGTGCAGCAGGGCGCGCTGTGGAAGGGGCAGGAACAGCTTTTCCCTATCGTTTATTCTGAAGCCTTACCTAGGCGGTCTTTCAAGGGCCTCCGTAGCCACCTGGGCATTGTCTCCGTCCTTCTCCTTGAGGATTATGAATCAGTGATCTCTGAGTTTATCTCTCAATCAGGTCCCTTCTGAGAGTGAAGGAGGCCTTGTTAATTAGCACCTTCGGTCAGTAGGCACACGTGGAGACTGTCCCGGGCCAACTGAATGTATGTCACCCTGATTATAAAGGATGGAAAAGGGAACAAAGGTGACTCATTAATGAGGCCTTGTAGTCTCCACCCAATGGAGGACTGTCCCTGAGCCTCGTACATTCCAAGGACAATGGACATGCTTCTGTTATGTAATATTCCAGATGCTGCCACGTCCAGTGTACACAGCACTCCAGTTGCTGGTCTGGGAATGCCCTTAACATAAGGAGAGCCTTGGCCCCAGCCAGAGAAGATCATGCTTTTCTAAGTCAAGGTTATAATTATGCATTTCGAAAGCCTCCTTCCTGTAATTGTTCTGATGTTCGTGGCAGGCATGCATGCAGGCGGCGCACCTAGAAGCTGCTGTCTATCACCATCGCCTCTTTACAGCATTCCTCTCTGATTATGCAGGGAGCACGGGCTTTGACTGGCAAATTGATCCCAAGAGGCTTAGCATGGGAAAGAAACAGCTAGTACTTTCCAGAAACCATCCCACCGTCTTCAACAGGATGAAGGAAGCCCTGGCTTTGCTGACTTCCCAAGAAGGGTCCCAAGAGCTTGCTTAACATCTCGGAAAACAAACCTCTGCATGCACTGATGAAGGAAGAAAAACACAGCCTGTACAGGCTGGGCGCGGTGGCTCATGCCTGTAATCCCAGCACTTTGGGAGGCCGAGACAGGTGGATTGCCTGAGCTCAGGAGTTCGAGACCAGCCTGGGCAACATGGTGAAACCCCATCTCTACTAAAAATACAAAAAAATAGCCAGGTGTGGGCATGCGCCTGTAATCCCAGCTACTCGGGAGGCGGAGACACGAGAACTGCTTGAATCTGGGGGGGCAGAGGTTGCAGTGAGCTGAGATTGCGCCACTGCACTCCAGCCTGGGCGACAGAGAGAGACTCCATCCTGCCCCCCGCCCCCCCAAAAAAATACAGCCTGGACAATCACTAGGCTACCTGTCCTTAGGGATTACGGGCAAATTCCAGACTCTGTCCTACTCTGGAAGGAATACCTTTGAGGAGTTGGAAGGATGCCTTTCAAATCACGCCTGGTCCTCACTGGCGTTAAACTAAACAAAGTTAGGTGGAGGAGCACCGTCAAGGAGCCGGTATCCCTGTGCAAGAGCAGACGTGGCTGTTGTCAAGGAGGTAATAACCTCTCTGGCAGGATGAGAAGCAATATTTATTTTATCCACCTACAGGATAAAAGAGTATGTATTTAATGAAATAATTTATGCTGAGCGAATGCGAATTATGTTCTCTAACTGCAGGCAATTAATATCTTCACTGATAAGGATAGGACCCCAGGCTGGCTTGCCTCAAATGGACCTTAAGCTCCAGCAGCTCATACTTCTATTATGTACATAATCCCTGGATTACATAAACCCACCTGCACTTACACCCACCAGCTCCACCCTCCCTTGCCAAAGCTGTCACTATGAGAAGAATTAGAACCTTCGCAGATACATTCTGATCCGGTGCCAGAGAAAAGGCAGCAGCTTGGAGCGTCAGGAACAACTTCGGGAATCTGACCTTCAGGACATTCCCCAGGCTGCCCTGACCCTCGTCTGGATTTGCCCTGACTAAAAATACTTTCCTTTATTGCACTGAAAACATTTTCACCTCATTTGTTATACTGCCTGAGATCCCATCGACTGGAGATCTTCTTAAAGACTGACAAGCATCTTCTTAAAAATGTGAATCATGGCCAGGTGCAGTGGTACACGCCTGTAATCCCAGCACTTTGAGAGGCCGAGGTGGGCGGATCCTTTGAACTCGGGAGTTCAAGACCAGCTAGAGCAACACAGTGAAACATCCTATCTTTAGAAATAAAAAATAAATTTAAAAAAAAGTGAATCATGAAGGGCCCATTAGACATGTGCATCTAGGAATGAAGTATTCTAACCACCTCGTTTTGCCGCTCACATAGGAGCTCAGCTAGGGATTTCCTGGAGCATATCACAACAATAATGCCATCACAGACGGACGAGGACAGAGGTCTAGAACGTCACTGTGTGTCTGTGTGTTCTACTCCCCAAGTAGGGAATGCATCCACAATCTCAGGCTGCCCCGGAGTTTTTATCCTTCCCTCCACGTTCTTTTTTTTTTTTTGAGATGGAGTCTCACTCTGTCGCCCAGGCTTCTCTCCATACTCTGATTGTAAGCATCACCTTTCCAACACAGAAATGTCAGCCCTGCTGGGGCTCCGATGTGTGACTGAGATTCAGCTAATTGCATGTCCCCACAGGATACTTGGACTCGGAACTCACTGAGGTGAGAGAGGCAGGGAACAGAGCATCGTTTTGCTATTGTGGGTTGTGGCAGAGGGAGCTTGGCTCTGGAGACAGGAACCAAGGCAGCAACATCCTGACTTGGCAGCTGCCTAAATCAGGTGAGGTGGCAACTCCGTCGGTGAGCTGGTTCTTCAGCGTGATCCTGAGAGCTGGTTGTCCCTGGAAGCCTGCCTAGTGCCTGTATCACTGGCTCTCCTGCCAGTTACATGAGCTCTCTCTATCCCTTCTTAAAGCCCTTCTGGCTTGAATTGGCAAGGCTGGATCCTGTTGTCTGCAGCTAAGAACCCCGTGGCTACTGCAGACAAAGCAAAGACAACAGGGGGCAGGGTAAAGAGATGTGGAGAAGCGGTAGGAGAGGCAGAAAGAGATTCAGGAAGTTGGCAAATATTTTGAATAATAGCTACTATTTATTGAGGCCTTGCCATCTGCACTATCTTTTTTTTTTGAGACAGAGTCTTTCTCTGTCACCCAGGCTGGAGTGCAGTGGCACGATCTCGGCTCACCGCAACCTGTGCCTCCCAAGTTCAAGTGATTCTCCTGCCTCAGTCTCCCAAGTAGCTGGGATTACATATGCGTGCCACCATGCCCGGCTAATTTTTATATTTTTAGTAGCAACAGGGTCACTATATTGGTCAGGCTGGTCTCAAACTCCTGATCTCAGGTGATCCACCCACCTCAGCCTCCCAAAGTGCGGGGATTACAGGCGTGAGCCACCGCGTCCAGCCCATGTGCACTATCTTTACTCCTCACCACTCTGTTAGGCATTATTCCCATTTTACAGATGAGGATACGGGCTCAGAATGGTTAAGGGGCCTGCCCAGTACCACACAGCCTTTAACGGTGAATCAGGAACTCGAACTCCAATCCTTTGTGCTCAAAGCCTAGGCTCTCCCTGCTTTGTTGCTTTGCCCAGGCCAACACTGCCTGCAGAAAAGAGTGGACCCTCCTTTCCCCATTCTTTCTGCTCCTCTTATCTTCCAACTCTCAGGACCCGGACATTGAGCTAAGCCTGAGGAACACCACAGTTTGCTCATCTGGCCTTAAAAGGCTGTGTAAACATGCATTAGTCAGCAGCAGCCCACACGCTGGAAAACATTGATATACTGGGGCAAACATTCCCAGAATAGATGACAAACCGCCGAGTCCACCACTCAGGGGATGGGATTCCAGGAACTATTTGCTTTCTGCCTTCAACAATTGTGCTATTTGAATTTTTTTCACACAGTAGGTGGATTGCTTCTGTTATCACACCATATATTACAACTCGTGCCACCAAATCAGTTGTTGAAGAGAGAAGGGCAGGCAAGAAAACATAAATTGTGATTATTGAATAGTGAGATTATCAGTAATTTTTATTTTCTTTCTTTCTTTCTTTCTTTCTTTTTTTCTTTCAGAGTGACAGGGTCTCACTCTGTCACCCAGGCTCAGTGCAGTGGCACAATCTTGGCTCACTGCAGCTTCAACTTCCCGAGCTCAAGTGATCCTTCTGCCTCAGCCTCCTGAGTAGCTGGGACTACAGGTGTACACCACCATGCCCAGCTAATTTTTTATTTTTTGTAAAAACGGGATCTTACTACGTTGCCCAGGCTGGTCTCAAACTCTTGGGTAACATAGGAGCAGTCCTCCTGTCTTTGCCTCCCAAAGTGTTGGGATTCCAGGCATGAACCACCATCTCCACCCTATTTTCTTCCTTAGACATTTCTGCATTAAATGTATTTCTAAGATGAACATGTGCTCCTGGTAGCTACCACGAACAGATAACCCCAACTCACCCTGGGTTGCACCATGAGGACACTGATAAGAACACACGACTGCAAGGCAGAAGGAGGGCCGGGTTTGGCCGGAGCAGCAACGCCACCCAAGGCCCTCTTTGCTCTTTCTGCCTCTCCTCTCTGCGGTCCCCGTGTCTCCTCCATCACAGGTTGCATCACCTCATGGGCACAGCATGTCTGCAGCAGCCCAAGAATCACACAGCATCCAGACACAGAAACAGGGGTTTTCTTTCTTGGTGTCTCCTTTTTTTTCTTTTCGAGATGGAGTCTCACTCTATTGCCAGGCTGGAGTGCAGTGGTGCAATCTGGGCTCACTGAAACCTCCGCCTCCCTGCTTCAAGCGATCCTCCTGCCTCAGCCTCCCGAGTAGCTGGGACTACAGGTGCCCACCACCACGCCCAACTAATTTTTTGTATTTTTAGTAGAGATGGGGATTCACCATGTTGGCCAGGATGGTCTTGATCTCTTGACCTCATGATCCACCTGCCTCGGCCTCCCAAAATGCTGGGATTACAGGGGTGAGCCACTGTGCCTGGCTGGTGTCTCCTTTTAAGAGTGTGGGAACCCTTCCAGAACCCCCTGAACTGGTTCCCAGGCCCACTCTTTTTTTTTTTTTTTTTTTTTTTTTTGGAGACAGAGTGTCACTGTGTTGCCCAGGCTGGAGTGCGGTGGTGAGATCTTGGCTCACTGCAACCTCCGCCTTCTGGGTTCAAGCAATTCTGCCACCTCAGCCTCCTGCGTAGCTGGGACCACAGGCACGTACCACCACATCTGGCTATTTTCTTTCTATTTTTTTATAGAGACAGAGGTCTCACCATGTTGCGCAGGTCTCAAACTGCTGGACTCAAGTGATCTGCTCGCCTTGGCCTCCCAAAGTGTTGGGATTACAGGCGTGAGCCACCACACCTGGCCACCCAGGCCCGCTCTTAAGTCAGTCCCTGGCAGGGGGGTTAGAATCAGGTCCACCTGCTGGTCAGGCAGGGGCGGGCTTCCCCGGCATGTGGAATGGGGTGGACACCTGGAAAAAGTTGGGGCCTTAGGAAGGAAGATGTGGCGAAATGGATGCCATGTAGACAGTCTGTGTGTCCTCTATGGCAGATTATTTTATAATTTTAAAATTTTCATTGACATGAAAACATTTAAAAAATTATCCTTGCTGTGTTTCGAAGCCCCGCAGAGAACTTTGGCAGGAGCCACATGGATGGGTTCCTCTGTGAAAGCTTCTGCTCCTTGTGGACAATAATCACAGCCTGCACACAAACAAAAACCATGTCATGGGCAGGGGTGGTGGCTCACACCTATTATCCTAACACTTTGGGAGGCCGAGGCAGGTGGATCACTTGAGCCCAGGAGTTTGAGACCAGCCTTGGCAACATGGCAAGACACAGTCTCTACAAAAAATACAAAAAGTAGCCAGGCGTGGTGGCATGCACCTGTCGTCTCAGCTACTTGGGGGGGCTGAGTGGGGAGGATCATTTGCGCCCAGGAGGTCGAGTCTGCAGTGAGCTGTGATCATGCCACTGCATTCCAGCCTGGGTGACAAAGCGAGACCCTGTCTCAAAAAAAAAACAAAACAAAAACAAAAACCGGAAACCACGTCTTGTTTCTGCTTCAGGATATTGTTCTCTGGGAACGTCAGGAACCAAACAGGCCCCACGAGCCCCACACTTCCTTAGCTGTGTATCGCTGGGTCACGGGAGGCAGGCTACTGAACTGAGGTCCCTGTCTTGGCTATAACATCCCTTTCTTCAGCTGTAGTGGCTCAAAATTAAGTTTTGTCCTTTGCTGTGAAAAGCGCTAAGCTTTTATCAGACATGATTTGATGTAGACCTAAATATTTAAAGGCTTGGCCAAGATAAATGGAATGATCTTAAAGGTGACTCACATTCCGGCATTGCAAAGTTGAGGGTTGGAGTGAGTGAGGCCACTGGAAGCAGCTCTGGTTTACTGAGCCCATATGTGTTCTCAGTGTTCCTTTCAGCAGGTGGGAACTGGCTGCAGGAGAAATCACTGATCCCTTTCAGCATATGTTGTACAGTCGCTTAACTGTTTAAAGCAAGTGACGCAGAAATTAAGGTGGGGGATCTGATGTCTTCCAGCAGAGAATAAGCTTTACTTTATATTGAGATCCAAATTGCCCTAGCAGCCTTGGCTGCTAGAACGTAAGAATAAGTGGATTTATTATTATTTTTTTTTTTTTTTTTTTTTTTTTTTTTTTTGAGACAGAGTCTCGCTTTGTCACCCAGGCTGGAGTGCAGTGGCACGATCTCGGCTCACTGCAACCTCTGCCTCCCGCGTTCAAGCGATTCTCCTGCCTCAGCCTCCCAAGCAGCTGGGACTACAGGCGCCCGCCACCACGCCCGGCTAATTTTTGTATTTTTAGTAGAGACTGGGTTTTGCCATGTTGGTCAGGCTGGTCTCAAACTCCTGACCTCAAATGATCCGCCCGCCTCAGCCTCCCAATGGCTGGGATTACAGGTGTGAGCCACCTTGCCTGGCCAGAATAAGTGGATATAAAGAAAGAAAAGAAAAAGAAAAAAAACTCTTCTTATTATTTTCACCAATGAAGGACACCTTTCGATTCACTCAGCATTCTAAAATTGTAGCTTAATCCTTAGATTCTGAAGTTGCAGGGTTTTGTTGTTTTTTTTTTTTTCCTTTCCCCTATTATGTCATGCACATGGCACTCAGGAGCTATGCTATAAATCTCAGAACAATAAGCGGATAGAAGAATAAATGGAACATTAAGAATCATCCAGGTTATTGCTACTTGCTATTTAAAGAATGCATGAGTCAAACCAATTCAACTGCTACACAGGGACCATATGGAAATAGTTCAGAGCTGAATATGTCCGTGGCTTGCCTGGTCAGTAGGATATCCCAGCACACACAGGCGTCTACCTCTGCTAGGCATTCACTCAGAGCCTTCCTGTGCTGGAGGTCCCTGGCCACCCCACACGCCTTATGTGCTTGCCACCGATAAGCTTTTCACCATGACACCAGGATGTACAAATCTTGAAACTGGTGACCTAGAAGGAAGAACAAAAAGCTGAAGAGCTGTGAAGAACTGTGAGTTCAACAGAAGGAATGGGGCCGGGCGGGGTGGCTCACGCCTGTAATCCCAACACTTTGGGAGGCCCAGGCAGGCAACTCACCAGAGGTCAGGAGTTCGAGACCAGCCTGGCCAACATGGCAAAACCCCATCTCTACAAAAATACAAAAATTAGCTGAGCATGGTGGCACATGCCTATAATCCCAGCTACTTGGGAGGCTGAGGCAAGAGAATCACTGGAACCCGGGAGGTAAAGGTTGCAGTGAGCTGAGATCATGCCACTGCGCTCCAGCCTGGGTAACAGAGCGAGAAGGAAGAAGGAATGAGAGTGCGATAGGAAGAGCTCTGTGAACACTGGAGTCAAGACTGTTGGGTTCGGATTCTCTGCTCTGAAAGTCACTTATCCTCTCTGTATCTTGGTGTCCCCATCTGCAAAATGGGCTGTGACGAAGATCATGGTTATGCTTGTTAAGTGCCTAGCACAGGGCCTGGGCCTGATACAATTGGTAGAAAATAGAGGGAACTGTGTTCATTCTTCAAGGAAACTGTAATTGAATTAAATAGGATACTGAATTTTGGCATCATATGGGGAGACAGGAACCATGAACTGGCTCCTAAGTTCTGAATGATCTGTAGGGGTTAAACACACAGAACTCTTTGTGCCTCGGTCTCCCTGGATGTGGAGTAAGCTCAAGTTGCCAGCATCATAGCGGTTCCTTGCATGCTCCTGGAATTGCTAAGAGGCTGGTTCGCAGAGAAGCCCTCTGTGTGCCCGAGTGTGCCATGTGAGCCAGGTCAAACCCTTCTCTAGGTGCACGGGAACCTTGGAACAAGGCCAGCCCTGCCAAGGACAGCAACATCCTTTGTTCTCTGACTTTCTCAAAGCCCGGAGACTACAATGTGATGAGCAAGCCAGCCTTGCCCTTCCCTTGGTGTCGTTTGCTTTGTGGGCAATGGTGGTGGGTGGGTCAGGCAGGAGTGGGCACCCTCGGGGTCCAGGAGGCTGACCCTGTGGGGTGCAGGCGCCTTTTTCACTGCTCTGGGGTTGACGAGGCGGATACCACTGGCGGGAGAGTGAGCAGGGGCGCCTCCCTTCCCTCCAACAGGGGTTTCTTTCCTTTTCTTTTTTTCTTTTTCTCTTTATTTCTTCTTAAAACAACAACAACAACAAACAGGATACACGTGCAGAATGTGCAGGTTTGTTGCATAGGTGTACGTGTGCCATAGTGGTTTGCTGCACCTACTGACACGTCCTCTTATGTTCTCTCCCCTCACCCCTCACCCCCAACCAACAGGTCCCAGTGTGTGCTGTTCCACTCTCTATGTCCATGTGTTCTCATCGTTCAACTCCCACTTATGAGTGAGAACATGCAGTGTATGATTTTCTGTTCCTGTGTTAGTTTCCTGAGGATGATGGCTTCCAGCTTCATTCATGTCCCTGCAAAGGGCATGAACTCATTCCTTTTTATGGTTTCAAGGGGTTTGTTGGTTTGTTTTCTTTTATTTTTTTTTTTTTTTTTTTGAGATGGAGTCTCGCCCTGTCACCCAGGCTGGAGTGCAGTGGTGCGATCTCAGCTCACTGCAACCTCGGCCCCTTGGGTTCAAGCAATTCTCCTGCCTCAGCCTCCCAAATAGCCAGGATTACAGGCACCCGCCACCACGCCAGGCTAATTTTTGTATATTTAGTAGAAATGGGGTTTTGCCATGTAGACCAGGCTGGTCTCAAACTACCCACCTCAGCCTCCCAAAGTGCTGGGATTACTGGCGTGAGTCACCGCGCCTGGCCAAGGGGTTTGTTTTCTAACCAGCTGTAGAGGGTTGAATGTGGCTCCCCAAAAGATGTGTCCAAGTCCTAACCTTTGGTACCTGTGAACGCGATTTCATTTGTAAAATAGTGTTTTTGCAGATGTCATTAAGTTAAGGAACTTGAGATGAGCTCATCATGGATTTAGGGTCCGTAATGATCTCATTCCGGTGGCTTTATAAGAGAAAGAAGAGAGATTTGAGACACACAGGGGAGAAGGTAGAAGTGGAGACTAGCAGGAGGTGGCCACAAGCCAAGGGCAACCAGCAGCCGGAAGAAGCCAGAACGGACCTTCCCAGAGCTGCAGGAGGGAGCACAGCTCTGCCGACACTTTGGTTTCACCTCCAGAGCTTACGGCCTCCAGAACAGTGAGAGAATGGGTTTCTGTTGCCCTCAGGCACCCAATTCGTGGTAATTTCTTGGAACAGTGTGTCAACCGTGGGTGCTTCCTGAGCCTTGTGTGGTGAAAAGTTCAGAGCTGTACCTTGTATCCCTGGGGGTATGGAGGAAGGTCACGCAGGCTCTTGGTTTTGCGTTGGTGGTTTTTCCTTCCTGGGGCACGCCAGATCTCCCTGCTAATGTCCGGTAGGCAGCTGGGGGTCACCTCTTAGCACAAGCACAGGGCCTGACCAGAGGCCAAAGGGTGGGCGGGGGTGAGAGCTGACAGGTGCAGTGCCTTTTAGGACAAGTTATGCATTCACACTTGAGCATTGCATTTTATTTTATTTTATTTTATTTTATTTTATTTTTTTCTGAGACAGAGTCTCATTCTGTTGCCCAGGCTGGAGTGCGGTGGCACAATCTTGGCTTACTGCAACCTCCGCTTCTCAGGTTCAAGTGATTCTCCTGCCTCAGCCTCCCGAGTAGCTGAAAACACGGGTGCACGACCAGGCCCAGCTAATTTTGTATTTTTATTTTTTATTTTGTTTATTATTATTATTTGAGACGGAGTTTTGCTCTTGTTGCCCAGGCTGGAGTGCGGTGGCACAATCTTGGCTTACTGCAACCTCCGCTTCTCAGGTTCAAGTGATTCTCCTGCCTCAGCCTCCCGAGTAGCTGAAAACACGGGTGCACGACCAGGCCCAGCTAATTTTGTATTTTTATTTTTTATTTTGTTTATTATTATTATTTGAGACGGAGTTTTGCTCTTGTTGCCCAGGCTGGAGGGCGGTGGCTCGATCTAGGCTCACTGCAACGTCCGCCTCCCAGGTTCAAGCAATTCTCCTGCCTCAGCCTCCCGAGTAGCTGGGATTATAGGCACACGCCACCAGGCCTGACTAATTTTTGTATTTTTAGTAGAGTTGGGGTTTCGTTGGCCAGGCTGGTCTTGAACTTCTGACCTCAGGTGATTCACCTGCCTTGGCCTTGCAAAGTGCTGGGATTACAGATATAAGCCACCACGTCTGGCCATACTTGGGCATTTTAAAGTTGAGTGAGTTTTCTGAATGTGAAGGGGTGATAGAGACTGTTGTGCCCAGCTAAGCCAGATGACCAACTCGCCTTGCTCCCCTAACCCTTGGAGTCCGTTTAGCTTATGTAGTTCATAATTATAGACAATGGTTTGCCAAGAAATTGCTTTGTATTTTTTTCAGCCTGTCTGTGCCAAGAGCCGTACAAATGAGCATTGGTCTTTTAATCATATTTTCATATCGGTCTTTTGAACAATTTTCATATTGTTTTTCTGTTGGGGGAAATTTAAGATGGGGAAGGATTTATCTAAATATAGACGATGTTGCTGGCAACCAACTAGAGGGGTAGGCGGGACGATAATAATAATCTGTGTGTACAGAACATTCCGGAGGCAGAGCCGTAGGACGCCTGGCGGTGGGAAGCATTTACATAGAGCCTAACCATTTACAGAGTGTTTTCATCAACATTTTCTTATCCAAGCTTAACAACCCAGTGAAATTTTCTGACACCAAATTCCATCAACATCCAATTAGTTTTGTTTTGTTTTTTCCATAGGAGGAGGAGAACCCTAAAAGCTGCTTTGGGCTACTGAGGTGGCTCAGTCAGACCCACAGGTCCTGCCAGCGTGGGAGATGGAATTTTCACTGCAGTGTGAGGTGAGCACATGTGCTCAGCTGGAGGTCACACTGTGTATGTAGAACCTTCCAGGGCAGAGCTACAGGGTGCCTGGTTATGGGATGCATCCCAAATAAGGTATTGAACTGAAACCCTGTGAGTTTGAATCTCCTGGTGAAACAGGAGATTTGGGGGTCTGAAAGATCCTCTCTTTCACTCACATCAAGGAGGACGCGGGAGAGCTCTGGCCCCTGACAAGCCCCCTGTGTCTTCAGTTCTGCCCGCAGAACTGAAGGTGGGGGAAGGTTTTCTTTTCCACGGTTAGCCTTGAGACAATCGCTTTAACTAAATGGACTGAGGCTGCTCGACTGTTTATCCTTCATCCAGTCACGCCTTGCGATGCGGCCTCTGGTCTATACCCTGTTAGCGCTACATTCCTTCCTGGGGGTTAATTAAAAGCAGCAAGTCGAACCTCCCTCTAGTATGACCCGCAGCTGCACAGCCCGGGGACTCGCTGCTGGACTTGCCAACCTAAGTTCTGGTCCCGCAAAGGAAAGGGAGTGCCAAGCAGCTGCATCAGTCGGTGAAGTGAGGGCTATATTTTGTGAAACAAACAAGCCAAAAAGAAGTATGATTGGGTAGGCTATTTTTATTTCTCTGAGTGGGAAGCTGAAAGGCTTGGGGCGCTCCTTTGTCACCCTAAATCTCATTAGATGCAGGCTGTGCTTCCTGCTGCAGAAAATCACCGCCTAAGCCAGGCCTCTTCCCTGGACTTGATGTCCTCGCTGGGTGACCCAAGGTACAGTGTGTCTAAAGGTGCCAGTGTAGGGTGGAGGGGTAGTGAAAGCATCGTCCCCAAGGATGCTTCAGCTCAGCCCATGGCGGGGGGTGTGGTTTTTCTTTCTTTAATTAATATTTGTTTATTTATTTATTTATTTATTTATTTATTTATTTGAGACAGAGTTTCGCTCTGTCACCCAGGCTGGAGTGCAGTGGCGCTATCTCGGCTCACTGCAACCTCCACCTCCTGGGTTCAAGTGATTCTTATGCCTCAGCCTCCCGAGTAGCTGGGATTACAAGTGCGCTACCATGCCCAGCTAATTTTTTTGTATTTTTCAGTAGAGATGGGATTTCACTTCACTGTATTGGCCAAGCCGGTCTCAAACTCCTGGCCTCAAGTGATTCACCAGCCTCGGCCTCCCAAAGTGCTGGGAAGACAGGCGTGAGCCACTGCGCCCAGCCTATTTATTTATTTTTGAGACAGGGTCTCGTTCTGTCACCCAGGCTGAAGTACTGTAGCATGATCACGGCTCACTGCAACCTCTCTCTCCCAGGGTCAAGTGAGGCTCCCAAGCAGCTGGGACTGCAGGCACATGCCACCATGCTCAGCTAATTTTTGTATTTTTGTAAAGACAGGGTCTTGTCATGTTGTCCAAGCTGGTCTTGAACTCCTGGGCTCAAGGGATCCGCCCACCTCGACTTCCCAAAGTGCTTGGTTTACAGACTGCCTAGGCTGACATTTGTTAAATGCACTCAGAATAAAGGCCTCATCAAAGGCTCATTTAGTCCAACCCAACAGATATTTAATAGGGTTCTAGAAAATGCCAGGTGCTATTAAAATAGGAGAAAATTAGTGACTATGGTACCCAAGCAACTTACATTCAACAGAAGACACAGATCCCATTCTTCTACAGACAGTCTAGTTTTAGCCAACCTTCCTTCCATGGAATTGCGAAGTGCATGGGCCAGTGGAAAGAGGCATCAGAAAAGCCTTTCAGAGAGGAGCTACATTGGGCTGTTGTGGAACTGAACAGGCTGTGTTTCAACTGCTAGGTGTCTGTCCTGTAGAGCAGGCTGGCACCTTGTAGGAAAATCCGCGTTTCTGTAGTGGATCTTTCTTTTTTTGAGATGGAGTTTCGCTTTTGTTGCCTAGGCTGGAGTGCAATGGCGCCGTCTTGCCGCACTGCAACGTCTGCCTCCCAGGTTCAAGCGATTCCCCAGCCTCACCCTCCCAAGTAGCTGGGATTACAGGCACCCACCACCATGCCCAACTAATTTTTGTATTTTTAGTAGAGACGTGGTTTCACCATGTTGGCCAGGCTGGTCTCAAATTCCTGACCTCAGGTGATCCGCCCGCCTTGGCCTCCCAAAGTACTGGGATTACAGGCGTGAGCCACCACACCCAGCTGTAGTGGATCTTTCTATACTCCAGTGCTCACTGTGTTCAGAGTACATTAAGGTGCTGAATAAATGTTTGTTGAATCCACAAAGGAATGAATAAACGAATAGAGTGGAGATGAATATAAAATCATTCTGGACAAACGGAAGTTGGGGATAAGATTTACAGAGGATCTTGAATGGTAGGCTTTGAAGTTTAAATTTAATTCTGTAGTCAATGTACTTTTTGCACAAGGGAATGAGTTTGTATTTTTGAGAGAGAATTCTGCTAGTAGTACGAAGGGTGTCCTGAAAGAAGGAAGACTCTTAGGTAGATAAACCAACTCGTTATAGGACTTTGCTTCTCCAGATTGAAATGAAATATTTTGGAAATATGGAAGGTTGGATGATAACTTTTGCAGATCCAACTTCTTGGCCTGAAGTTTTCCCAGGTCAGGAATGGTGCACTGTGTTAGCTCAAGGCCACTGGATTATTGCCAGGGCTCAATTAGGAAATTGTGCCTGTAGGGTGACCTACATTTTCTATACTTTTTCAGGCTGGAAACTTTGCCAGATGGTCCATGTCAGGAGAATCAGTCATGCCTTGCAAGGCTGTCTTTAACTGTTTTACTACCAAATGCCAAAGTGGTCTCTTCCTTTATTAGGCCTTTATTCTGTGTGGATTTTTTTTTTCTTTTTCTGAGCTGGAGTCTGGCTCTGTCACCCAAGCTAGAGTGCAGTGGCGCAATCTCACTGCGCCCTCCACCTCCTGGGTTCAAGCGATTCTCCTGCCTCAGCCTCCCAAGTAGCTGGGATTACAGGCGCGCACCACCACACCCAGCTAATTTTTGCATTTTTAGTGGAAATGGGGTTTCACCATGTTGGCCAGGCTGGTCTCAAACTCTTGACCTCAAGTGATCCATCCACCTCTGCCTCCCAAAGTGCTAGAATTACAGGCATGAGCCACTACGCCTGGGCAAGTCTGCGTGCATTAAACACGTATCTCCCCAGCACGGGCTCTGACATGTCCCTGTAACTGACTGAAGTGAAGCACACATGCCAGGGTGTATAAGGCCACCAGAAAATAAGGAGTAAGTGCCCCTGGGTCTCTTGGCACAGCTTAGATTATTAGCTGGCCCTGACTCTCAGCATTGTTTAAAGGGATTATTGAGCATTATCTCTTGTTTCTTTTGCTGTGGTAGTGAAGGGGTTGGGCTCTGGAGGGTGACATTTTAGTGTAAGATTGTTTTGCCTTCCACTGTCTTTCTTGGAGTGACACTCCCCTAAACTATACCCCCAATCCTTTTTTTTTTGAGACAGTCTCACTCTGTCACCCAGGCTGGAGTGCAGTGGCGCGATCATGACTCACTGCAGCCTCAAACTCCTGAGCCCAAGTGATCCTCCCACTCAAGGATCAGCCTCCTGAATAGCTGGAAGCATAGGCAAGTGCCACTACCCCCGGCTAATTTTTATTTATTTATTTATTTATTTATTTATTTATTTATTTATTTATTTTGTAGATACAGGTCTCACTGTGTTCTCCAGGCTGTTCTGGAACTCCTGGGCTCAAATGATCCTCCTGCCTCACCCTCCCAAAGTGTTGGGATTACAGGCATGAGCCACTGCACCTGGCTGCAGTCCTCTTATGCCACAAATTCCCATGCTGCTTTTGTTACGGTGGAGAAGAGGTTGAGCTCTGGAGGCTGAAATTTCAGTGACTCCTAATATCGTGCTAAGAGCAATGGAGACGATACGGCCCAAGGACCCAGCAACAGCGCTCCTACCTCAGGTTAATCCTGCGGGGGGAGATGTCCTGCCACGATGCTTCTGCCCACCTGCCGGTGCCTGTGCAGGTGTGACCAGCCTGCTGATACCGCGTCCTGAGGTCAGCTTGAGGCGGCCAGGTGGAATGGCAGCTTCAGACTCAGGCTCCTAATGGCGGCTTCTCTGAGCAACTCAGTGTCTTGCTATGAACTCTTGGGAATCCTGTGCTTCGGTCCCAAGAGCACCTGGTAAGTGTTGCCTTTACCCGGCACCCATCGAGGCTTCCATTCACCGAGAGAGGTGACAACAGACAGGTGAGGAGCGCTCACTAATAAAGATGCTCTGCACCAGGCGTGGTGGCTCACACCTATAATCCCAGCACTTTGGGAGGCTGAGGCGGGTGGCTCACATAGGTCAGGAGTTCGAGACCAGCATGGCCAAGATGGAGAAATCCCATCTCTACTGAAAATACAAAAATTAGCCGGGTATGGTGGCAAGCACCTGTAGTCCCAGCTACTCGGGAGACTGAGGCAGGAGACTCACTGGAACCCAGGAGGTGGAGGCTGCAGTGAACCAAGATCACGTCACTGCACTCCAGCCTGGGCAACAGAGCTCGAGACTCGGTCTCAAAAAAAAAAAAAGTGCTCTTGAAGCGAGGGGCACAGTCACAGTGTTTCAGAGTGCCCACTCTCGTAATTCGACTTTAAAGGGATCCTGTCTGAGGAAAACAGGAGGTGTGCTGCAAGACAAGGGCAGCAGCCTTCTCTTCTTTGATGCAGCACTGTGGTCCCACCAACCTGCCTTCACCGTTTGTTACCTGACATCACTTACCTTGCCCAGCATTGACTCCATCCTGTTCAGCCTGTGGATGACACTATTAGCTCAGAGAACAGAGAAAGGAGCAGTGCCACTTGAACACAACATGCAACACACAAACACTTTTTTGTTTTGGGGCACATGGTCTCTCTCTGGCACCGAGGCTGGGGTGCAGTGCTGCGATCATAGCTCACTGAAGCCTCAACCTCTTGGGTTCCAGTGATCCTACCGGCTCAGCCTCCCAAGTAGCTGGAACTATAGATGTGAGCCATCATGCCCAGCTAAATTTTAAATTTTTTGTTGAGGCCGGGCGCAGCGTCTCATGCCTGTATTCCCAGCCCTTTGGGAGGCAGAGGCGGGTGATCACTTAAGGTCAGGAGTTCTAGACCACCCTGGCCAACATGGTGAAACCCCAAATCTACTTAAACAAACAAACAAAAAATAAAAAAACTAGCTGGGTGTGGTGGTGCGTGCCTGTAATCCCAGCTACCTGAGAAGCTGGGTAGGAGAATCACTTGAATCAGGGAGGTGGAGGTTGCAGTAAGCCGAGATCCTGCCACTGCACTCTAGCCTGGGTGACAGACCAAAACTCTGTCTCAAAAATAAATTAAATAAATGAATAAAATAAAATTTTTTTTTTGTTGTCGAGACAGGGTCTCACTGTGTTTCCCAGGTTGGTCTTGAACTCCTGAGCTCAAACAATCCTTCCACATCAGCCTCCTAAAGTGCTGGGATGACAGGCGGTAGCCACCGTGTCCAGCTGCAAACAATTCTTATGTTCTGTTTTTGTTTTTTTTGTAAAAAGATTGTGTCCTGTCACATTGGCTTGAGTGTTTACACTCATTGTCCCGGCTTCCATTCTCTCCTCAACCCACTGCTATCTATCTTCTGTCCCTGAAGCCTTGGGAATTCATGTCTAGCAAGGACACCAGAGGTCCTCTTATTACCGAAGCCCAGGAGCTGTCTTATTTCTCCTTCTGTTACCCATCTTTTGACTCTGTTCACCCCATACCACTTGACACTGTTGGGGAGCAGGACATCACTTCTCTCTCCTGGTTCTCCTTCCACCTCTCTGCTTATCAGCATCCTTCCCTGGTTCTTGTTCAGCTGGAGTTCTTTAGAATTCTGCTCTTGGTTTTCTTTGCATCTGAGTGATACCATACTCCCACCAATAACGTCATTCAGCCTTGGGTATGTCCCTCCCTATTCAACTGTTTCTGCTTTGTGAGGCTTTCCTCAACTCCCCAGAAACTGGCTCCATAGCACTGTCCCTATTTCTCATTTCTAGCACTTATCACACTGTATATAGACTTCTTTTATTCTGAAATGCTCTTTCTTTCTCCTTCCTTCCTTCTTTCTTTCTCTCTTTCTCTCTTTTCTTTCTCTCTCTTTCTTTCTTTCTTTCTTTCTTTCTTTCTTTCTTTCTTTCTTTCTTTCTTTCTTTCTTTCTTTCTTTCTTGACAGTGTTGCTGTGTCTCTCAGGCTGTCTCTCAGACTGGAGTGCAGTGGCACAATCAGGGCTCACTGCAGCCTCGACCTCCTGGGTTCAAGTGATCCTCCTGCCTCAGCCTCCTGAGTAACAAGGACTACAGGCATGTACCACCATGCCTGGCTAATTTTTTTTTTTTATTATTGTTTGTAGAGATAGTGGTCTTGCTATGTTGCCCAGGCTGATCTGGAACTCCTGGGCTCAAGCAATCTTTCCAACTTGGCTTCCCAAAGATTGCGGGCATAAGCCATGTACCTCGCACCTCTGTCTCTCTCTCTCTCTCTGTCTCCTTCCTTCCTTTTCTTTCTTTCTCTCTCTCTCTCTTTCTTTCTTTCTCTTTTTCTTTCTTTCTTCTCTTTCCTTCCCCTTTCCTTTCTCTCTTTCTTTTTCTTTCTCTTTTCCTTTCTCTCATTTTTGCCCTGCCTTGCACTCCCTTTCCCTCCCCTCCCCTTCCTTCCTTTCTTTTTTCTTTGTCCTTCCTTCTTTTGAAATTTTTCAAACATACATTACCACTACATTTTAATAGTTTGATTATATCCTTGATGAGAGAGACTGTTAGTTGCCACCAATATCATACATCCTTTGCTTCTTTCTTAGCAACAGAACTCACAGTTTGTAGCTGGGTGTGTGGTCACTTGGCACAGGCTACATTTCCCAGCCTTCCTTGCTCTTCGGTGTACCCATGTGATTAAGTTCTGGCCAATGGGAAGTATGTATGTGTGCTTATGTGTGTGCACGCATGTGTGCGTGCATGTTCGTACATGCACATCATTTCCAAGGAAGTGTTCATCAGGGAAGCAGGTTTGCTCTTCTTCACCTTTTCCTCCAACTTGCTGGCTGGAGAGGGAAGACACATTGTGTGGATGGCAAAGTAGCAATACAGAAGGGGCCCGCGTTAGGCCATTCTTGAACTGCTATAAATAAATACTTCAGACTGGGTAATTTATAAAGAAAAAAGGTTTAATTGGCATTATTAAGAGAAAGCAATAATTTATTTTTTTTCTTTTTTTCTTTTTCTTTTCTTTTCTTTCTTTTTTTTTTTTTTTTTTTTTTTTTTTTTGAGGCAGAGTTTCACTTTTGTTGCCCAGGCTGGAGTGCAATGGCATGATCTTGGCTCACCACAACCTCCGCCTCCCAGGTTCAAGCAATTCTCCTGCCTCAGCCTCCCGAGTAGCTGAGATTACAGGCATGTGCCACCATGCCTGGTTAATTTTGTATTTTTAGTAGAGACGGGGTTTCTCAATATTGATCAGGTTGGTCTCAAACTCCCAACCTCAGGGGATCCGCCTGCCTTGTCCTCCCAAAGTGCTAGGGTTACAGGCATGAGCCACCGTGCTCAGCAACAAGAAAGCAATAATTTCTTAGTATCATTATATGTTCGAATAGTGCTTAAGAGGTTCCACAGGCTGTTCAGGAAGCATGGTGCTGGCATCTGCTTAGCTTCTGGTGAAGCCTTAGGGAGCTTTTACTCTTGGTGGAAGGAGAGAAGAGGGAACAGGCAGGTCACATGGCAAAAGCGGGAGGAAGCTCCAGAGAGTAGGGGGAGGTGCCACCCATTTTTAAGTGAGCAGATCTCATGTGAACTCAGAGAGAGCTCACTTATGGCCAAGGGGATGGCCCAAGCCATGCATGAGGGATCTGCCCTGATGATCCAAATGCCTCCCACCAGGCTGGACCTCCAACACTGTGGATTACAATTCAACATGAGATTTGAGTTCAGACTATCTCAGGGCCTACTGTCCTGATGATGAGGAATAAGACCACCTGCATCCACACAGCTTAGCCAGCAGGACTGAGACCTAAGACCTCTGGGTCAGCATGACTTTCTATTTGATCCAGGAGATTCTTGTTCAGGAATATTAGACTGTAAACCAGTATGTGCCTTCACTGTTTGCCTCAATAAATTCATGAAAAAGCATTTATTATAACAAAGATTGCTCATCTTGGCAATTAACCCCCTTCTCTGAATGATAGTATAACCACTCAAGGGGTTCACCTTGCCTGCTGCCTAGAGAGAGCTGATTTATCAGGACAGGGGAATTGCAATAGAGAAGGAGTCATTCACACAGAGCTGGCTGTGCAGGAGACTGGAGTTTTATTATTACTCATATCAGTCTCCCCGAACATTCAGGGAGCAGAGTTTTTAAGGACAACTTGGTGGGTGGGGGGAAGCCAGTGAGCCAGGAGTGCTGATTGGTCAGTGATGAAATCATAGGGAGTCAAAGCTGTCTTCTTGTGCTGAGTCAGTTCCTGGGTGGGGGGTCACAAGATCAGATGAGCCAGTTTGTTGATCTGGGTGGTGCCAGCTGAGCCATCAAGTGCAGGATCTGCAAAATGTCTCAAGCACTGATCTTAGGAGCAGTTTAGGGAGGGTCAGAATCTTGTAGCCTCCAGCTGCATGACTCCTAAACCATAATTTCTAATCTTGTGGCTAAAGTTAGTTCTACAAAGGCAATTTAGTCCCCAGACAAGTAGGAGGTTGGCGGGCTGGGCGCTGTGGCTCACACCTGTAATACCAGCACTTTGGGAGGCCGAGGCCGGCAGATCACGAGGTCAGGCGTTTGAGACCGGCTTGACCAACATGGTGAAGCCCATCTCTACTGAAAATACAAAAATTGGCCGGGCGCGGTGGCTCAAGCCTGTAATCCCAGCACTTTGGGAGGCCGAGACGGGCGGATCACGAGGTCAGGAGTTCGAGACCATCCTGGCTAACATGGTGAAACCCCGTCTCTACTAAAAAATACAAAAAACTAGCCGGGCGAGGTGGCGGGCGCCTGTAGTCCCGGCTACTCGGGAGGCTGAGGCAGGAGAATGGCGTAAAAACCCGGGAGGCAGAGCTTGCAGTGAGCTGAGATCCGGCCACTGCACTCCAGCCTGGGCGACACAGCAAGACTCCGTCTCAAAAAAAAAAAAAAAAAAAAAAGGAAATACAAAAATTAGCTGGGCACTCGCCTGTAATCCCAGCTACTCGGGAGGCTGAGGCAGGAGAATAACTTGAACCCAGGAGGCGGAGGGTTTCAGTGAGCCAAGATCACACCACTGCCCTCAAGCCTGGTGGACAGAGTGAGACCGTTTCAAAAAAAAAAAAAAAAAAAAGGAAATAAAGTTTTTTGTGATTGGTTGATGTCTCAAGTCTGCTTTTTCTTCAAAATGTTTAATTGAAGTATAATACACATATAAAAGCTTGCAAATCATAAATGAATGTATGGCTCAACAAATTTGCCAGTCTCTTTTAATCTGTAGATTGACCCTTCCCCTCTTTTTTTCCTTTGGAATTTGATAAAGAATATATTTGTCTTGTACTGTTTCCCACAGTCTGTACTTTGCCAGTTGTTTTTCATGGTGTCATTTAGCATGTTCCTCTATTCTGTACTTCCTGTAAATTGGTGGTTACATCTAGAAGTTCATCAGGTCAAGTCAAATTTTTTTTTTTTTTGACACAGAGTCTTGCTCTGTTGCCCAGGCTGGAGTGCAGTGGCGTGATCTCAGCTCACTGCAACCTCCACCTCCCAGGTTCAAGTAATTCTTCTGCCTCGGCCTCCTGAGTAGCTGGGATTACAGGCGTCTGGCACCACTCCCGGCTCCTTTTTGTATTTTTAGTGGAGAGGAGGTCTCACCATGTTGACCAGGATGGTCTCAAACTCCTGACCTCAGGTGATCCACCTGCCTTGGCCTCCTAAAGTGCTGGGATTACTGGCATGAGCCACCACGCCCAGCCTTAAAGCATCTTTTGAAGGTGGATGTGATTTCCACAAACAGGCAAAAGCCAGTCAGACTGAGTGTAGTGAATAATGTGGGTGACCAAGCTGGAAGATGATGGTTTAACGTGGAACACAAGGGGTGATAAGGCCAGGAATGATTTGCTTGTGTGTCTGGTAAATTGGCTTTGATGGAAATTCCTAAACAGGCCCAAAAACGTTCTGTCCAATGGCAGCATGAAATGTACAGCCACCCAGGGTGACTAATGTGAACGGAACAACAGTGACATTGACGGTGAAATTGCATGTTGGTTATAAAACCAGCTTTGCTGTGTGGGTGGACATACGAGGTGCCCCTTTCTGGTCATGAGCTCCTCTTAAGGACCCCAAAATGTCTCAGTGTACCCGATTGAAAATTGGAGCTGGACTGTGCTCTCCTGCTGAAATTCGCGAGGTCCTTAGCAACCCCACCGAGGACCCCTCGATTCCGAGGGGCAGACCCTGGGTGCGTGTCTCATTTTCAAGCCCGCGGCCCGACACTAGAGCCGTCTGGATGTGTTGACAAGAATGCCGCTGGGCTCCACCCGGGCCCTACCGAGCCCTGGGCCGCGCAGCACCGGCGTCCGCCTCCTCCCCATTAGTCGCCGAGAATGCGGTCGGGGCACTGCGCGCGAGGAGGCTGGTGCTCGTGAACAGTCAACAAGAAATGAGGAAGAACGGGGGCAGCCGCCAGGGCGACCGACCAGAGGCAGGCCTCAGAGCAGCAGCCAGGCGGGAGGGCCTCGGTGGCTCTAACCTCCCGCCGACTTCCCTTTTCCCGCTCGGCGGAACCCCTCTCAGGCATGCTGGCAGTCCCCAGGGGCCTCACTCAGCCTCCGCCCGCTACTCGCGAAGTCCCACCCGTGCCCCGCCCCCCAACACGTGACGCAAAACTGGGCGGTCCACTAGGACCTCGGGCCTAACAGGCCGTGCGTCAGGGCCGGCGCCTTCTGCGAGCTCCTCCCACGCCCGCGGGTCTGGAGCTCGCGCCTGCGCAGTTTGGACCCAGGGTGTCACCACCCCCCCGCTCCCCTTCCTTAGCAACCGTCACCCGCTCCCGCCCCCGCTCCCTCGGTCGCGGCCGCGCACGCGCGCCCCTACCGGCGCCCGGCCCCGCCCACCCCGTCACCCGTAACAACCACAAGTGCCCTCGCCGCGCCCCTTCCCCCTCCCGCCTCCCCGGCCCCCTCCCCGGAACCGGCGGTCGAGCTGCGGCCGCCGAGCAGTGGAACCGCGACTGCCAGCGGAGCCGCCGGTATGAGCGTCCCTCGCCACCCCGCGTCCCAGGCCCGGCCTTTCTGACAAGAGGTAGGCTCGTCGTCGCGGCGGGTCCGAGTGCGCCCCTGCCCCGGTCCCGGTCTCCGTGGAGTCCGGCGCCTCTCGGACGGGCCCAGCGGAACTCCCGGCCGCCCGCCCGCTGCGCCCGTCCCTCCCCGGCCCCGGGTGCCCTCGGCGCCCGAAACGGGCTGTGCCTCCGCCCCCCTGCTCGCCCCTCGCCCCCGCCCCCACCCCGCGAGGCTTCCAGCTCCCGGGAGCCGCTTTTTGCTGAGAGCGGAGTTTCGGGTCCGGAGCCAGTGCCCGCCCCGCTCTCCCCTCGGCCGGGGCTTTGGCCCCGTGGGGCGCAGCCGCGCGGGACCCCTGCTAAGCGGCCCCGGGCGCTGGCCGCCCCTCGAGCCTGCTCGGGATGCGTTCAGTGGGTCTGGCCATTGGCTCCTGTTTAAACAGCGATTGTCATGCAATAGAAACCGCCCGGGTCCTGGATGCCACTTGGTCGTTGTCACTCCGGATGCCCGCGTAGGGCGTTTATCTGGACCAGAGCATCGGCAGCTGGGACCTGGCTGTGGTTCACAAGCTCGTGAATTAGCAGGTTCTTAAGTGAGTGTAGCCAGTTCTACCAGGCGGTGGAATCCTGAATGGATGTTATAGTTTCTTAAACGAGCATTACGCTTTTTTGCTTCCTCCCCCCACTCTTGTTTGTACCCGGTGATCGTCCTCTTATCTGGGAGATAACCCTAAAATTAATTTTCCCAATAAAATTTTTAAAAGATGATTGGATTCCCACTGTGCACCAACACTGTAAGGTTTGCAGAAGTAAAAAGAACGTGGTCCCAGCACATCAGGATGTGTCAGTCTCGCAGTCAAGATCAATATTAGGAAAGCTTCAAGTCGAGTTTGGAGAATTTGGGAGTTTGGCTCTGATTCTCATGATTTTAGAGGTGGAAGTCTTTCAAGATCATCTTCCCGAAAACCTCATGTTACAGAGATGAAACTGAGTCCTAGGGAAGGCAAATGGCTTACTCGTAGTCACCCAGAGTTATTCCTTAGCCGTTTTCACACTGTCAGATGGTGGTGGTTTCCACCATGACCTCCTCCTCTGAGAGGTATGCCAGACATACCAGAGAAAGTTCCAAAACTGTTTAAACGTAGTGGTATACATAGGAATTTGATACCGGCGCGGTGGCTCATGACTATAATCGTAGCACTTTGGGACGCTGAAGTGGGCAGATCCCTTGAGCCCAGGAGTTTGAGACCAGCCTGGGCAACATGGGGAAACCCTCTACAAAAGAAAGTATATGGTGGTGCGTTCCTGTGGTCCCAGCTACTTGGGAGGCTGAGGCTGGAGGATCACTTGAGCGCAGGAGGTGGAGGCTGCAATGAGCGGAGATTGTGCCACTCTTGGGCAGCGGAGAGAGACCCTGTCTCCAAAAAAAAAAAAAAAAAAAGAAGGAATCTTGGAAATTTCTGAAATAAAATATATCTTTGTAATCTGTTTTTTTTTTTTTTTTTTTTTAACAGCTAGACTTTGGGCTCCTTGAGGATATTCAGTTTTATATGTTTGAATATCCTCTCACCATGTTCAGCGGAAAATACCATTCTTAATGATTATCCTCAACAAGACAGGTAGGCTCATTCGATTTTTCTTTCTCACTTTAAATAGAGGAGACAGAGGACTGGCAAGTCCAAGTGTGTTCTTAGAGCAAACCATGTAGGCTGACGCTAGAGAATGATTGTGCCCGTAAGGATGGCTCCCCTACTGTGAATTAGGTGTGAACATTTAACCGATTCCTTACAGATAGTAGCTATTTGAGGCTAGAGATTTCAGTGGAGCCTCTTTAGCCAGAGTACTTGGCATCTCTGCCACTTGAAGACAGGTCGCCAAAGCTGTAGTGTACACAGTTAGAAAATAGGAATTGACACTTTTCCTTTGAAGCTAGCTTTTGAGGAGTATACCATAATTTGAGATACAGTAGTATTTTTTTCCAGTTTTATTTCTGTTTTCCCAGAGGTAATATCTTAACACGAGATCATTTTTATTTGGCTTCTGGTAGAAGTTGTTTAAGAGAAAATGATCCAAGCACTAATTATGTTGGTTATTAGAATAATAGAATCATAACAGTTCATTGCTGGAAAGGACTCAGGTCAGGTCATGTAATGAATGCCGAATCCCAGTAAGTCGATGAGGGGATTGGAGCCCCTCTCACACCAGTACTGTTTGCCTCATTGCACTTTGTTCGCTTTTTCTTATTGTTTAATTACCTCCCCCTGCCCTTGTGTATTTAAATATCATCTTTTCATTTTCATGTGCATAGAATTATGACCTATTGTGGTCTCTTTCTGTCGTTAGAATGTGGTATGATGTGTCAGTGCAAACTTACTAATAATTTGTTTCTGCTCTGTGGTTGTTTATCACATATATTTATGTTTTGCAGGTGTGAGAGGATTGCTGTTGTATTTCAATCATGGTGCAGAAATACCAGTCGCCAGTGAGGGTGTACAAATACCCCTTTGAATTAATTATGGCTGTAAGTACTTGACATTTCAATTTACTCTTTGGCTTCTTATTTATAAAATACGGTGTTAGAATTTGATGATCTATAGATTTATTGTTTGTTTCCATGGCGTCACTTGTACTTATTCTGTTTTTATGCTTATGAACTGTATCGAGAGTGTGTAAAATGTTTTTAAAACGTAAGCCTCTGAAAATAAAAATCTGCGCGTTAAAAAAATGCACTTCAGGGTAATGTATGAATTGAAGTTAATTCTCCCTTTGAACACACGGAAGTGGGATTCTAAGCACTTCTTCTTCGGGATTGTGCTCTTTTTTTTCTTTGTTAGAGCAGCAAAGGGATGTGGAGTGTGGTCTCTGCTGCTCACGTGGAAGAGTGCTCTGCCTGTGGGTGAATTCACTTTAGGTAGTGTTAGAACTGAGCACTGTGCGATGGAGTTTTACTCACCTGATTCAAATGACTCAGCTGAATGAGTTTTTCCCCCAGTATCAAATCCATGAGTTCAGTTAGAATTCCACACATGGGGTAAAGTCTTAATTTTCTTTGTTATTTACCTGAAGAATTTGACTGAAAATAAGCATATTACTAGATGCAAAGCAAACCTTTTCCAGTTATTTTTAGATTACTGTAGGGTATTCCTTCTTTTCCTTTCTCTTTTGTGTTATTATTAAGATATACATACCAGAAAATATGATACAGGCAGGAGAATGTGTCTTTCGTGAGCACACACCTGATGAAAACACGTGTGTCACACTCAGCGCACCTGGGATACTGGCACCAAGGTCAGGAAGTCAGGAACCAGAACGTAGGCGACCCAGGAAGAAGTCCGCCCTGGTTCAAGTGAGCCACTGTTTTGACTCCTAACACACAGGGGACTGTTACCTGTTTCTGTTCCTTCTATAAATAGAAACACAGGTGTTTTAGCAGCTGGCTGCTTATGCTCAGTGTATGTTTGTGGGATTTATCTAGATCAATAGTTTTGAAAAACAAAAAGTCCTCTTATAGGAACAATTTACATGAGAGGGTTTGTTTTAAAATTTATTTTTATTTATTTATTCTTTTGAGACGGCGTCTGGCTCTGTCACCCAGACTGAAGTGCGATGGCGTGATCTCAGCTCACTGCAACCTCTGCCTCCTGGGTTCAAGCCATTCTCCTGCCTCAGCCACTCAAGTAGCTGGGATTACAGGCCTGCACTACCATGCCCACCTAATTTTTGTATTTTTAGTAGAGATGAGGTTTCTCCCTGTTGGTGAGGCTGGTCTCGAACTCCTGACCTCAGGTGATCCACCCACCTTAGTCTCCCAGAGTGCTGGGATTACCAGCGTGAGCCACCTCTCCTGGCCTATTTTTATTTTTATTTTTGAGACGGAGTTTGCTCTTGTCGCCCAGGTTGGAGTGCAATGACATGATCTTGACTCACTGCAAGCTCCGCCTCCTGAGTTCAAGCAATTCTCCTGCATCAGCCTCCCGAACAGTTGGGGTTACAGGTGCCTGCCCCCGCACCTGGCTAATTTTTTTTTTTTTTTTTTTTTTTTTTTTTTAGTAGAGATGGAGTTTCTCCATGTTGGCCAGGCTGGTCTCGAACTTCTGCCCTTAGGTGATCCTCCTGCCTCGGCCTCCCAAAGTGCTAGGATTATGGGTGTGAACCACCATACCTGGCCCATTTTTTAAATTGAGGTATAATTTACATCCAGTGAAATGGTCACATGTCAGGTGTACAGTTTGATCAATTTTAACAAAATAATCCCTAACACTTTTGTCAAAAGACAGGACATTTGCGTCCATCCCTCGTGAAGGTTCCTTGGTGTGCCTTCCCTTTCAGGTATGAGGTTTTGGTTTGTGTGTGTGGGTAAGAAGTTCTGTGTTACTCTTAAATATGTGTAACTAGGGCTGTTGAGTATTTTATGTTGTTGACTTACCATGTTTGCCATTTGCATGTTATCTGCGCTGTTTTGGCTTTTGGTTGTATGAGACAAAGACTCTCTCCAGCCAGCTTGGGAAGGAGTTTTGTGAGTGGGAACATGTATAGTGTGATAGGAATCGCAGAGGAATCTGGGAATTCGAGCTGGGATGGGCTGAGCTCCAGAGCCTGGTGGTGGAGGGAGGTTCCTCGCTGCTCTGGGGGCCTCAGCCACAGTTTTTGTCTAGGATTTTGTCCCATGGGACTGTGCCTGGCTCCATGTGCTGGAGCCTTCTCCCCCGCCACCAGCTGGCTGCTTTGCTCTGTCCTGCTTTCCCTTCCTTGTGGCTTCAGCTGGAGGACTTGCTTAGCTGTCCAAAAGCCCTCTGGCCCCAGTTCAACTCTGTGGCATTTCTTGTTGCATTCTTTCAGTTTCTAAGTGACCAATTCCTGTCACATTTCATAGTTCACATCCTTGAGAGAAACTTGATCTAGTTCATTCCCCACCCCCACCCCTGCCCTGGCCCTGGGTTTGAGGATATTGGCTAGCCTGCGGATTGTCTGCCCTGGGTGGGAGGCCTGACCCGTGTTCAGTGAGCTGGGCTGGTGGAGCTGGGGAGGAGGCGCTGGGGTTGTGGGCAGTGGGCAGCGCCGGGTAAGGCAGAGTGGCTGCCCATGGCCCGGGGTGGACACAGGACAGAGAGTTGGGTGGAGTGGCGGATGTTTTCCAAAACACTTGAGTGTGACTTAAAAAGCTTCACGCAACCCTCATAGTTTGAGGCAAAGGCTGGTTTCTTTGCCAAACGTTAGATTTAATAAAGAGGAGGTGTTTGGATTGTGTACGGTTTGGACTTCCTTATTTCCCTTACTTCACTATTTTCAAAATTGTGACGTTTGCCTTGCCGGTTTATGCAGGACTTTACAGAACTCGAAATTCAAATTCTGAGCTGCCACCAAGTTTTTACAATTAAACCATTTTAAAATTTTTGTTCTGAGGTAGTGGCTACTTTCCCTTCTTTTTCTTTCTTCTCCTTTTTTTTATGATTTAAAACTTACTAGTTAGAAACTTTTCTTTTTGCCTCACCAGCTTCAGGAAATTTTCTTTTGAATTGTTAGACAAAAATAAATAAATAAACCCACAGACGCATGCACACGCATGTATGTTCTTCCACCCTGTAGTATAAAGAAAATATTTTGAAATCCGAAAATGAAGTATGTTACCTTTTTCCTTCCAGAAGTAGACTGTGGGTGATGTTTGTGTGGTGTGTTTTGCTCACATTTCTTACTGTAGTTATATGGTATAAAATCCTCAGTATTTACTTTATTTTTTTCTCATTGAGGAAAACAGTAAAATGAGTTAACCTGAAAATGTCCTTTCCAGTTCAGCATTCAGAGTGAGGAAAGAGGTATAGATACAGTTAAGGTGAGAACGGAACTGTATTCTGCCGACGTATTTGTGAGCACGTCAGAAAGCGAACGTGCCTCACTAGAATGCATGATGGCGTCAGGAGTGGCTGGCAGGTGCCCGGCACGCAGTCACGGGAGGTGGGTCCAAGTCCTGGTTTATGTGAGTCCTGTGAGGTGAGAGAGGGGGGAAAAATGCCACCCACTCAACTTAATGCCCTTGTTTGTTTGTTTTAACCAAGAGTTTACTTGTAATTTACTATTGCCAGAAAACTGTTTAGGTAAAAAGTGTCGAGTATAAATAGGTACACAGTCGGGTCAGATATGTTAATTGCATCTCACTTGATTTAATGAAAATTTACCATTTGTTTTGAGGTCAGTACCATTAAAAAAAATGTTAAAGTTCTCATTAACTCGCTTCAGTGATATTTACATAGGCAAAATTGAAGTGGAGGTTTTTCAGTAGGCATTTGCGTGGTGTTCTTTCGTTAGATACCAACCCAGAAACAGAATGTCAGAGCTTTCAGCGAGTTGGAGAAATCACCTAGCTCAACCCTCCCTGGGAAGGAGGGCGGGGAATCCGAGACTCTGAGGTGGTGAAACTTACACAGGTAGTGCCGAGATCTGATTCTGGGATTTGGTGTTCTTTTCTCATACTGTGCTTCTTCCTCCTACCCACGGGTGTGTACCTGAAACATTTTAGGAAAGAGAAATCAAAACTTCTTGGCCACACACAAACGAAAGCCTCACACCTGACAGGGAGGGCACACCAGGAGCCTTCTGGTGGGATGGTTGCGCATGTCCTGTGTTTTGACAAAGGTGTGAGAGACTCATTTTTTAAATTGAGTTATAATTTACATACAGTGAAATGGTCACATGTCAGGTGTACAGTTTGATCAGTTTTAACAAAAGGGCTACGCTTCCTGGCTTGTGGGGAGGAGAAATGAATCAGTGAAGAACACGCTGATTGATTGTGCCTTAAAGGCTTTACGATCTCATGGGGGCATAGTGATATGATCCCACAGATTAGGAACGTAGAGTGGGAGGTATAATTCTAGGGTGCTTGAGTTGAAGTGTTTCTTTTGGAAATTTCTAAGATAAAGCACAAACTTTAAAAGTTAAACATGGTCAAATGCAACTACCCCCCTCCCCCCATGTTAATGGCTCCTCAATAAAGGCTTCAAAGGGAAAATGAAGGAGGCGGGAGGCCACCTAGTGTAGGAGGGCAGGGTGGGAGAGGTCAAGGTCAGGAGCCCTTAAGGAGAGTTGTGGGAGAGAGGGAAGAACATGAGAGGCCACCTTCTGGACCCAATTTCTGTGGTGACAGCCGCAGGTGAGACGATGGCTTGGACTCAGGTCTGTCTTCTGCTGAGGACAGCTGTCCTCATTGTGACCGGTGGGAACACACGAATAGGCTCCACTAGCTCCTGTGCATCCCAGAAGCTGCTGCCCTGTCCAGTGCCGTTTCTGCCTGGGCTTTCCATGACACAGCAGATGCGGTCACCTCATTCTTTGCTCTCTCCTTTCCTCTCCCTCATCCCAGTTTCACTGTGCTCTAGGAGTGCTGGCATTCTCCAGGAACCCCTTCAGTGTCTCCGTCCTTTCAACAGACACACCCTTTAGACTGTGCCTTCAGGAACCAAGGCACCTGCTTCTGTCCCTCTCTATCCCAGCACTGCCATCGTTGCAGCGTAAGCCCCTCTCTTTGCAGGGAGAGACCAGGGGTCCCTTGTTCCTTTGCGCATTTACATCTTCCATCCCATAGGTCACTTTGCGCTCCCCTGCCACACACTTTCCATTGTGTCTGTCCTGTGTTGAAGGCTTTCCTGTTATCTGTCCTCGCACATCTCAGCTCCTGTGCTTTTTTCGGCAAGGCCCTTTGTGGCTGTGTTCTGCCCGGTCCGTTTAACCTTATTTCATAATTATGCACACTTCCCAGCTTGAACTTGAACGTTTGTTTCTGTCTTGTTCCCGTTGGCCCGGACGCACAGTGCCGTTTCCTGCCCCCTCTTTTCTTTTTTCTTTTCAGACTTCTCTGCCTCAGATGTTTGCCATTCCCCATCTGTCTCTCCAGATCTTACCCATCTTGTCCTTCCCCGCCTCCCCGCTGCCTCTGAAGACTCCATTCATGTTTCTCTCCCTTCCCCAGGATACATTCTTAACGTTGGAGTCGGTATTAGGTACTTTCACTTGCAGTGGGAGTTTCTTTATTCACAAAGCCTCTTGAGTGTTGCTCTCCAACTATTTTGTGTGTCCTTCCAGGGCAGTGACCTTGCCGGTTATTTGTCTTGTTCTCCCAAGCACGGGTGCTAAGGACATAGTCTGTAGGCATGCAGATGTGTGTGACTTGTTCACACAAACTGTGAGGATGAGGACTTGGTGAATGGTGGACATTCAGATCTAAACTGTATCTCCAGGGCATGACGCCACCTGTCTGTAGTGCAGTTACTTGAGAACTTGGGAGGGTGAGGTGGGAAGATTTCTTGAGGTCAGGAGTTTAAGACCAACTTGGGCAACACAGCAAGATCCTGTCTCTACAAAAAAATAAAATAAAAATAAATAACTGGTCATGGTGGTGGGCCTGTAGTCCCAGCTGCTCAGGAGGCTGAAGAGAGAGGATCCTTTGAGCCCAGAAGGTCAAGGCTGCAGTGAGCTATGGTCACACCACTGTACTCCAGCCTGGGTTACAGAGCGAGACCCTGTTTCACAAATAAATAAGGAAATAAAGTGCATCTCTGCTTCTGTTTTCAGACAAGGGATTTATGTTTTCTACATGGAACAGAAGTAACACGCTATGGTCTCTCAGTTAACCAGTATGTCACCTGGGAGCAAAGCCCTTTTGTGATAAAGTTGGCTAATTTGTTGTTTTTTTTAATTTTCATAAATGTTGCAAAACCTTGTTGGTAAACACTCTCATGGCCGTTTAAGTGGTGTGCTTTTCCAGGTTGAATAACCAAAAAACCTGCTTAGCAGTGTATAGGTTTTGTTTTGGTTTTAAATACTACTCGTTGCGGAGCGGGGCTGGCCCACGGGCAGTGCTCTCGGAGTAACCACAGCTGTTGATTAAACGGCCTAAGTACAGCAGAATTTGTTTCGCTCTCCCGATCCTTTTGCTTTATTTTGTTTTGTACTCTGGCATTTGGGGTTTTTTCCCCTTTCCTCTCAGGTGTCTCATGTCTTCCCACTAAGACCAGAGGAAGGAAGAAAAAGAGATTTGCTTTGAGGCCAGATACAAATCTGTGCCTGCCACAGACCAGCTCTGTAACCTCCTAGGCCGGTGACTAGTGTAAGACTGTTGTGAGGAGGTGCTGGAGTGCGACAGACAGCAGGGGTGAGGGTAGGCGACAGTGACCTGGTGGTGCCACAGCCTCCCCCTCTGCCTTCCAGATACCCTGCCCCATCCCACCTCCAAATGCCAGGGTAACTGAATCAGTTTATAAGTGAGTAAATGACTATGAACGTGTATCTCTGTTACATCAAATAGGCATTTACATTGAAGCTATTTCATCCGTTCCAATTTCATATACAAAACAAGGGAGACGTGAGGGATCCCGGGATGGACTCGCGACTCATGTATCCTACTTCAGGGCGAGGAGATCCTGCTTTTCCTTAATTGGGGCCTTCCTGGAGTGTGGAATTGCCGAGGGAGAACACTTGCTGACGTGGAGCTGTGCCCATGTTGTTCCTCTGGTTGGTTGGGCAGGGGGCACAGGTCCTGCTTTGCCCTTTCTCCATCTTCGTGGCAGCTAGCTGTGTTCAGAAACCATCCATCTTCCCACCCGCTCCTTGCCTGAATATTCTCTGAGCTGCCTGTCCCCTTTTCTCTAACGTTGTTTTCTAACTCTGAGGTCCTGTGCACATCAGATTTTCAGCATTGTTTTAGTTATTAGGAAATATTTTCAGTCTGTCGTTCATCTTCTCAGAGCACATCTTCTTTCTCTCATCCTATATTTCGTCCTTGGGCCTTTTTGTATTTCTGATTCGGTTTTTTTTAGTTTCTGATGGTTAGGTGTGATATTGAAATACATCTTTTTCATTCATCAAGGTATCCTTAGATCTTCCAGCAGCCTAATGTGCAGTAGAATTTGTTTTTACCCAAACTAATAAGCAATCTACTTTTTGGGGTAGCTGTCTTAAAACCCAACTTTGTTCAAGTCTAGAAGTGGAGGGAAATGTTCCGTTTTCTCTGATGATATATAAAAGGACCTGGCCAATTAGTGGGAGATTGTGCTGTCCTCATTTGTAAAGTTGTGAATGCCATCGTGTGAGTCCTGTTGCATTTAATCAAAGCTGGGGTGTAATTAGTCAGATTTACTTGGTTTTGAAAATGGACAACTGGAGTGAGCTTTCATTACGTGCCGCTTTGTAGAGAGCCAGACCTTTTCCCTTGTATTCCGTCTGAGCATTGTGCGTTCCGGCTGGTTTTCCCCATGCTCTTCCTGAGCTGTATCCAAGTGTTTTTAATGTGCTGGAGTGAAGGCAGTTGTGGTGCAGTAGGAAAATATTTCAAGGAGAAATAAAATGGATCAGATTCAGCTTCTTGCCTCTCTTATTTACCTGGTTTTATAAAAACAAACAAAAAACCCCAAAACCTTGTTTTATGGAAAATTTCAAGCATACACAGGTAGAGAGAATCATATAATAAATGCCATTTACCCACCACACAGTTTCACTGTTATCAGCGTCTTGCCGGGCCTGGCACAGTGGCTCATGCCCGTAATCCCAGCACTTTGGGAGGCCAAGGTGGAAGGATGGCTTGAGGCCAGGAGTTTGAGACTAGCCTGGGCAACATGGTAAGACCCTGTCTCTAAAAAACAAAACAAAATCTTACCAATATTTTTATCGGTTCTCCCCACTTTTTTCTTTCCTGGTGTATTAAAGCAGATTTCAGGTGTCTTGTTAATTGGTTGACAAATACTTCAGCGTGCATCTCTAACCTTTTGCTTTTATTATTTTTATTTTTTTTGAGATAGGGTCTTGCTTTGTCACCTAGGCTGGAGTGCAGTGGCATGATTATAGCTCACTGCAGCCTCAAACTCCTGGGCTCAAGGAACCCTGCCTTAGCCTGCTGAGTAGCTGGGACTGCAGGCTCACACCGTGCCAGCTAATTTTTCTTTTTCTTTTTTTAAATTTGAAATTATATTCCTGTTGCTTAAGATTACTAAGGCAGACTTTTTTTTAAAACCTTTTATATTCAGTCTCCATAGAGACTGTCAGAAATGGCCAGTGCAGGCTGGGCACAGTGGCTCATGCCTGTAATCCCAGCCCTTTGGGAGGCTGAGGTGGGTGGATCATTTGAGGTCAGGAGTTTGAGACCAGCCTAGCCAACATGGTGAAACCCTGTCTCTACTAAAAATACAAAAATTAGCCGGGTGTGGTGGCATGCACCTGTAATCCCAGCTACTTGGGAGGCTGAGGCAGGAGAATCGCTTGAACCCGGAAGGCAGAGGTTGTAGTGAGCTGAGGTCATGCCACTGCACTCCACCCTAGGCGACAGAGCGAGACTTCATCTCAAAAGAAAAAGGAAATGGCCAGTGCCAGCTCTATTGCAAGTTGTCTTGTGGTATTGGGAAGTTTTCAATTAGCAATAATCGTGCCTCGGGTAAACGTCATTGACTATGATAGTGCCACTGTGCAAAGAGCCTTTTTTCCTTTTTAAAAAAACCCACCATGTTGGTATCACACCTAACAAAAGTTGTAATAATGCCTGATTTCATCTAATGCACTGTCCATGTTCATATTTTCTCACTTGTCTAAAAAATGTCTTTTGTAAGTTGCTTGGATCCTGCTTCAAATAAAACCATTTGTATTTGGTTATTATGTTTCCTGGGTCTCCTTTATTCTCTAACATTCTCCCTTTCCTTTTGTTTCCTTTCATGCCATTGATTTGTTAGAGAAACTGGGTCATTTGTCCTGTTCAGTTACCTTAACCTTTTGCTGATTTAATTGTTCCTTATAGCAAATAGGTTGTAAGGAGAAGGTGCGGACCTAAATTCAATCAGTGCAGCCACCCTTTAGCAGTTCTCTTTATGTATCTATTATTATTATGTTTTGAGGCAGAGTTTCACTCTTGTCACCCAGGCTGGAGTGCAGTGGCACAATCTTGGCTCACTGCAACCTCCGCCTCCCGGGTTTCAGCGATTCTCCTGCCTCAGCCTCCGAGTAGCCGGGACTACAGGCATGTGCCACTACACCCGGCTAATTTTTGTATTTTTAGTACAGACGGGGTTTCACCATGTTGGCCAGGCTGGTCTCAAACTCCTGACCTCAAGTGATCCACCCTCCTCGGCCTCCCAAAATGCTGGGGTTACAGGCATGAGCCACTGAGCCTGGCTAGCAGTTCGTTTAAACATTTGCTGGCAGAGATGGAAACTAATAGTTAAAACCAGCTGCTCCCCTCTTCTTCCTAGGATTATTCTATGTAATTTTGAGTTGCAAATAAGATGCAAGATTTTTTTCTCCCAAATTAAACTGGGCCATTCTATTTATGGTTACTCCTTATTTATTTATTTTTATAGTTACTTTTTAACCCACTGAATGGGTCCTCATATTTTGTACTGAAAGCAGGTGAGAGGGATTAATTTATTGGCAGCGTTTCTGTGTAGTGCACGCAGCAGGCGCTTGGCAGGAGTCTGGCCTGGGGTTGAGGAGGTGGGTGGTGTTTGTGGTCCGAGGTGCCCAGTTGTGCTGGGCAGTCAGTCCTTGCCCTTTTCTGTTGTCTGTTTTATTAGATCTCTGGATAGGGCTCTTGGGCCGCCTGGGGAAGCTTCCCCAGAGAAGTTCACCGTAGAGAGGATTTTGGTTGGCAGATGTTATAATTGATCCATCTCTCTTGATTTTTGACCTGTATGCTAGTTAAGCAGACATTTTTGTATAGTTCTAGTGGAATTATTTGGCATGTTGTAACAAGAAGCATATACTGCGTTGTAATTTTCCTGAAAGATACAGTTTGATGTTAAGAGGACTTGAAAGATACAGTTTGATGTTAAGAGGACAGCAGCCCTCTGTATCCTCGTGTTCTGTACCCACAGATACAACCAACCATGGATCAGAAATGTTCAGGAGAAACAATAAAAACAACGTAACAATAAAACATAATATGAATAAAACACATGTAACAACTATTTACATAGCATTTACATTGTATTTTGTATTATAAGTAATGTAGAGAGAATTTAAAATATATGGGAGGGCTGGTTGTGGTGGCTCACATCTGTAATCCCAGTGCTTTGGGAGGCCAAGGCGGGACAATCACTTGAGGCCAGTAGTTTGAGACCAGCCTGGGCAACATAGCAAGACCCTGTCTCTATGATAAATTTTTTGAAAAATGAGCTGGGTGTGGTGGCGCATGCCCGTAGTCTTAGCTGCTCAGGAGACTTGAGACAGGAGGACTGCTTGAGCCTAGGAGTTTGAGGCTGCAGTGAGCTATGACTGTGCCACTCTGGCCTGTGTGAACAGAGCGAGGCCCTGTATCTAAAAGATGTGTGTCTGTGTATATGAGAGGATGTGTGTAGGTTAAATATAAAATGTAAATGCCTCTCCATTTTTATATCAGGGACTTGGGCATCCACGGGTTTTGGGATTGGAGGGTCATCCTGGAACCAGTCCCCTACAGATACCGAGGGAGGACTCTGCTGGGCCCTTCCCCGCCCCCCCCCTTTTTTTTGTTAAGGAAAGTCTCTCTCTGTAATTATGGATCAATATATAAAATAATTGCTGTGTGTATCTTTATATGTACTGGATCAATTTTCCATTCAGAAATCTGACCTGTTTTTCAGTGATCTGTACTGCCAGGTGTATCAGTAGAGTATCCGAGGTACTGATAAGCATCCAGTTTGTAAATGTCTTGTGTATTTCAGTAGATGGCTGCATCCTTACTTCTTTTCCTTTTAGGTGTGCGGCCTTCCCCTTCTGATTTGGACTTTCTTTATTCCACTTTCTTGCCTTATTAAGGTGCAGACGGACGGTTTGTTCCTTTTCCTCTGCTTTTGCTGTTTGGGGACCCCCAGTTGTATATTTTGCATTTTCTGGCAATAATAGGTGTTTTAATGAGCAGTTAATGCTCTTTGAGGCATAGCTGTCTGGCTCTTAACTGGGCAGCCCCATTTAAACCTGTGGCTTCACCTGTCACTTTGTAAACCAAAGATCTCAAAGCTTTATCTTCACCCGAGATACCCCCCAGGAGCTTCCAAACTCCAAACCATCTGCCTGCTAGACATCTCCATTTCACTGTCCCAGGCAGATTTCATGCCTCTGAAACAGAGCTCATCTCCTCCTGCCTGCGCAGCAAACACACCCCACCAGAAACAAACACCCACCACACCCACCCACCCCAGTAAAAACCGAACCAATAAAACACCACTCGGAAGCTCTCCCTTTCCCCTGAGCTGCTGCTTTAGATGCTCGGCCTCACAGGTACCTTACCCGCAGAGCAGAAACCCAGGCATCCCTGGCAGCCTTCCCTCCTCACCCCTCAGTCTTGGTGGTGCCCAGATGGGAGCTGGCAGAGATGTCTCCTGGATGGGCGCTCTCTTTGCTGTTCTGTAGCCTTGGTGGCTTAGCCCCAGACCACTCCTCCCGACAACAGCCTCTGGACCCTGAGTCTACCCCTCACTCTTCTGCTCTTCCTCGGGGCTGCTGCCAGAGAGGTCAGTGCATTGTAAACCTGACTCTGCTGCCTGCAAGTCTCAAATAATGAAGTGGCTGTACCTCATCTTTATTTATTTATTTTTTAAATTTTTTGAGACAGAATCTCGCTCTGTCGCCCAGCCTGGAATGCAGTGGCACCATCTCAGCTCACTGCAGCCTCTGTCTCCCTCCTGCCTCAGCCTTCCGAGTAGCTGGAATTTCAGGCGTGAACCACTTTGCCCAGTCCATGCACCTCATCTTTGAGATGAGGTTCCCAGCTTAAGCTTGGCTCCCAGAATCCTTTGTCATTGGCCTTCTGCCTGTCCCTGCAGCCTCCTCTCTACGGCCAGGCCTCCACACCCACTGCACAGTCTAATTGTGTCGAATTTCTTGCCGTTTCCTAGGTATACCATTTTTTGTCAGGTCTTGGTGCCTTGACCACATACTTGCCTGGAACACCTCTCCTCCTTTCTCACTGGGCTGGGTCTAGCTGGCCGCGTGCAGCTGCTCCTGGTAGAGAGTCCTTTCTGTGAACTGGCAGCCGCTGTAGGGTCCTGACACTCCACTGGTCTCTCTGCCTCTCTCTGTCACCTTCCCTGCAACTGCCAGTGTTCCCAGGGTGAGAATCAAATCATCGTGCTCTCAAAAACGGATTTCTTGGCCAAGTGCAGTGGCTCACACCTGTAATCCCAGCACTTTGGGAAGCCGAGGCGGGTGGATCACTTGAGGTCAGGAGTTCGAGACCAACCTGGCCAACATGGTGAAACCCCCGTCTCTACTAAAAATACAAAAATTAGCTGGGCGTGGTGGCACACATCTGTAATCCTAGCTACTGGGGAGACTGAGGCACGAGAATTGCTTGAACCCAGGAGGCTGAGGTTGCAGTGAGCCAGGATCATACCACTGCACTCCAGACTGGACAACAGAGCGAGACTCAGTCTTAAAAAAAAAAAAAATTTCTCTGAAGAGTAGATGGGTCTTGCAGTGTATGTTTTTGTTTCTTGCATCACTTGTACTCTGTCAGTGAAATTTTGTTTTTTTTTTTTTTTTACTCTAATCCCATGACATAATGAAAATTTTGAAAAAAGGCTACATTGGAACATAGTCTTTTGGTCAGGTGTGTTTACTGTTTATGGTTCAAAAGAATCTGATGCAAATCATGTTTTGTGAGTAAAATAGTTCAGTGAACTGAAGCTTATAATCCCTCTAGTTGCCTGAAAAGCGTGTCCTGGTTTATGTGTCACTTAGCGTTTTGAGTGGCTTTTCTCCTGTAGTGATGAATACAAAGTATATACAAAATCCTATTTCTTTGGTTCTCCTATGGAACATAAATTTATTTTAAGTAAAATTCTTGATTCTGGTAGAATGGTAATCTGATTTTAAGATTTCTCCAAATATAAAACCCAAGAGTTATTACATAATTCTTGTTTTCTTAATTAATAAGTTATTCTATAACGTGAGGTAGGCCTAATCACAAAATGTGTATGTTTCTTTTCTTTTTCCTAGTTTAATGCTTGTGTGTGTATTAAAAAACAAGGCCAGAACTAAAAGCTACAAGTACATATTTTAAGAAGTAAATTGATTTAAGTGGTCAGTGGTATGTTGCAGGATTTATGGCATTAATATTTAGAAAGCTCTTCTCCAAACACCTATTACCTTCATTTGAATTTTCTTCACACAAAGTTGGTTTAGAATGTAAATTCGAAGAGTTCCGAATCCTAATTCTTCACTGAGTCAGAATTCCTGGAGGTGGGTCCCGCAGTCTGTGGCTTTGCAAGCCTTCCAGGTGATTCTTATGCCTCTTCAGCCCGGAGAACCCCTGGTGTGGATTTGCATCATTTGAATTTGTAGTACATGGGACAGGAAGAAAGGAGGGTGGTTTCCATTATAACTTTTTTTTTTTTTTGAGACGGAGTTTTGCTCTGTTGCCCAGGCTGGAGTGCAGTGGCATGATCTCGGCTCACTGCAGCCTCCATCTCCCAGGTTCAAGCGATTCTCCTGCCTCAGCCTCCTGAGTAGCTGGGATTACAGGCATGCACCACCATGCCTGGCTGATTTTTGTATTTTTAGTAGAGACGGGGTTTCACCATGTTGATCAGGCTGGTCCCAAACTCCTGACCTCGTGATCGCCTGCCTTGGCCTCCCAAAGTGCTGGGATTACAGGCATGAGCCACTGCGCCTGGCCATAACTTTTATTTAAAAGTTTTTCAGAGGAATGATTTTTTCAACAGGCTGTATAAATAGGCTCTTATTACATCATGTTTTCATGTGACGGATTTAACATACACTAGAAGGAGACTGCTTTATGTACTTCTCCAAATTGCTGTTCTTGAGTTTATTTAGCGATGTCCACGTTATATTTACAAGCATGTGGGCTGGGCATGAGCCACTGTGCCTGGCCATAACTTTTATTTTTGTGTTTTTAGTAGAGATGGGGTTTCACCATATTGGCCAGACTGGTCTCGAACTCCTGACCTCATAATCCACCCTCCTTGGCCTTCCAGAGTGCTGGGATTACAGGCATGAGCCATCGCGCCTGGCCTGTAACCACTTTTAAGTGCAGAGTTCAGTGGCACTAATTAAATTCACATCGTTGTGCAGCCACCACCACCATCCAGCTCCAGAACTTTCTCATCTTCCCAAACTGAAGCTCTGTCCCCATGAAACACTCATTCCCCATTCTTCCTTTCCCCAGCCCCTGGCAGCCACCATTCTGTCTGTCCCTATAAATTTGACTACTCGGCACCTCTTATGGGTAGAATGACACAGTACTTGACTTTGTGTGTGACTGGGTTTTTTCACTTAGCCTAATGTCTTCAAGGTTCATTTGTGTTTTAGCATGTGCAGAATTCCCTTCCTCTTCAGGGGTGAATCGTACTCAATTGTGTCTGCCACATTCTGCTCATCCATTCACTTATCGATGGACACTGGGTTGTTTCCACCTTTTGGCTGTTGTCTGTATTGTACATTTTTAAAATTTAAATTAATTTTATAGCTTGCTTTCTTTTTTTCTTTCTTTTTTTTTTTTTTTTGAGACAGTCTCACTCTGTTGCCTAGGCTGGAGTGCAGTGGCATGATCTCGGCTCACTGCAACCTCCGCCTCCTGGACTCAAGCAATTCTCGTGCCTCCCGAGTAGCTGGGATTACAAATGTGCACCACCATGCCCAGCTAATTTTTGTAATTTTAGTGGAGATGCGGTTTCACCCTGTCGGCCAGGCTGGTCTAGAATGCCTGGCTTCATGTGATCCGCCCAGCTGTAGTGTTTTTTTGTTTTTTGTTTTTTGTTTTCTGAGGTAGACTCTTACTCTGTCACCCAGGCTGGAGTGCAGTGGCACAATTTCGGCTCACTGCAGCCTCCACCTCCCGGGTTCAAGCAATTCTCCTGCCTCAGCCTCCCAAGTAGCTGGGATTACAGGTGTGAGCCATCACACCTGGCTAATTTTTGCATTTTTAGTATAGATGGGGGTTTGCCCTATTGGCCAGGCTGGTCTCAAACTTCTGACCTCAGGCGATTGGCCTGCCTGGGCTTCCCAAAGTGCTGGGATTACAGGCATGAGCCACCACACCCGGCCTCTTTTCTTTTCTTTTCGAGACAGAGTGTCGCTCTGTTGCCCAGGCTGGAGTACAGTGGCACGATCTCGGCTCACTGCAACCTCAGCCTCCCAGGTTCAAGCGATTCTTCTTCCTCAGCCTCCCAAGTAGTTGGGACTACAGGCGCCTGCCACCAAGCTCGGCTAATTTTTGTATTTTTAGTAGAGACACGGTTTCACCATGTTGGCCACACTGGTCTTGAACTCCTGATCTTGTGATACGCCTGCCTTGGCCTCCCAAAGTGCTGGGATTACAGGCATGAGCCACTGTTCCTGGCCCTTGTCTTTTATGTTTGATAGATTCCAGATCCAAAAGACAAGTTCCTTGAGGAATTCAACCACTATTTTATTCCATCTGTTGAAAATACAGCTTTAATTTACATCTCATGATTGCCGTTGTTGTTAATTTTTTAACAAAGAAAGAATAGCGTGTAAAAGCCGTTGTGGAATGATGAGCTGAGTGGTGACTCTCTTAAATAAAAGCGTGAACTCCTGTGTTGACGGAATGGAGGTGGTAGAGAAGATAGAGAATTCTACAGATGACCCTACCCTGTTAAGTGTTCAAGTCATAGTGTTACTCCTGATTTTCTTTTCTTTGTTCTTCAGAGTGTGATTTAAATTTTAAGTGCTTCAAGGTCTATGAGGTACAACCCGCACAGTAGATATTTAATAAATAGTGAATGATCAATATTTTCCTGGTGGATTAAACCACTCCTATTGGCAGCCTATGACTCTGCGGAGTTATTATTCTGGTTCATGAAACCAGATAATATTTCCATAGCTCATTGCATTCTTTTATGTGGGCAAACACATGGCATCTTTAAAAGCTGACAGCTGCAGTTCCCTAGAACACCAAATGCTTTTCTGAAGTCCATAAATTTCTCTTTTACACTCTGGAAAGTAAAACCGTATTCTGCCAAGTCCAAGCGAATCTGAAGGGGAATATGCACACTGCTATTTTGTTGTTAGAGAGAGATTTATACTCAGTTTGCTCTTTATTAGACCAAAAAAATTTCAGATTAGGAATGGTTTTTGAATATCATGCATATTTTGGTTTCCGTTGGATGCTTTCAGTATCATGTGATTGCTTTAAATGCATGAAAAGCAAAGAGAAATAAAACCTTTCATGGCCCTGTAGACATTCTTGTTTGCCTAGGGCTTAAGCAATTGTGGCATGCAAAGCATTTGACATTCAAGATATATTGACAGAGATCAGGCATCTTAAGTATAAAGATTTTTATCTAAAGATATGTATGCTTCCATTTTTTTCTAACTGGTGTCTTTAATTCTGTAGCGGGGATTGGTTGTCTTTGTACTTTTATTTTGATAATGGAAAAACTACATAGGCACGTTGAGATCATCTGTGTAGCATGCTTACAGCTGAGTACCATCAGCACATGCGTGGCTTTTATTTTTTGTGTGCAACAAATAATACTATTTTAATGGGTGAAAGTAAATACAAAAAGAATAGGGATGAAATTACTATGTAAATGATGTATTTGAGCCGACTAGAGACTGGGGTACTTACTTTGCAGATGGGGAGCTGTACAAATATAGATTTAAATAGAGTAAAATGATGAGAGTAGTGAGTCATCAAACAGCTTCTGCCCAGTTTGAAAGAAGCTGTGCCCCTCCGGTTCAGTTCCATATTCATTTTGAAGGGGAAATTGGTCTTCAACAAATTGTCATTTTCCCCATTAAGTGTACATCGTTCACATTTTATAATTGCATGAGTTTTTTTGTTTTTGAAACTGTTTGCACCTATTTAAGTAACGTTATAATAAAAATAACTGACCAGTCAAGGTGGCTTACACCTAGAATCCCAATCCTTTGGGAGGCTGAGGCAGGCAGATCACTGGGGGTCAGGAGTTTGAGACCAGTCTGGCTAACATGCTGAAACCCTGTCTGTACTAAAAATACAAAAATTAGCTGGGTGTCGTGGCACCCGCCTGTAATCCCAGCTACTAGGGCGGCTAAGGCGAGAGAATCACTTGAGCCGCGAGGGTGGGGAGTGGTGGAGGTTGCAGTGAGCTGTGATTGTGCCACTGCACTCCAGCCTGGGCAATAAATCGAGACTCTGTCTCAAAAAAATAATAATAATAAAAATAAAAATAACTGGTCAATAGACTGAGTTCTGCAAAGGGAAAAGAATAACTGGTCAACATTAAAGGTTCAAGGAAACATTTCTCATTTAAAAGGAGGGTTTGTGCATTACTCAAGCTTCATAAAGGATTTCTTTGCCATAGAGATTTTGCTTTACTTTCATGAATCCAAATCAGCTAGGTCCTTAAATTTTTTTTTTTTTTTAAAACAGAAGTTAAGGAGGGGAGGGGAATAAACATCCTTGTTATCCTATTTGTGTTTAATGCGAGTGCCTGGTTGACTCAACTACTGTATTTTAATTTTTATTTGTTTTGTTTTGCTTGCTCCTTCCCTCTCTCCCTCTCTCTCTGTCTCCCTCCCTCTCTCTCTCTCTTTTCTTCTTTCTTCTTTTTTTTAAACAAACCCTTGTGTCGAGGGCTGACTTTCAATAGATCGCAGTGACGGAGCTGCTCTGCTACGTACGAATCCCTGACCCTGAATTCTGCAGGTCGTCTACGAATGGTTTGGAGCCAGGTTCCCCACGAACAGGGGTGGCCCAACGGGCGAGGGGGCGGCTGCGTTTCCCAGGACGAGGGGCTCTCTGCACCGGACCCTGGTCCTGGCACGCGGTGGGGGAGGGACCGGCTGTCCGAGGCCGTTGGAGGCCAATCGAGGCCCTGCGGGCACTGCTGTACCCGTCTGCCTGAGTGGAATTCTGACTTGAAGGCGTTCAGTCATAATCCCACAGATGGTCGCTTCGCCCTATCGGCTCCTTATTGTGGCTCAAGTATTTTAAAATATGGGCAACCCTTCAATGCAAGGAATCAAATTAGTACTGATTTGATAGTCATTTTAACTGAAGTTGATATTGACTGGTAAGGCTGAGATGAGAATGGAAAATAGAAATGACAGTGTCTTCAGTTTCTTCTGGGTGGTATTTACATCTGTGGAAATGAACATGACGTGTATTTTGACTGCATTATTACCATATGGTGGAAAGGTTAAAAAATACGTTGTGGACCAGGCGCGGTGGCTGACGCCTGTAATCCCAGCACTTTGGGAGGCCAGGGCAGGTGGATCACCTGAGGTCGGGGGTTTGAGACCAGCCTGACCAACATGGAGAAACCCCATCTCTACTAAAAATACAAAATGAGCTGGGTGTGGTGGTGCATGCCTGTAATCTCAGCTACTCGGGAGGTTGAGGCAGGAGAATCACTTGAATCGGGGAGGTGGAGGTGTCGGTGAGCCGAGGTGGTGCCATTGCACTCCAGCCAGGGCAACAAGAGCAAAACTCCGTCTCAAAAAAAAAAAAGTATTGTGAATTCTCATAGTCATGTTTTCTTTTTCATGAAGGATATTTTGGAGTGCTTTGTAGGTGTTGTTACTATCCTCACATAAAACTATATCATATTTTTAACTTTAAAAGTTTAAAGCACTCAAAGCTATTTAGTTTGAGAATATTGGCCATGTACCAGGGAGACGGGAGTTCGGTATGCCATCGGCCAATGGGACAATTCTCCAGCAGCCTCTGCCTCCTGGGCTCTTTGTTATTTTCTGGAGGGGATTGACGTAGCTCCTGCCACTGTGCTTGGTCTGGAGCTTGCAGTGACAACTGAGCCCCTTGAGTTCTGCTCTCAGCAAGTATACAGTCCGTGAAGATCGATGATATGAATTGGACTTACCCTGTCACACCCAACTAAACTAGAGTCGAGAGACCAGGGAAGAAGAAAAGCTGGGACACAGAGCGTCTGCCCCGGCATTATCTTGAAGGCCGGCTGCCAGAGTGACCTGCTGTAACTTTAAAACCAGTGTTACCTCCTTGCTGCTGAAGTAACTGCTGTGACTCTAAGACTGGTTGTTCTCAGCGCCGTCACTCACTCATCAGTCAGAGCTTGGCAGCTCCCAGAAACTTCACTAGTACCAATGAGTTTTCAAAACAGTATGTCACCTTTCTTGCTTTTCTTTCTTTTGTTTTTCATTCTTGTTTTCCTCCCCTTCCCTCCTCTTTGGTTTTATAGTTTAGCTACGAAGGCCATTTACCAGAGTCAAACTTGTTCTTAACAGGCAGAAGTTTTAAGTTCATTCAGAGAGTCCCTCAGACCCTTCTGAGCCTGTTCACATGCAGAGAGTAGATGCTGTCACCAGGTTCTTCGTGTCACGCATTCACATGGATATTCAGTCTTCATATGCTGTCCAGTTTCTTTAAGATCAAAGGAGCGACTCGCAGCAGGGCCTCGTAGATGAGTGACATTTCTCTTTCTCATTAAACCCCCAACCTTCTGTTTTTTCTTCAAACATACCGAAGAGCACCCTGGTCTCTCTCTATGCCCCAACTTGCAATTCTCTTTTCCCAAATGAAACTGTTTTAGGGATTCAGCTCTTTATTTTTATTTGACCTTGACAAGCCCAGGGTGAAGATGATACTGCTTGGCCTGCAGAGGAGCCTGGGCTCCTGGGTGGCAGCCAGAGATCTTGCCACTGAACCGCAATTTGCAAAATACTTAACATATAAGAGGTCTAGGAACAACATTTAGAGAGTGCTTGTGTGGCAGTATCTCATTTATTGCCCACACTTACTTTGTGGGTAGGCTTTTTTATCCCACTTTACAAGTGAAGAAACAGGTTGAAATCGGTTACCAAGTGATTGCCCTGACCTGGCTGCCTCACCTGCTGACAGTGGTATGGGCTGACCGGGTGCCGTGCCCCTGAGCAGGCAGGGCGCCTGTGCCTATCTGGAGGCCATCAGCCCACAGCGCTCAGGAACTTGGCTTTCGTAATTCCTAATGGGGCCAGTTTGCAGTCTTTGCTTTAAAAGACCTCTCTGGGAGTCACTCTGAACCAATTCTGGTTTGAGGGGGGACTGCCCAATTTGGTCAATTAAACTCAATTTTTGAAAAACCTCCCTATTTCCCACCACCTCTTCTCCCTTTTGCTCTGTCTGGTCTGATCTGTCTCCTTGCTGGGCAGTAACCCTTTTTCCCAGCGCTCCATCTTTGTTGGTGGCTTTCATTCTGTTTACTTGGACAGGAGGCCTTTGTTTCCCGGTTGTTCAGCTGGGATCCAAATCAAGGTCCATTGACACGAGAGCCCAGGCTCTAATTTGCTCTGCCGTATGCCTCCCCGGTTTGTGTCTTAGTCCTAGAATGACAGTGCTGGAGGAGTGGAGGGAAAGGACACTTGGATAGCCGGGCAGACATGATAATTGGGTGGGTGTGGGTGAGGGTGGTGGTGGGGAGTGGGAGGAAGTTGCTAGGAAAGCTGGGCTTAAAATAGCTGAAGGCCGTAGATACTGGTGCAGTGTGGAGTCTGGCAGATAATTGTGTGGCGGAGAAAGCTTTTGTCCTGAGGATAGTAGATGACCTCCCAGAACTGTGGGAATAACAGTCTCATGTTTACATTTATTCAGGCCACAATGGAGCTGAGCAATTCGCTTCCTGACATGCAATCTTTCTTTTCCAAGTAGATCGGGTTTCCTTATTCTGTGGAAAACGTTAATGCCATTAGAAGCCAGATTCAGGGCTACCTGTAACGGAAACCTCTGCAGAGAACATCCTGTTACTCAGTACCCCTTCTCCTTCATTTGTTTTATGAAAGTTCCCTTTCCACTTGACTGATATTTATCTTCAGGGCCATGTTTTCTCCTGTCAACCGAATATAGTATACTGTAGCTAATCAGTGAATTAGATAACTAAATCCATATATTTCCTCTGTATTTTCTCTATTCTGTGAACCCCGAATATCTGAGACAGGTCTTCATTAATTTAGAAAGTTTGTTTTGCCAAGGTTGAGGACGTGCACCTTTTACGCTGCAGCCTCAGGAGGTCCTGACAACATGTGTCCAAGGTGGTCAGGGCACAGCTTGGTTTTATATATCGTAGGGAGACGTGAGACCTCAATCAACATATGTAAGATGTACATTGGTTCTGTCCAGAAAGGCGGGACAACTCGAAGCAGGGAGGGGTCTCCAGGTGGCAGGTAGGTAAGAGAGGCAGCCAGAAGCATTTAGCATTTTTCTCAGTGAGTAGAGGGGTGGCTTTGAGTGGAGTGGAAGCGAGTTTGCCTCCTAGCTTGACTTTTCCTTTTAGCTTAGTGATTTGGGGGCCCCAAGATTTATTTTCCTTTCACAATTTATATTATAAAGGGAGCGTGTTATTCTCAGTGCCTGAACTGAAGTATGATCATTTTTTTGCCATTATCTTCCTTTGGCCTTTTCTTTTCTCTGTGGAAGGCAGGAGACCTAATATGCTGTTATTTATACCTAGTTCCTTTTTTTAGTCAGCTAATTATATACTTAAAATAACTGGTTTCTAACAAAGTCTTGTGAGATTTACATCTTGTATTTTTAGGGTCTCGAGTGAGATAATTATTTTAGTGTGGTGAACACATGGGTTTTATTTGGTGCATTTCAAAGTTTAGTGGAAAAGATAAATGTCCAATGAAAATATTTAGTGTTTTAAGCTGTTTGCATTCAGAAGGTCCCCCTCCTCATCTTGTGCAGAGCTCAGCTGGTTCCTGGACTGTGGGCCTAACAGCGGCTTTACTTCGTTGCCAGTAGTATCTTCCTCCTTGAGAGGTCCATGTGCCGCATGAAACAGTAGCCATACTTATTGAGTATTGTACTTACTCTTTTGTTTGTTTGTTTTTGAGATGAGATCTTGCTATGTTGCCCAGGCTGGTCTTTAACTCCTGGGCTCAAGTGATCCTCCCACGTTGGCCTCCCAAATTGCTGGGATTACAGGCCTGAGCCCTCGTGCCCGTCCCCATACTTGTTCTGTGTCAGGGCCTGCCAAACACTTTGTTTTCTTATTTAATCTTTCAACAATGCTGTAAGTTGAAGAAGATGAAGAAATTAAAGCTTAATGAAATTAGATAGCCTCCCCAAGGACCACTTTTAATGGTGGAACTGGGATTTGAAGCCAGATCTGCCTCTTCTAAAGCCTGTGCTCTGAAATAGAATGGTAACTGGAGTGGGGTAGACCTGGGTTCAAATCCTCTCAGCCTCTGATTTCTCATTTTAAAATGGGAGAAATACTTATTTCATGGAAAGATTATACCTATTAAGGGCCGGGTGCGGTGGCTCATGCCTGTAATCCCAGCACTTTGGGAGGCTGAGGCAGGTGGATCACTTGAGGTCAGCCTCGCCAACATGGTGAATACCCATCTCTACTAAAAATACAAAAATTAGCCAGGCTGGGTGGCAAGCACCTGTAGTCCCAGCTACTTGAGAGACTGAGGCAGGAGCATGGCTTGAACCCGGGAGGTGGAGGTTGCAGTGAGCGAAGATAGTGCCGTTGCATCGCAGTCTGGATGACAGAACAAGACTCGGTCTCAAAAACAAAAAACAAAAAAATGAAGATTATACCTATTAAATGCAGTAATCTTTGTGAAGCTGATTAGGGTGCATGCGTGACTAGGCTCTCTATGTACACACGTTGGTTTGATCATCTCTCTGATGTGTCTCCCCAGATGAAAGCTCTTCCTGGATAGGGCCTTTGTCTTGTGTTCGTGTGTCCTCAGCACTGTGCCTGTTGGAGAAGGGAGTGAATGTTGAATCAGTAATGTTAGAAACTTTTCTAGGTTCTTAAAAGAAGCTTGTCTTTCTGCTTTCTTTTCTTTTTCCTTTTCTTTTTTGAGACAGAGTTTCCCTCTGTTACCCAGGCCAGAGGACAGTGGTGCGACTGCTGCAATCTCCACCTCCCAGGTTGAGGCGATTCTCAGCCGCTTGAGTAGCTGGGATTACAAGCACGCAGTACCACACCCAGCTAATTTTTGTATTTTTTGCAGAGAAGGGGATTCGCCATGTTGGCCAGGCTGGTCTCAAACTCCTGGCCTCAAGTGATCCACCCACCTTGGCCTCTTGAAATGCTAGAATTACAAGCGTGAGCCACTGCGCCTGGCCAGTTTTCTTACACCATGAGCACAATAGGTTTTTACCTTTGGCCAATGTGTTACTTGATTGCTTTTGTTTCTTTTTATCATATTTAATAGAGTTTATTTTTTAGAGCAATTACAGGTATACAGAAAATTGAGCAACTAGTACAGAGAATTTCCATATACCTTCTCCTTCTGCCTTACACATTTCCCTATTATTAACATCTTGTGTGGTATTGATGCAGGATTTTTTGCTCCTTAGCTAGGTCTGGGTTCTTGTCTCATGACCAGGAAGAAGTAGGCACGTGGACACTCGAGTGAACAAGGCGGGAAGTTTTATTGAGTGATGAAACAGTTTTTAGTGGGGAGGGGACACGGGGTAGTCCCCTTACCCAAAGGCAAGAGTGTTCCTTGTGTTGGGAACAAGTAAGCGTGCTGGAGAGAAAAACCAGCATTGAGACAAAGGATTTCTCAGCAGGGCAATTTACTTCTGCAGAAAGGTGCCACCTGTTAACGACCGCAAGAGCGCACCGAACAAAGGAGGGAAGGGGTTTTTATCCCTAATGCAGTTCCTGTCCCTGTGTCCTTCCCCTACTGGCTAGGGTTGGACTGTACAATCTAAACTGATCCCAGTTGGCTAAGACTTAAACTTTTTCTAATAGGTAAATGCATGATTTGTAAGAGAAGGGGGGGTAGGAGTGGTCTGTCCGTTACAGTACAAGGCATGTCTGGATATGTCTGAGTGTGTCATGGCACAACAAGAGCAGGAGGATTGTTTGGAGACCAGAAACAAGGGAGTGTAAGGAGGTTGGGCTTCTGAACAAAGAACAAGGACATTACACAATTAAACCCTTTGAAGAGGAATTCATCATCTCTGGCAGTTTCCCCCTTTGTCTTTTGATAATTCTTTCTCTTCAAATTTTTTCTAACATGATTTGGCTCTGCTGTTCTTCTGGATCACCTAGGAACAAGAGCCTATTTGAGTATAGAGGAGGAGAGGTGGGGAGGTTTTGTGAGAGCTGTGTCTTTTCTTTTCTTTTCTTTTCTTTTTTTGAGACAGAGTCTCACTCTTTCGCCCAGGCTGGAGTGCAGTGGTGCGATACCGGCTCACTCCTAGCTCCACCTCCTGGGTTCACACCATTCTTTTGCCTCAGCCTCCCGAGTAGCTGGGACTACAGGCGCCTGCCACCGCGCCCGGCTAATTTATTGTATTTTTAGTAGAAACGGGGTTTCACTGTGTTAACCAGGATGGTCTCAATCTCCTGACCTCGTGATCTGCCCGCCTCGGCCTCCCAAAGTGCTTCGATTACAGACATGAGCCACTGCGCCCGGCCTGTGAGAGCTGTTCCTATAAGTCTTTGCATTAACCCGTGGATACAGGGCATGATGCAGCATCCTGCAAGAACGAGTACACCTGTAACAATTGCAAGAGAGGTTAATACTGAAGTCATAAGCCCTTTTTGTTTACCAAACCACTTTTCCATGAGACTTGTGAAGGGGTCGTTTATTCTGGAATTTTTGGCTAACTTATCTGATAGAGAGGTAAGGTCTTGTAAAGCCTTCGTAATTGTTCCATCGGGAGCTGTGTTGTTAAGGATGAAAGTACAGCATTGGACTCCAATCATGACACAGGCTTCACCTTTTTTTTTTGCTAACATTGTGTTAAGGGCTATTCTGTTTTCCCAGGCCATTTGGCTGGTGGGGCCTAATTGTTCAGCTGTCCCTTTAATGGCATCTTTTGTGTAATTGACAAACCGCTGTTGATTATAGTAAATGTAATTTATCCAATCTACATTTTTGTTTATAGTTGACCACCAGAACAGTGAAGATTTGAATCTGAATCCTGCAGCTATTTGGTTTCGGGCTTTAAATTTATCTGGTACCCCTCCTGGGATCCCAATAGCATCTATATAAATGTGAGGGTTAAGAGACCCATGAGGGGCAACCCCCCCTTTTTTGTCTTTTTTTTTTAATCCTCTGTCCTGTTATGTTTTTAGAATGCCAGAGTGAAAGGGATGGCCAGTTGGACTAGGGCTCAAGTGCTGCTCCAGTTTCTAGGCAGAGTGCCTAACAGTAGTTTGCCACAGTACCGCTATACATTTGCTCGAGAATGGACAAAAGGCAGCTTGACTGGTAAGCTCTTGGGAAGGCTTGGTTTCACTGCACCCTTTTAGGTCTCTGAGGGACGTTAATCTTTCCCCTGCCGTGAGAGACACGAGGTAAAATTAACATCAGAAGCTGGAGGCCGGATGGCCCTTGGGGGCTGACCTGCAGGACCTTTAACTTGGGGGAATAGCAGTGAGAGAGTCTTGTATGCCTCATTGCCCCAGTTTCGTCATGGGGTACAGAAAGAACAGCTGTTTGATTGGAAGAGGGTTTAGAAGGAGAAGAAGGTGAAGGGGGTGGAGGAGTAATGAAGCACATTTCAAAGAATCCTGTGGGGTCCTTTCCAGGAATATTAGCTCCTAGGCCATAGAAGTGACCTAGAGTGGGGTTGGTGTCAGTAGAAGTGGGGACATTAATAGAGATTTGCACAGGGTTACACTGTTGGAGTTGACAAGTGGCGGGGGTTGTACCTTTGGTAAAGTGAATATAAGGTTTTAGAGAGGTACAACCTATTGAGGAGGTCCAGCCTCGATACTTGGTGGTCTACATTACATCTCCCCAGGTATCACAGAACCACCAGTTATAGGATCAGGCTCAGTCTGTGCAAAAGTCAGTTCTACAGGCAGTTTTATTTATCCTGGAAGGGCAAAGGTACTTTTCTGAAGAGGCCAGCTGTGTTTGGCTTTGGAGATCCCCGCAAGGCATAACAAGACAAGCGTTAAAAGTAATGGTTTGAGGGGAGCTAGATCTGGTTATATTAATAATAAGATGTGAGGTAGTTGGGGAAAGGAAGATAAGGAGGAAGAGACAGATTAAACTTTCTTTTTTAATGTTACTCTGTTTGGGGTGGGTCCTGGAACCGTAGTGCATGACTCAGGAGAGGATGGTGCTCTTTTGACTTGGGTGTGATGAGTCCAACCTTTTTTGGTGGTCCTGACTGCCATTTCAGATGTTAGAAGTACTAAATAAGGTCCTTCCTGAGTAGATTCGAGTTTTTCTCCTTTCCAACTTCTGACGAGGATGTAATCCCTGGGCGGGTGATGATGGACTGGAAATTCAAGGGGTGGAGTTGTGCTAAAAGGCCTTAAGTCCTAAGAGGAGAAGGTGGAAGACAAACCTGATACATAGTTTTTGAGAAATTGATCCTTTGTTTCAAAAGTGGGAATGTCAATATTAGAGTTTAAGTAAGGCAGTCCATAAAGCATTTCATAAGGGGAGAGGCCAGTGCCCTTTTGGGGGGCTGTTTGGACTCTGAACAGGGCAATAGGAAGACATTTTGTCCAAGGTAGGTGAGTTTTTAAAATTAATTGGGTTAAATGATTTTTTAAAGCTTGGTTCATTCTTTCTACTTTTCCTGATGAGGTTGGATGCATTGGTATATGATATTCCCGTTTTATTCCTAGTGTTTGAGTGAGTCCTTTAATAATGAGGGCAGGCCGGGCGCGGTGGCTCAAGCCTGTAATCCCAGCACTTTGGGAGGCCGAGACGGGCGGATCACGAGGTCAGGAGATCGAGACCATCTTGGCTAACACGGTGAAACCCCGTCTCTATTAAGAAATACAAAAAACTAGCCGGGCGAGGTGGCGGGCGCCTGTAGTCCCAGCTACTCGGGAGGCTGAGGCAGGAGAATGGCGTAAACCCGGGAGGCGGAGCTTGCAGTGAGCTGAGATCCGGCCACTGCACTCCAGCCTGGGTGACAGAGCGAGACTCCGTCTCAAAAAAAAAAAAAAAAATGAGGGCAGTAAAATGGGTTCTATTGTCTAAATCAGTGTTTTCTGTAATTCCAAACCTTGGTATAATTTGTTTTAATAAGTTTTAACTACATTTTTAGCTGTTATGTTTGGGAAAGGGATGGCCTCTACCCAGTGGGTGAGATGATCTGCTATTACTAATAAATAGTTAAGATGGCCTACTGGGGGCATTTCAGTATAATGAATTTGAATTTTTTGGAATGGCCTTAACTCTGGGTTTTTTCCCCCAAGGGGATGCCTCTTATTTGTTGATTTATTATTTTTTTTTTTTTTTTGCATATTATACAACTATCCACAATTTGCCTAGCAAGGGTATAGATTTCTATATACCCATAAACTCTGAGAGTGGCATCACACATAGCCTGGGGACCCCAGTGAGTTCCTTGATGGAGTTGAGACAACATATCTCTTATGAGAGGTTTAGACAACATTTCCCTCCCATCTGGTAATATTTATTTTTCTTCTGAGCTTTCTTTGGCTCCTATTTCCTTTAACTTTTCTTGTTCATTATGGGAAAGGATGGGGACCACGGCTGGGGGAGGGAGACAAGGAGTTAAATGGAAAATGGGTTCCCGCTGGGGAAGAGGCAGCTTGCTCGGCTATTTGGTCAGCAAGATTATTCCCTCGGCTTCCAAAGGAAAGATTTCTTTGATGCCCTGGGACATGAACAACAGCTATTTCTTCTGGCAACTGTAGATTTTCTAATACTTGAATTATTATGTCCCTATGGACTAAGTTTTGGCCTTTACTGTTAATGAGGCCTTGCTCTGTTAAAATTTTTGCAAAGGTGTGGACCACTCCAAAAGCATACTTGGAGTCTGTATAAATAGTTCCTTCCTGGTTTTGCAGAAATTTTAAGACTTGATTTAATGCACACAACTCACATGTTTGTGCAGACCAGTTATTAGATAATCTTCCTAATTTTATTTCTGTGGGGGTATCTTCATTTACTACTGAGTACCCGTTACGCCTTTTTTCTTTTATTACTTGCCTCGATTTCCTTCTTTTGACCATACATCTGAATGGATGTACCCTTTATGGAGGGTAGTGAGCAAATTTAGGGAGGGGAGGAATTTTTCTTGATTAACATAGAGGCCTAGATTTAATTTTAGCTTTAAATCTCTTCCCTAATAGTTGTTCCTGCCTCCGGGATTAACAGAAGTGTAATATTTACTGTGTGGTCCTTATATTTAATTTCTGTTTCTTCTAAGATTTTTGCTAAACCCCTCTTCTTTTACTCCCGAAATAAAAAGTTTTTCCCGTGAACAAGTTACATCGGGGAAGATAACAAACTGAGGAGTGAGCAGCTCCTGAATCAAGGAAAAAGGTGATAAGCTCAGGTTTGGGTCCCACCTCTAAATTTATCAAGGGCTCTTGGTGGGACTTGAGGTCAAAAGAGTAGAGCCCCTGACCTCCCGTTCTTCCCCGAAGGTCATGAGTGGAATTTCTTTCTCTTTTTCCCATTTGGGACGTTCCTTTTTAAAGTGGCCTATTTTTCCACACTTGAAACATTCGTTTTGCCCTTTTTTCCCTCCTACTTTTGGGTTCTTTGGCTGTGCTGTTTCGTAGCTTTTATATGGCCTGGAAAGTGGGGGCTTAATTTCTTTGTAGGTTTTGGCCCCTGAGTGTTCTGTTGTGGGGTGGATAGCATGATCCTTCCTTTTGCTCTTTCTTTTCCTTGTCTCTTCGTACGTACACCTTTTGAGCTTCTCTCAAAAGCTAGTCTATAGCTTTCTAGTTCTCCATTTTCTATAACTTTTTTTGGTGATGTCTGGCCAACTATTGGTAACAAAATGGAGCTTTAACACACTTCTAAGTCTAGACCTGAATATTTCCTCATTTGCTCCTTGAGCCTTTCTAAGAACTCTGTAGGTCCTTCATCCTTCACTTGTTGTATGTGAAAAGCTTTGGTAATGCTTTGGGTGCGGAGTACAGATTTTTGAATTCCTTTAATTATCAGTTCTCTAAGGTCTTACGTATTTCTTCAGTGGGCTGCATTGTTATTATCCCATTGAGGATCTGTGGCTGCAAATTTTTGTTCAGCTGCTGGGACATTCTGACCTGAGGGATGCTGACGTTCCCAAATTGTCATAGCAGCCCTGTGAATCATGCTCCTGTCTTCTCCTGAAAAGAGAATACATAGGATAGACATTAGCTCAGCCTAAGTATATATCTGGGAGTCCAAGAAATTGATTAATCTGGTCAGCCACTCTATAAGGGTCACTTAAGAGTGGTTTGAGCTCCCTTTTTAGGTTTCAGATGTCTGAGCTAGTTAATGGAGCATTTACAAAGCCAGCGCAGCCTCCTCTGAGGGGCACTTCCCTTAAGGGGAAGAGAGTTGGAGCTGACTCTTTGGAAGTGGTGGGGAAAGGGAAGTTTTGAATATCCTTTCTACATTGTTCTATCTCACGTGGAAGCCTTCCTGGGGGAGGGCCCTCAGGCTGGGAATGATTCCAAGAGTTAGGATTATAAAGAGGGGGCACAGTGTGAGTCGGGGGAAGGGTCCGAGCGGCTGCCTGAGGGGGAGGGAGGTGAGAGGTATCTGGCTGAAGTAGATGGTCTGAAGGATCCCATGTGGGTTGCTTAGGGGTGGGGGCCTTAGTTTCTATAGGGGAAGTAGTTTCTGGCTTATTCTTACTGGCTTTGAAGGGGTAGAGGAGGACAGGCCCCTGCCGTCAGCACAGGGCATAGTGTGTCTCCTCCTGAGAGACAGGACTCTTGTTATTTACATATTCTATTAAAAGCTGACAAATCGAATCCTCGTTTGACCCAAACTGTGGCTGGAAAACTGATGGTTCGAGGATAGTTTCCTTAGTTCAAATAAAACAACAATATTTTATCATTTGTTGCTTCTTATTTTTAGTCCTTTCATTATCTTTACAGTATTTTAGCATGAGACCTAAGGGACTATCGGGGAATTCTGTTGTCTTGCTTGGGGTATTTCCCATACTGGAGAAGGTGTTTTCTTGAGTTTGCAGGGCTCAACCTCTCTTACTAGAGATTTCTTGCACCGTTTCTTTCTTTCTTCTTTTTTTAAAAGATGGAGTCTTGCTTTGTCGCCCAGGCTGGAGTGCAATGGCACAATCTCTGCTCACCTAGCTAATTTTTTTTTTTTTTTTTTTTTGTAGTGGAGTCGGGGTTTCACCATGTTGGCCAGGCTGGTCTTGAACTCCTGACCTTGTGATCTGCCCATCTCAGCCTCCCAAAGTGCTGGGATTACAGGTGTGAGCCACTGCGCCCGGCCTCTTGCACTCTTTCTTTAGAGGCTCAACCCCCTTTACTTGAGATTTCTTGCACTCTTTTGCTTCCACTTATTCCTTCTCTGGTTGCTTCCTCTGAGGGAATTTTCAGGTCCCTCTTAGCATTGGCGGTTCAGTATAATCCCCTGACAGGCAAGACAGGCAAGCCACCCTAAGCCATATGAGGTGACCATGGAACCGCAGATCCAGACTCCACACTCGCTTTGCACTCAGTTGTGTGTCTCATTCACACACTTTTTCAACCTTCAGGATGTCCCGACCACCAAGGAAATACTTATTGCCCTTGTGGTTCTTCTGACCTTTGTTTATGCGCAGAGTTACCTGGTCGCTGTGGTATTTGTAGGCCTTTTTCTCCTGCGTTGCCGAGAGTCTGGGTTTATTTGTCACACCAGGTGCGTCTCAATCCCTAACCCTTGAGGCCACCACAGCAAGGCAGTGGGACGCGTCTCCTCATGAGTGGGGACTGAAGACCCTTCCCCAGAGGAGAATGAGAATCCTGGACAGGCCCCCAGATTGTTGGGAACAAGTAAGCGGTGCTGAAGAGAAAAACTAGCACTGAGACAAAGGATTTCTCAGCAAGGCAATTTACTTCTGCAGAAAGATGCTGCCTGCGTCTTTTCCGACCGCAAGAGCACCCTGAACAAAGGAGGGAAGGGGTTTTTATCCCTAACACAGTTCCTGTCCTTGTATCCTTCCTGTGTTGGCTAGGGTTGGACCGTACAATCTAAACTGATCCCAGTTGGCTGAGACTTAAACTTTTTTGAATAGGATAAACACGTGATTTGTAAGAGAAGGAGGGGGTAGGAGTAGTCTTGTCTGTTACAGTACAAGGCATGTCCAGACTTGTCTGAGCATGTCCAGGCACAACAGGAGCAGGAGGGTTGTTTGCAGGCCAGAAACAAGGGAGTATAAGGAGGTTGGGCTTCTGAACAAAGAACAAGGACATTACACAGTTAAACCCTTTGAAGAGGAATTAATCATCTCTGGCATTAGTATTGTTGCAGGATTCAGGAGGATGAGAGAGAGACCTCGGGTTAAAACGGGAGGATCTTTTATTGAGTGCACTCAGGCCCAGCAGATTCACATCCAAAGATTGGGCTTGGAACAAAGACAGCACTTGACTTTTATACACACTTCACAAAAGGGGGTGGGCTAGCTTGAAGCAAGTGCATAGTGGTGTGAAAGCAGGGATACAGAGGCAGGACAAAGACAGTTAATTCAATTGTAACAGGTTCATAACTCAGGATTGCACATCCCTGTTGCTGTGCAACCCAGATGTCTGTTATCTGCGTTTGCCTGGGCATGGGCTTATCATATAACCTTCATTGTGGTGCCCGGGCAGCTGTAATTCAGGCCTACTCAGGCTTCTCATGACCTTCGTTGTATTTCTTAGATAAAACAGAATACTTGAAGTCACTAGTTACAGAGAACAGGAATCCATAAACTCATTCTATAAAACAAAGAAAAAGTTTTTTCTTCTTCTCCCTGTGTTGGGGGAGTGCTGGAAAAGTCTCCAGAGCACATTAAGATAATATTATCAAGAGTTTTCCTGGGTCTGGGCTGTGCCTGTTGCTACCTCTGGGACAAGTCAGCCTAATACAGGAAACGTTATTTCTCTTTCTTTTAGATTTTATTTTTCTTTAATTTCCCACCTCAGTATAGGTGAGCCCAGAGCTTTTTATGGGCTCAGAATAAGGAGTGTGTGCTGATTGGTTTGTGAATATGCATAAAAGGTTAAAGAGAAGACATCACTCAAAGGTGGGCATGATAGTGTAGAAAACCAATTAGGAGGCTGGGCGTGGTGGCTCACGCCTGTAATCCCAGCACTTTGGGAGGCCAGGGTAGGTGGATCACTTGAGATCAGGAGTCTGAGACCAGCCTGATCAACATGGTGAAACCCTGTCTCTACTAAAAAGGCAAAAATTAGCTGGGCGTGGTGGTGCACACCTGTCATCCCAGCTACTTAGGAGGCTGAGGCGGGAGAATCACTCGAAACTGGGAGGCAGAGGTTGCAGTGAGCCAAGATTGTGCCATTGCACTCCAGCCTGGGCAACAAGAGCTAAACTCAGTCTTGAAAAAAGAAAGAAAGACAGAGAGAGAGAGAAAAGAAAGAAAGAAAGAAAAGAAAGAAGGGAGGGAGGGAGGGAAGGAAGGGAAGGAAGGGGAGGAAGGGGAGGAAGGGGAGGAAGGGGAGGGAGGGAGACCAATTAGGGAAAGGGTAGGTATATGTAAAATAGGTGAAGGATTGGGATCAATCAGAGGAAACTGTGCCAAACGAGAAGGTGGGTTCTCAGTTGCATCTGAGGATTTACCGAAGACTCTCTCCAGACTGAAGGTTGAATTTCACTGGGGACCTGCTCCTGTCTGCCTAGGCATTTGTCTGCCTCGTGCCTCTATCAGTATGTTTGTTAAAGTTGATGAACTAATGTTGATAACATTATTTTTTCCCCACTGGATGTCTCTTACACAATAATTGTGGTTTTTTGTTTGTTTGTTTGTTCATTTGTTTTTGAGACAGAGTCTTGCTTTGTTGTCCAGGCTGGAGTGCAGTGGTGCAGTCTTGGCTCACTGCATCCTCTGCCTCCCAAGTTCAAGCGATTCTCCTGCCTCAGCCTTCTGAGTAGCTGAGATTACAGGCGCCTGCCACCATGCCCGGCTAATTTTTGTATTTTTAGTAGAGACGGAGTTTCTCCATGTTGGTCAGGGTGGTCTCAAACTCCTGACCTCAGGTGATCCGCCCACCTCGGCCTCCCAGAGTGCTGGGATTCCAGGCGTGAGCCCCCGTGCCTGGCCAATTATGTTATTTTTAACTAGAATCTGTAGTTTATATCTAGGTTCACTCTGTGTTGTACATGTCTTTGGATTTTGACAATATACACCATTACACATCCTTAGAAATACTTCTGGTTATTTAAGAATGAAGCAAAGACATTTTTTCTTCAACTTAAGTTTATTAGGTTTTCAAATGGTTACTAAGTTATTAGGACATAAATGCTTTTTAAATTGTTTGGACCTAATAATAAATGGTACATTTTTTTAGCCTTTAGGCACCATGGAAGTTACTGAGACATCAAGGAACACATGTGACCGTGCTGAAGGACAAATGTACCCAGACTAGCCGGTCAGGAATGTCTGAGATGATTATGTTCAGGACAGGGAGCACATTTAAAACATGGAGCCCCCAGGCTAACGTCTGAGATGTCCATCTTGAGATCTTCCAGAAGTGTAACAGACAGTAGAACAATAATGGGCCTTATTTTTCTAATTTAAATTAAAATGCAAAAGATACAGTTAATCAGGCATACTAGATTCTACTTTGAATTTCATTTGAAAGCTCAGTAACTCTATGTCAGCCTATTAAATAGTGTTAACAAAAGTTTCCAGGTAGTCTTGGCTGGAAATTCTTGAAGAAGAATACATTAAAAGTACTTTAAGAGAAAGTATTCCAGAAGACCTTGTTAAACCAGTTTTAGCTATGGTTAGTTGCATATATGTTAGTTTCAGCAAGGAGAGAAGGAATAGTGTTTGTCTTTAACTAGAACAATCTGAAACTGTCCACCTCCTAAAACATTATATCTAAAGCTAGATCTGAATAGTAGTCTTGCTTTAGCCAAATGTAGACATACTAGTGTTTTAGCAGATGATTATTTTCCTTTTGAGCATAATTTTTTGTTTTTATGCTTGTTTTGTGTTTATAGCAGTGGTTCAAAACTTAGGAGCTGTAATCCTCTGCTGGATACTGTGAAATATTGACATACACCTAGTTCTTTTGTGTGGACCAGGAACAATTTTGACAGGACACATGGCTGTCATATGAACAGTATAAAATCACAGCCACTATCATTGGGGGACAGAGTTGGGGGTGTCACAGAACTGTCAGATTAGGTTTGGTAGGTAATGCCCTAGTTCTTTGCTAAGGTTTGCTTGCCTGCTCCTTTGTACCTGTGGCTTTTCCCCTTTGTTCCCCGCCTCCTTTTTTTTTTTTTTTTTTTTTTTTTTTTGAGTGCAGTGTTCATGCACTAGCACTTGTTTCTAGGACCCAGAGGTTTACAGAAATTTATGGCAGAAAATCTTAAAGCGGATGGAGCTGTATTTAGTAGCAGCTTCTCTTGCTCTTGAGGAGGAGACTGTCGTCAGTAATTTTGGTTCATAGCACTTGCATCCCACCTGCCACTCAGATCTGCAAGAACACAGCCTTCCAGAATAGAGTGAAACACAGCGTGGGTGTCACTAACTTGAATTATTTTAAGAGGTCAGAAGAAAAACCCTACTACTGTGGTTTTTTTGGACACTGTTTTAAAATATCATAATGTGGATAAATCAGATGAGTGACCTGTCTGTGGAATTAAAACTTTTTATGTGTAAAGTTTTAAATTTTGTGGGTAGTTTTTCCCAGGTCCTTTAGAATTGTGTCACTGTTGCCTGCTAATAAAGTCATGTGAAGGTCTCTGTTAAAGCAGTGGTCCCCAACCTTTTTGGCCCCAGTGACTGGTTTTGTGGAAGACAGTTGTTCCGTGGATTGTGGGGTGGAGGGGATGGTTTCGGGATGAAGCTCTTCCACCTCGGATCATTAGGCATTAGATTCTCTTACAGAGCGTGCAGCTTACAGAGCGTGCAGCCTCGATCCCTCGCATGTGCAGAGAGTCTGATGCTGCCACTGATGCCACAGGAGGTGGAGCTCAGGCAGTGATGCAGGTGCGCCGGCAGTGTGGCCAGGCTCTCAGCAGTCCACGGACCAGCAGGAGTTGGGGACCTCTGTCTGTTAAATGAAGGTAGTCCAGGTGAAGTTCAGCGTAGGCTGGAGGGTGGAACACACAGATAGTCACTGGATGTAGTGACCTTTCCTTAACACAGGCTTAACACCCCAGGTGGCACGGATACCTCAAAGAGCCATGCTGTTTCCTAAGAGAAAACATGGAATTTGGAAGAGATTTTGAAGTTTCTTTCTCCTGTCCTCTAGCAAAAATATATATCATGTCTGGAACTCTTGGAGCAAAGGAGTGGGTGTACAAATGGAAGAAGCTCTGATGGGTTGATACAGAATATCTCACAGCCCTCCTGGTGTTGGCCCATTCCCTTGTCAGTTGTGTAGTATGATGTGTGTTGAAATGGCTCCTTGATCAAAAGTAAACATAGCTGCTTTATACCATTGCGTGGTAAACTGTGAGGGCAGGCATTGAGAGAAAGACGGTAAAAAGAACCTATTCCTGGTCAAAAATGCTAAAATACTTGGAAGTGCAAATGTTTTGGTGCGTGGTATGTGAGCAGCATGTTTACCGTCTGTTCTTTCAGCGATAATTAATGCCTTCCATGATACTCATCATCATCATACCTTGATGAGAAGGCCCTAGAAAAGAAACCCAGCCTGTTTTATTGGGTTACTTCACATCTATCATGATGCTTTTTCCTTGGATTTATAGCTCTTTACAGTGAACTTACTTTTCCATACTAAATGTTAGCTTTGGAGACAGGTATCATCAGAACCATGGAGTTTGAGGTTTTCTAAGATGAAGTTCATAATTTAAGCTTCGTATGTGTTTGATCTCAGAAATGTCTTGGATTATGTCAAATTTTTACTTTTTTTTTTTTTGAGACGGAGTCTCGCTCTGTTGCCCAGGCTGGAGTGCAGTGGTGCGATCTCAGCTCACTGCACGCTCTGCCTCCCGGGTTCACGCCATTCTCCTGCCTCAGCCTCCCGAGTAGCTGGGACTACAGGCGCCCGCCACCACACCCGGCTAATTTTTTTTGTATTTTTAGTAGAGACGGGGTTTCACTTTGTTAGCCAGGATGGTCTTGATCTCCTGACCTTGTGATCCACCTGCCTTGGGTTCCCAAAGTACTGGGATTATAGGCATGAGCCACCACGCCTGGCCTATACATTTGTTTTTAGGTTTTTGTTTGTTTCATTTTATTTTATTTTATTGTTATATCGAGACGGATTCTCACTTGGTCACCCAGGTCAGAGTGCAGTGGAGTGATCTTGGTTCACTGCAACCCCTGCCTCCTAGTTTCAAGCGGTTCTCCTGCCTCAGCCTCTCAAGTAGCTGGAACTACAGGCGCCTGCCACCATTCCTAGCTAATTTTTGTATTTTTGGTAGAGATGTTGGACAGGCTGGGCTCTTAACTCCTGACCTCAGGTGATCTGCCCGCCTTGGCCTCCCAAAGTGCTGGGATTATAGGAGTGAGCCACCGTGCCCAGCCTGTTTTTAATTTTAGTATAGTCATTGTATTTTCTTGTTTTTGTTTGAGATAAGGTCTGGCTCTGTCACCCAGGTGGGAGTGCAGTGGTGTGATCATGGCTCACTGTAGCCTCCATCTCCTAGGTTCCTGTGATCCTCCCGCCTCAGCCTTATTTTCTGATTTGATCTAAGTGCAGATTACCAGTCTGCTGTTGTGACTTGATGCGTTTGTCTCACTGAAGACTGGTACCTGAGGCAGATGACTTTGGTTGAGATGTGGCACTTCTTTCCCTAGTGTAATGTGCATGCCATGTACCGTTGTGCGTTTGCCAAAGCAGCCTTTGATCTAGCTGTGGATGCTCTGGGCTGTCAGTATTTGGAGAAGTGGATGGGTATGCTGAAAATACTGGGATCCTGACTTTTCTTTGAAAGGGCTCAAGTTTTTATGAATTTTAGTTTTTATAAATACCTTTTTAGGTATGAACACATATTCACAAATAGTATGCAATTTGAAACCTCGATTTACCAGTGGACTAAACAAGTCGTTTCTCTTGGTAGCCTTCCGATGAGGAAACGAGGTGGGCTACAGGAGCCTACAGAGGACTGAACTGTGATTACGTGTAGTCTTCCTGGGTCCTTGTCACTCTTACAGTCTAGAAGTAGCTTCGATGTTTATTTGCTTGGAGTTGCAGCGGCAGACCGTGGTGCTTGAAGCTGTTCATGGAGTGACCGCTTGTGTCTGAGCCAGCGTCGGAGGAAACTGATGTTCTGTGAGTGGGGCTGAGAGGCTTCTCTGCGATCGGCCCCTGCCTTGCTCCCTCTTGCTGGTGCCCTCCCTGCCAGGAATGTTGCTTTCTCTCTCTGGGTTTCTCTTTAGAGCCCTCTGCAGACGTCACCTCCCTAGCAAAGCCCTCTGTAACCACCCAACCTGAAGTGGGTTCCCCCTGAATAGCATAAGCAGGTTTTTTTGTTAATACAGTCCATTTGGTGTCAATCACCTCCTTTCTCAGTCTTTTTTTTCTATTGTTGTATATAGTTATACATTTGTTTTTGTTTTTGAGACAGAGTTTCGCTCTTGTTGCCCAGGCTGGAGTGCAATGGCACAGTCTCAGCTCACTGCATCCTCTACCTCCCGGATTCAAGTGGTTCTCCAGCCTCAGCCTCCTGAGTAGCTGGGATTACCGTCATGCACCACCACGCCCAGCTACTTTTGTATTTTTAGTAGAGATGGGGTCTCACCATGTTGGCCAGGCTGGTCTCAAACTCCTGACCTCAGGTGAGGTAATCTACCCACCCCAGCCTCCCAAAGTGCTGGGATTACAGGCGTGAGCCACCCCACGTAGCTAGTTATGAGTTTTTATGTCTTGCCTCTCTAAATAAGCCATGATCCTGTGCCTTCCACTTTTATATTCCTTAGAATTTTTAGTTTAGGGCCTGCATGTGGTAGGCCCTCTGTAAACAGAGATAGTGTGAGAATTACTTTGATAGTGTGAGAATTACAGAATTAGAACTCTGAGGGGCTTTGGTCAGTTTGCCACGTTTTCTTTCTTTCTTTTCTTTCTTCCTTTTTTTTTTTTTTTTTTAATGCAGCCTACAGAGTTGGACACATTTTCTCGATAGGTTGAATACTTGTTTCTTTGAGCACTGGCAGCTTGTAATAGAGACTTAGGCCATAGTTAGTTGTTTTACTTACTGATTGTTTCCAGGGTAAAACCAGATCTGTGTATAAATGAGTTTGAGGGTCAGGTCTGATGCTATAGAATATCCCAGTTGTTGCATGGAAAACAGCTGGCTTGGTGTGTTGGCTAAATTGGGTATGAATATAGTCCACATTAAAGGTAGGCTCTTTAGGTTGAATTTGTTTTAAAAGGGTTTTTCCGGTGGAGTGCAGCATCCAGCTCATTAATTTTCAAGTTGAAATGTCTTCACAAAAATATGACTTTCTTTAGCACAGTACTAGCTTGTAATATGTCAAAATTGCATTCAAAGGTTGGTTAAAAGCTGAAAGTGCTGTTGCCAGCCTTCTGAATTGCAGGTTCAGAAATCCTTTTGAAAGAGGAAGAGAGTGGGTGTAGGAAGGTGGGAGGAAGCAGTTACCCGGGAGGAGCATCCTCTCAGGATCAGGTTGATGAGGCCCTAGTTTTGTTTTTGTTGTTGAAACAATTGCTGTGTAAAAATGAGTGAGCAAATGCCTACAGTAGCTATTTGTCTTACAGAAGTAATTTTTCCTTTAAAAAGGATACCTCAAAGAGCCTTTCTCCCTCTCTGAAGAACTACTTCTGGGAGAGTTCATTTTGTTCAGCCCTTCTTGATTGTGTGTTTGGTAAATGTTGGGCGGGATTAGGAAATGGCTGGATGACACTCTGGATACCTGGAAATTGCTGCTGCTCTTCCGGCACAGCGATTCGAACCTGGTGAGAGTTGAAAAAAGGGTTCTTCCCACATTCTTTTAGTGCGGAGATAAAACGTGAAGGCCTGCTGATGTGGCTCGGTAGCTCAAACGGGGTTTTAAAAATAGAGAAGCTTTCCAGAAAAGTCCAGGTTGCCGACTGTGCTTGAAAAGCATGAGCTCCCCAGGCTGCTGCTCCTCCGAACCCCAAGGAGCTGGAGCCGGTGCTGAGGCCCCGGGAGAAGGCCCTGTCCCGCTGTGCTGCTCACCAGGCCTGCCACCACCTCGGCCAGAGCTTCGGGCAGACCTAAAATTTGTACACGTTTTCACATCTAAAACGTTGTGGTGGTATATTTAATCAGTTATTGCAGAAGACAGTAAAAACTGTAGGTTGGTTTCTTGGTTTGTACCAATCTGTGTACGCTCTGACTTTGTGTAATAAAAGCAGGTTTTATTTTACATGTGGACTTTCTCCCCTAAAGCTACCTTTTTCATACTAGTAATGTCTTTCCAGACTTTTTATTATGAGTAATGCTCATTTTTTAAAAAGTTGATAGAGAAGTACTGTGAACACCTGTATGCATGTCCCCTAGGTAAATTAGCACGTTTGCTTTCTCTCTCTCTCTTTCACAAACACATGTGCACATACATTTTGTAGAAACATTTGAAAGTAAGTTGCTTTATATCATGACACTTTACCCCTAAATACTAAAACATGTATTGCCTAAGAATAGATATTCTTCTGTCTAGCTGTGATTTTTATCACAGGCAAAGAATTGTGCACCTGTGGTCCCAGCTACTTGGGAGGCTGAGGTGGGAGGATCGCTTGAGCCAGGAGGTGGAAGATGCAGTGAGCCAAGATTGTGCCTGGGTGACCAGAGTGAGACCCTGTCTCAAAAGAATACAAATACAAAATAAAAAATGTTATTATATGAAACGCATGGTTGCATTTCCTCGGTTGTTCCCCAGATGTTTCAATAGCTATTTTTACTCTAATCCAAGAGCTAATGCAGCATTGCATTTGGTTGTTCTCTCTTTAGATGCCTTTATTCTAGACAGTTCCTTGCTTTTTTCTGTTTATCTTTTAAGACACTGACATTTTTGTTTGTTTATTTGTTTGTTTAAGCGTCTAGGGTGGTTGTGTAGAATGTTCCATAATTTGGGTTTGTCTGATGATTTTCTCCCGAGTAGCTGGGATTATAGGCATGTGCCACCATGCCTGGCTAATTTTTGTATTTTTAATAGAGACGGGGCTTCACCATGTTGGCCAGGCTGGTCTCAAACTCCTGACCTCAGGTGATCCGCCCGCCTCAGCTTCCCAAAGTGCTGGCATGAGCCACTGCACCCGGCCTGGTGTCCTCATGGTTATTAGCTAAGGGCCAACCATCTTTGTCCTGAGGGCTGCAGAAGCCTGTGGTGTTGGTGTTTGTGTCTGCTTCTGCTGCGTCGCGCCAGGCTGTCCGGCTGTCCGGCTGTCCGGCTGTCCTGTCGCTGGGGCTCAGTTCAGTCATTTGGTGAAGGTGGTGCCCGTGAGGTCTTTCCATTGTAAAGGCACCCACCTTTGTTCCTGTGTTAAATTTATCTGTGATCTGCAGGATGATAATTTGAGACTCTGTCTCTTCTGAACCCCTTTCATTAGCGTTCATTGATGATCCTTGTCTGAATCAGTTATTATACATTGGTGGCTGGAAAATGGTGATTTCTTAAACACTCCCTCTGTGTTTATTAGATTATTTTTTTACCTGTAAAGTTTTCTCCCCTGTTGAGTATCACTGTGTGGTTTATAATGCTTTGCCACCTTTTTTCTTTCTGGTATTCAAATTATCCCACACTTGGTGAGTGGAGCCCCTTCAGGCTGGTTCCTCTGTCCCTTAGGCGTATCCCTGTCTGTCACTGGGCACTCCCTCGCCTCCTGGTGGGAAACGTTTCTACCTCACCTTGACCTTCCCGTGCTCCAGACGCGTAATCAACCATTTCTCCAAGCAGCACGGATTCCTTTGTCATAGGGAATGTTATTTGGAAATCAAGATCTGGTTGCCAAGTGTGCTCATCAGGAACTCAGATGTCATTGCTTTTCGCCCCTTCCAGTGGAAGGAGCTAGGAGCTAGGACGTAGATTGATGTTTTTAATCAAATTAGAATGCTTCTGTTTTTCAGGGCCTGCTTACACACTTAGTAGAAACTTTCGTGGCTTGTAGCTCATGCTGAAAAACTCTGGTTCTGGTACCTAAGCCACCCCAGAGATGAAAGTTACATCTACTTTTTGCAGTCTTTTCATTTCCAGAACCGTCCACAGTTAGAACTGTATATGCTGACAGTATGCAGAATTCACTGACCTTAACATATCTCTGAAAGACGGTCAGGGTAAGAGAGTGCAGAAACAAAAGGCGGGACTGATCTTTTTATTGAGTAAGCTTGTATTCTATGCTTCAAAACATGTTTATTGAACAATGACTTTGTTTTAGGCATTGAAGTCCTCGTTCTGCTGAGGATAAAAAGTCTTTGCCCTGTAGCCTAGCAGTGCATTTGGTGGCAGAGTGACAGGCTGGGAAGAGAATGTGGAGGAGGTGAGAGAGGCGCTTGCTAACTGCCCCTGACACTGACAGAGCTCTGGAGAGGTCAGCGCAGCTTCTGAGTTAGCTGCTCCTTAGCCTGGATACCTTAAATGCCATCTGGTTGGTCATGCCAAGGTAGAGTGAATGTCTATGCAAATATGAGTCTACATGGATGGATAGTTTTACAGGGAAGGGATCGTTTTTAGTGTTGTTGAAATTCAAGGTGAGGCTGCGTGGGTGACACCTTCTGCTGACCACTCTATTTCAAGATTTGGAAGGATGGTGTGTGTATTTTGAAAATGGCCTAGTTCACGTGCTTAAATGGGAGAGACCCTAGCTAAGGCTACATCTTAGTAAGTGCTTACTCTGCCCTTTATGTCACTTACAAAGATTCATTTTGTTTGAAACCTTTGTAAGTCTCAGTTTCTTGGTACGTCATAGTACTGGAATGTACAAAGCCAATTTTTTTTTTTTTTTTTTTTAAAGTAGAGTGCAGTGGAAGTCAGTTTAGATGGTTTTCAGTGTCCGTGTAGAACAAATGGTAGCCAACCTGTTTTCCTGGATTGTTCTTGTTCGGTACTTAATAAATTCTTAGGCCTTTCAATGGGACTTATCTGTGGTGGGATCTGAGCAGGTGATTAAACTTCTTAAGTGTTGTTTACATAAAGTGCATAAAGAGACAGATACTGAGTGATTTTTCAAGACTCTGGCAGGATTCAGAATACGTTTGAGTAGAAGAGGGGAGTAGATATATTGAGTAGAAGAGGGGAGTAGTATATATATAAAAAAAGAATATATTGTTAACTTCCAAAGTAAGAACACTTAAGAAACACATATAATTGGCCACCACATGTGGGTTTTGCATCCTTTCCAGACCATCCTGCGCCTGACTCTGATATTAATTTTCTGAAAATGTGACTCTGGCCACCTGTTCACGCTCCCTCCATCCCAGCTCCTGGAGAGGAAGGCCAGGGCCTTCTATCTGCGCCCGGCAAGGCATGGTCTGTGCCTCATCGTCATGCACCACAGAGACCCCCGGCCTCACCTCCCACCACTTCCCTCCCCTGGGGGCTTTGGGTCCGTGCCCCCACTGGAGGTCGCCTTGCAGTCGCACTCCTGAGTTCTTTCCTGGAAACGCTCTCCACCTCGCTGACTGTGAACAGACCCTGGCACGCTTCGAGGCTCAGCATGTGTGCCTCCTCTCTTTCAAGGCTTTCCCCACCCCACCCCTCCATGCAGAGCATGTTCTCCCTCTTCTGCCTCCTGGCAGCTGCTTATCCTTCTCACCCTCATGGATGCTGTTGACTCCCTTCCCTCCCTCCTGTACTGACTAGCTTGGTCCCTTGTACGTAGGCAGCTGGAGTGTAGCGTGTGCTTTTCACATTGATTTAACCTTGTAACGTTGTGGAGAGAAAGTGAGATACACGCAAGAAAACTGAGGGTGACTTTGAAGGAATTGTAGTCAAAACCCAGGCGGAGGAATTCCTGTGATTCTCTAGTCCTTCTGGGATCTTGGCGGCAATGTTTGTGATCTGTGTATTACTTCTACTCAGAAGGGCAGTCCTGTTGAAGGTAAACATCAGGGAATTGCTGCCAGAAAGGGAGTGTTTTTAGTATGATAATGCTCTGAAGCTACTTGTAACTTGTCAGAAGTAAAATCAAAGCCGTTTGTGCCATTTTCGTTAATATTTTTTAACACCAGAGGTTTCTTCCTTAACTCTGTTTTTGGTTGTGATTAATTTAAGATGGGAATTCACAGTTTTTACCCCACCTCATTTTTTAGTACATGTTGAGCATCTCAAATCTAAAAGTCCGAAGTCCGAAATGCTCCAGATGAGAAACTTTTTGACCACTGACGCGATGCTCAAAGGAAATTCTCATTGGAGCATTTTGCATTTCGGATCTGTGGATTTGAGGTGCTTGACCAGTAAGTATAATAGAGCTATTCCCAAGATCCGAAAAAAATCTGAAATCAGAAGCCCTTTCTGGTCCCAGGCATCTTGGAGACGGGATGCTCAACCCATACAGTCTTACAGAGGGGTGACATCTATCAGTCAAGCAAGAGTCATCCTGCAGTACCTTCCTTTATAATGAGGCTGACCATAGGGGCAGGCGCTGGATTTCCTTTTTCAGGTTCCTTCTTACAGCCTAGATTCTTACTACCCTATGCCCCCCTCACCCCTTTTTTTTGAGATGGAGTCTTGCTCTGCCACCCAGGCTGGAGTGCAGTGGCACCATTTTGGCTCACTGCAGCCTCTGCCTCCCAGGTTCTAGTGATTTTCCCACCTCAGCGTCCCTGGTAGCTGGGATTACAGGTGTGTGCCACCATGCCCTGCTAATTTTTGTATTTTTGGTAGAAATGGGGTTTTGATACATTGGTCAGGCTGGTCTCAAACTCCTGGCATCAAATGATCTGCCTGCCTTGGCCTCCCTAAGTGTTGGGATTACAGGCGTGAGCCACCGCACCCGGCCTTATTACCCTATATCCTATGGTTTCCTGTTCACATGCACCATGAGCTACTGGATTTCCTTTTTTTTTTTTTTTTGAGACAGGGTCTTACTCTTACTCTGTTGCCCAGGCTGGAGAGTGCAGTGGTGCAGTCACAGGTCACTGCAGCCTGCACCTCCCGGGCTCAGGTGGTCCTCCCATGTCAGCCTCCTGAGTAGCTGGAACTACAGGCGTGTACCACCACACCTGGCTAATTTTTATATTTTTTGTAGAGACGGGGTTATGCTGTGTTGCCTAGGCTGGTCTCAAACTCCCAGGCTCAAGTGATCTGCACACCTGGGCCTCTGGATCGATTAGGTTTTAATATGAATTCTGCAACATCTTTAGTTTGGTAATCTTTGTGGATTGCTACAGAGTAAATTATTCACAAGGAATAATATTGAATAATTTAATTATTCACAAGGAATAATCTTGAAAGATCTCATGTGTTCTTTACTCATCTTCCCCCGGTGATAACATCTCGCAGAACTGCGTGCACTGTCACAGGATGCTGCCGTGCGTACAGTCGAGGCGCAGCGTGTTTCCCAGGCGCCCAGGTGTCTCTCTTGTGGCCCTTTTACAGCCACACCTGCTTCCCTCCTGCCTCCACCCCTTCCTTAGCCCCTGGCAACCACTCATCTGTTTTCGGTTTCTAAAGTTTTGTCTTTTGAAGAATGTTTTGGACATGGAATCATACAGTACGTAACTGCTGAGGCTTTTTTTTTTTTTTAGCTTAGCGTCATTCTCCCACAATCCATCCAGTTCCTTGCATGTGTCAATAGTTCATTCTTTTTTTTGCTGAGCAGTGTTCTCTGGTGTGGCCGCGGTGCAGTTCGTTTAGCCTCGCTCAGGAACGACGTCTCTGAGTTGTTCCCAGTTTCTATTATGAGGAACACTGCTGTGAATGTTTCTGTGTAGGGTTTTGTGTGAACATAAGCTCTCATTTCTCTGGGATAAATGCCCAGGAGCGCAGTTGTTGGGTTGTATACCGTTGCATGTGTAGGTTTTAAGAAGATACCTGTTTTCTGGAGTGGTTGCACCATTTTACATTCCTGCCAGTGATGTGTAAGGGATTCAGTTCTTCCACATCCTAACCAGCATTTGGTGGTGTCACTGTGTTTTATTTTAGCCATTCTGTTAGTCGTATAGTGATACTCCTTTGTGATTTTTTTTTTTTTTTTTTTTTTTTTTTTTTTTTTTTTTTGAGACGGAGTCTCGCTCTGTAGCCCAGGCTAGAGTGCAGTGGCCGGATCTCAGCTCACTGCAAGCTCCGCCTCCCGGGTTCACGCCATTCTCCGGCCTCAGCCTCCCCAGTAGCTGGGACTACAGGCGTCCGCCACCTCGCCTGGCTAGTTTTTTGTATTTCTTAGTAGAGACGGGGTTTCACCGTGTTAGCCAGGATGGTCTCAATCTCCTGACCTCGTGATCCGCCCATCTTGGCCTCCCAAAGTGCTGGGATTACAGGCTTGAGCCACCGCGCCCGGCCAATGGCCCTTTTCTCTAATGAACATCTCTCGTGTGCTTATTTGCCATCTGTGTATCCTCTCAGGTGAGATACCACTTTCTGTCTCTTGCCCATTTTCTAATTGGACTTTTGTAAACTCTTGAGTTTTTTTTTTTTTTTGATCATGGTAAAAGCACATGAAACTTACCATCTTAACCATTTTTAAATTTCAATTGTGTGTCAAAAGACAAAATTACAACAAATTTAGTGTATGTTAGTGTATGGATCTAAATTGGCTTTTTTGGTTCCAGAATCAGGCAACACCTCATTCTATAAAATAGAATTCTGTAAAATAGAGTGAGTGTTTTCATGAACCCAGCAGAGGAAGGTGGCTTTGTAGACAGAAAAGGGGTGAGGGAAACAGGCACAGAGAACAGCAAGCAGATGGGTGGTTTCAGAGTGGCTTTCCTTGCAAAGGTTAACACAGAGGGGACTTCCTTATCACGCTGGCCCAAACTGGCCCGTTTGGGGGATTCGCTGTTCTCTCTCTCCTGATTTCTTGGAAAGTCAGATAAACAGCTTACTTTTGGCTTGGCAGTGTGGAGGTTACCAAGAGGGACTCCATTTTGGTTTGGTCTGCTGGGCCTGGTGCAGGAGCTCAGTCCAAACCAGTGTTCTCCTGGTTCACTATACATATGTTGAGTTTTGAGAATTTTTTATGTATTCTAGGCACTAGTCCTTTGTCAGATACGTGGTTTGTAAATACCTCCTCCCATTTTGTAGTTTGTTTTTTCATCCTCTTAACAGGTTTTGTTTTGTTTTGTTTTGAGACGGAGTCTCGCTTTGTCACCCGGGCTGGAGTGCAGTGGCTAACTACAAGCTCCACCTCCCGGGTTCACGCCATTCTCCTGCCTCAGCCTCCCGAGTAGCTGGGACTACAGGTGCCCACCACCACTCCCAGTTTATGTTTTTGTATTTTTAGTAGAGACAGGGTTTCACCGTGTCTATAGCCAGGATGGTCTCGATCTCCTGACCTTGTGATCTGCCCGCCTCAGCTTCCCAAAGTGCTGGGATTACAAGCGTGAGCTACTGCCCCTGGCCTTAACAGGGTCTTTTAGCTGATCAAATGTTTTTAACTTTGATGAAGTTCATTTTATCTATTTTTTCTCCTATGGATTGTGATTTTGGTGTCACATCCAAGAATTCTTTGCCTAGCCCAGGATCCCAAAGATTTTCTATCTTTTTTCCTAAAAGTTTTAGTTTTGTGTTTTACATTTAAGTCCCTGATCTTTGAGTTACTTTTTATACAAGGTGTGAGGTTTAGGTCAAGATTCATTGTTGTTATTGTTTTTGCCTATGGATGTGTAATTGCTCCAGTAACGTGTTGAAAAGACTGGCCTCCTTTCTTTTCCCCATTGCTTTTCCATCTCTGTTGAAAATCAATTGGTGTTTCCTGACAAAGGTGCAGATACTAAAAAATAAATCAGTTGGGTGTATTTGTTTGAGTCTGTTTCTGGGTTCTGTATTTTGTCCCATTGATCTGTATGTCAGTTACCCCTCTCCTAATACTAGACGGTCTTGATTCCTGTAGTTGTATAGTAAGCCTTAATGCTGGGGTGACTGATTCCTCCCAATTTATTCATCTTTTCAAAGTTGTTTTAGTTATTTTAGTTCCTTTGTCTTTCTATATAAATTTTAAAACAATCTCGTCTATAGTTACCAAAACATCTTGCTGGGGTTTTGTTAGGAATGATGTTAGTTATGGGGAGAATTGAGATCTTTACTAGGTTGAATCTTCCAATCCATGGACATCGAGTGTCTTTCTCTTCTTTAATGAAAGCTTCAGATGTGAAGACAGACAGTTGTGGCGCTGCCCGTTGCCATGCACCGAGAGGTGCTGTTCCAGGGAGAACACGTTCAGCGGCAGGACATCAGGATGTGTCTTTTGCTCACTTCCGCTTTTTTTGTTTTTAAATTTATAGGCCTATGAAAGGAGGTTCCCTACGTGTCCTTTGATTCCGATGTTCGTGGGCAGTGACACTGTGAATGAATTCAAGAGTGAAGATGGGGCTATTCATGTCATTGAAAGGCGCTGCAAACTGGATGTCGATGCACCCAGACTGCTGAAGAAGGTAACGGGCAGAAAGGGCGTCTTGGAGGGCACCTCCCGAAGACAACACGAAGTTACACTACAGCTTCTGTGCAATTGGATGTTACTAGTTAACACTTTTTCTCTTTATTTCTTTCTTTTTTTTTTTTTTTTTAAGATTGCAGGAGTTGATTATGTTTATTTTGTCCAGAAAAACTCACTGAATTCTCGGGAACGTACTTTGCACATTGAGGCTTATAATGAAACATTTTCCAATCGGGTCATCATTAACGAGCATTGCTGCTACACCGTGAGTAATCTGTCACTCCGTGGAAGACGTTCTGCTGACATGTGGCTTCTGAGGATTGTTTGATCACCATTTTAAACAGTGCATCTTTTTGTCTTAGAGGGTAGTTCTTCATTAGATGTTGTCACTTATTTCTCATGTGTAGGAGGAAGGGTACCAGGTATGGTCTCCTGCAGAGTAGATTATGTTGTTGTGGCAGTTAAGGCAGCTAAGTGATGCCTTGATTTGGTTTTGCTTTTGTTTTTTTGTTTTGTTTTGTTTTGTTTTTTGAGACACAGTCTCCCTCTGTCACCCAGGCTGGAGTGCAGTGGCATGATCTTGGCTCACGGCAACCTCCGCCTCCCAGGTTCAAGGGATTCTCCTGTCTCAGCCTCCCTGGTAGCTGGGATTACAGGCACACGCCATCACGCCAGGCTGATTTTTGTATTTTTAGCAGAGAAGGGGTTTCACCGTGTTGGCCAGGCTGGTCTGGAACTTCTGACCTCACATGATCCACCCCTTGGCCTACTTTCTTTCTTTCTTTTCTTTCCTTTCTTTTCTTTTTTTTTTTTTTCTTTTCTTTCTTCTCTTTCTTTCCTTTCTTTTTTTCTTTTTTAGATGGAGTTTCACTCTTGTCAGTCAGGCTGAAATGCAGTGGCACAGTCTCAGGTCACTTTAACCTCACCTTGCAGGTTCAAGTGATTCTCATTTGTCAGCCTCCCAAGTAGCTGGAATTACAGGTGCTTGCCACCACGCCTGGCTAATTTTTGTATTTTTAGTAGAGACAGGGTTTCACCGTGTTGGCCAGGTTGGTCTCCAACTCCTGACCTTGTGATCCGTCTGCCTCAGCCTCCCAAAGTGCTGGGATTACAGTCATGAGCCACCACGCCCAGCCTTAAATATTACTTTCATATGCCACTTCTTTTCTAGTCTCACTGTAATATGTTAGAAATATCTAATGAAGTACTAAGATGTGTGCCTTTAAGATTAGTGCCGCGAGTGTTTATCTGTCTTAGTGTCTTCACTGCTTACCACCCTGTGTCAAGAACTTCTTTTATCAGAATTTTAGAATACTCTCCTGCCAGATTGCTGTATTTCTGCCCTTCTCCCCTGCAGTGTATCCTTAACACTGAATTCAAAGTGATCTATTTAAAGTGTGTCAGATCAAGTCACTTCTCTGGGCTCAAAACCCTGGAGTGTCTCCGCAGTTCACCCAGGGGAAGAGCCCAGAGTCCTTATGGTGGCTTGCAAGGGCCTGAGTTCTCTCCTGGTCACACCTTTCCTGTCCTCCTTGCCATGCGGTGGGCATCCCTCAGGGGCTTTGGCTCCAAGGTGCTCGCTGCCGTGCTGTGCTATTCCTCCCTACGTCTCTAGTCTCACCTCCTCCCATCTCGGCTCAGGTTACCCCTTCTTGGCCAGCCCCAGCCACCCATTTAATTCTGCAGCCCGACACCCCAACCCCCAGTCTTTATTTTTTTCCTTCAGAGATGGGATCTTGCCCTGTCACTCAGGCTGGAGTATAGTTGCACAATCACAGTTCACTGCAGCCTCCACCTTCCAGACTCAAGTGATCCTTCCTACCTCAGCCTTCCAAGTAGCTGGGACTATAGGCACATGCCACCACACCTGGCTAATTTTTAAATTTCTTTGTAGAGATGAGGTCTTGCCCTGTTGCCCAGGCTGGGCTCAAACTCCTGGACTGAAGCCATCCTCTCACCTTGGCCTCCCAAAGTGTTGGGATTACAGGTGTGAGCCATCATGCCTGACCCCTATCCCTGGTTCTTTCAGCCTGCTTCAAGGTTTCTTTTTTCCATAGCACTTACTTATCTTTAATTTTCTTACATACTGTGTTTCTGGCTGATGGTCTCCTCTGTTAGACTCTGTTGAAAGCTTCCAAGGCCAGTACCTTTTTGTTCATGATGGAGAAGACTATTGAGTGAGTATGTTGAATGAATGAAGCAAGAATGAAAATGAAGCTCTCCTTTTTTTTTTTTTTTTTTTTTTGAGACAGAGTCTCGCTCTGTCGCCCAGGCTGGAGTGCAGTGACGCGATCTCGGTTCACTGCAAGCTCCGCCTCCTGGGTTCACACCATTCTCCTGCCTCAGCCTCCCGAGTAGCTGGACTACAGGCGCCCGCCACCTTGCCCGGCTAGTTTTTGTATTTTTAGTAGAGATAAGATTTCACTGTGTTAGCCAGGATGGTCTCGATCTCCTGACCTCGTGATCCGCCCACCTCAGCCTCCCAAAGTGCTGGGATTATAGGTGTGAGCCACCGCACCTGGCCGAAGCTCTCTTTTTATAGTCATCTTTGAAGTGCTTTTGAACAATTATTTGGATCTCTTCATGATTTCGAATGTTGGTCCTGATTTTGAACATGATTTTGGCATTTTTTCCATCTGCTGTCTTTGTGATAGTAGCATTATTAGTAAAGTAAGTGTTTCTTCTGGTTCCTGGTTAAACTGAGGAGCAGACAAATGATGTTCTGTTGTCAGCTCAGTCAGTGAGATGATGTTCTGTTGTCAGTTCAGTCAGTGAGAGTGCTTTCTCTTTATCTGCAGGTTCACCCTGAAAATGAAGACTGGACCTGTTTTGAACAGTCTGCAAGTTTAGATATTAAATCTTTCTTTGGTTTTGAAAGTACTGTGGAAAAAATTGCAATGAAACAATATACCAGCAACATTAAAAAAGTGAGTGTATCTTGGGATTTTGTGGCAGAGGGTGGGCAGGAGTCTCTGAGATGACCCGTCTTTTTGGAAGGCTGGGGATGGGTTTAGCGAAGGATTTGCAGCATTTCTTGGGTGGAAGACGCTGTGATCCCTACCCCCGCCTCATCTTTAGGTATTGGGGTTAAGGTGGTGCTGGTTGCTGATGGGGGAAGGAGGTGCCTGTCGCTCACGCTATGACACTGTCTGCCTGGAGTTGCTGAGAGAGGTAGAAGTTGGGGAGAGGCAGCAGCAGCTGGCACACAGCACCCAGGCCTTGCAGCAGGATCGGGAGGAGGCCTGGGGGCCTGGGGAGGTGCTTGCCAGGCAGGCTGCCCCCCTTGGATTGTCAGTTCTTCCACGGAAGACCTTCCTTTCTCGTTTTTGTGTTGTTGCTCATCAGTTGTTATGGAATTGTGGTTTTGAAATCTATCCATGTGGGATTATGGAGTGGTTTTTGAAGGCTCATTTTCAGGGTACTGCGTTGAAAAGAATTGAAATTGAGACAGAAATCATATATTGAGTACAAGTACCATAAATCAGCATTTTAAAATAGTCATATAAAAATTCCATCTCTTTAGATATTAGTTCCTAAACCTTGGAAAAGAACAAGTAAAATAAACACACAAAACCATTTGGCCTTTTTTTTTTTTTTTTTAATTTGGTAGCAATTCAGTTTTATTGGTGTTTAAAAAGCTTGTGAGGGACTGGGCGCACTGGCTCGTGCCTGTAGTCCCAGCACTTTGGGAGGCTGAGGTGGGCAGATTGCTTGAGCCCAGGAGTTCGAGACCAGCCTGGACAACATTTCGAAACCCCATATTTACAAAGAACACAAAAATTAGCCAGATGCGGTGGCACATACCTGTAATCCCAGCTACTGGGGAGGCTGAGGTAGGAGGATGGCTTGAGTCCAGGAGGTCAAGAGTACAGTGAGCTGTGATCATGCCACTGCGCTCCAGCCTGGGCCACAAAGCGAGACCCTGTCTCAAAAAAAAAGCTTTTGAGGCTCACCATCTTCTGTTGGCTAGAAAAAAAGAAAAATCTTGGGAGGGATGAATGATTTGAATATTGAATATATATTCACCTTTAAATTGCTTTTGTTTTAAAGGGAAAGGAAATCATTGAATACTACCTTCGCCAGTTAGAAGAAGAAGGCATAACCTTTGTGCCCCGTTGGACTCCGCCTTCCATCACGCCCTGTTCAGACACATCTCTGTCATCCTGCAAGAAACAAGCAGCGTCCATGGCCGTCGTCATCCCAGATGCTGCCCTCAAAGAGGGGCTGAGTGGTGATGCCCTCAGCAGCCCCAGTGCACCTGAGCCCGTGGTGGGCACCCCTGACGGTGGGTCTGGCAGGGACTTCATCCCGAGGGCAAGGCTAGGGAAGTCAGCATGGCCGCTTTCTCTCTGTTCGCTCTGCCTGTTCCCGCTTCCTTGGAACATTAGATAACTCATAAAGAAAAGACCTATCTCTCGTTTCTGGCCCTTGTCCTCTAACGTATGTAACACACTCATTCTACTTTCCATTAGATTTTTTGTTAATAGGTTGGAAGGGTTATATCAAGTTATTTTTATTCTTTTATAGATACCGGAAGGTGTTTGTTTGTTTAAGAAATGAGGTCTCACTGTGTTGCCCAGGATGGTCTTGAACTCCTGGGCTCAATCAGTCCTTCTGCCTTGGCCTCCCAAAGTGCTGGGATTATAGGTGTGAGCCACCACGCCTGGCCTAAGGAAGGAATTTGTTTGTTTATTTATTATTTATTTATTTTTGAGACGGAGTCTTACTCTGTTGCTCAGGCTGGAGTGCAGTGGTGTGATCTTGGCTCACTGCAACCTCCACCTCCCAGGTTCAAGTGATTCTCCTGCCTCAGCCTCCCGAGTAGCTGGGACCACAGGCATGTGCCACCATGCCCGACTAATTTTTGTTTTTTGTTTTTTTTTTTTGAGGTGGAGTCTTGCTCTGTCACCCAGGCTGGACTGCAATGGTGCGATCTGAGCTCAGCGCAACCTTTGCCTCCCGGGTCCAAGTGATTCGCCTGCCTCAGCCTCTTGAGTAGCTGGCATTTTAGGCATGCACCACTATGCCTGGCTAATTTTTATATTCCTAGTAGAGATGGGGTTTCACCATGTTGGCCAGGCTGGTCTTGAACTCCTGATCTCAGGTGATCTGCCCACCTCAGCCTCCTGAGTAGCTGGGATTACAGGCGTGAGCCACCAGATTTCTTACATTCTTGAACACAGTAGCTCTATTCAAAATAGATTTAGATTTCCTGGATTTTTTTTTTCATAAATTTTATATCTTGTGAGTCCTTTTTGTGTTATGTTCCTCTTGAAATTAAAACAGTCATTAATATCTCTTATAGTTACGAATAGTATTGTGATTTGGCAATAGAGGTAACTCAGTGGTAATCAGGGAAAGATAATTGAGTCAGAAAGTTGACCTGTGGTTTAGTCAGTGATTGATCTCAAAGCCTGTCCCTAGAGTCCTCTAGGGTATCTGGTTTACATCTGCCATCTCTGTGGTTTCATTTGCCTCTAAGACTCTAGGACCACACGTTAACTCCACTGAGCAGGAAGACTTTGGGAGCCTAAAGCTCCAGTGTTTTTGTTGTAAATAAATGTCACTTACATTCCAGACAAACTAGATGCCGACTACATCAAGAGATACCTGGGCGATTTGACTCCGCTGCAGGAGAGCTGCCTCATTAGACTTCGCCAGTGGCTCCAGGAGACCCACAAGGGCAAAGTGAGTGTCGGTACCATGCCCAGTGTGCAGGGCCAGAGCTACGTGAAATCATGGAATCTCTTCCTGCTCATGGTCACCAAGAGTAATATTCCCAACTTCCACAGCTGGGAAGCTTTCTTCCAGTTTAGAAGTCATTGAATTTGTGTCTCTGTGGAATCTAAGTCCTTCATAGCAAGTGATGATTCATGACTAACTACATTTTTCTAGACTTTACAGAGCAGGGTCTGGCTACAGACAGTGTCACATCACAAAGCAGCATGTGTTCCAAGTATTCATACGTTCAAATTTTCAGAAGGTGTAAAAAGAGTTCAGAGATTTATCAGAGATTAGAAATGTTTGAGCTTTAATTTTCAGGTTTTTGGTGAAATTTTAGCCTCATAAGGGTGTAGATTTTTATGGTAAGCCTTTTGTAGTGAGCAGAGCCTGGTATGTATCTAGCAAGTTATTGGCATTATTTAGTAAAGGAAAACTAGGCGTGACTTGTAGTCGGCCTGATCTCTAATTCTGTCAGCCTGGTTGCTACAGAACAAATAACTGAGTGCCGTTGAATACCAGTCATCAAGAAAACCGCTGCAGTAATGATGGTCACCATTTGTTGTCTACTTACTGTGTATGAGACACTGTTTTCAGGCCTTTATTCCGTCCTTCCAGCAGCTCTCTCTGGTGGTGTTTTTTCACTGGTTTTACACATGAGGAAACTGGGGCAGAGAGAAGTGAAGTAACCTGCCTGAGGTCTCACAGCCAGCGAGTGGTGGGGTCAGGATTTAAGCCCAGGCCATTTTATTCCAGAACCTACATTCTTAACCACTTCCACGTAAGTGTGGTCCTTTCTGAGTGAAGATGATGCCACATCAGTAGGCCACATGCTTTTGAGTTATTTCCCAGGAGTTGGGGTCATGAGTAGCTCATGTTCCCACCTTCTTGTTCTCCTGATGGACCAGCCTCTGAGTTGGTAAGCACATGGCCACGGAGGAAGACACTTAGTCCACGCGACACTCAGAACACGGCCTTGGTCTTGTTCTTCATTCAGGGAGGCCAACCTGTTGATTGACAGTAATGGAATCTGGAGAAGATTCCTATATGTTAGTCAGCAATACTGCCACACCATGAAAACCCAACATGCTTTTTTGTATTCTGACTTTTTCTGTGGTTTTTGTTTTTAATTATCTTAAGTCTTATGATCAGTCATAATTTTTAACTGTGTGTGTATCTCCTCTACTTTAATCTTTCTAATAAGTTGGCAAAAGCACCATTGCCAATCACATAGACACATGGTAGTTCTACAGTTTTATGTTTTTGAATTTTTTTTTTTTTATACAGAGTCTTGCTCCATTACCCAGGCTGGTGCAGTCTTGGGTCACTACAGCCTCTGCCTCCCAGGTTCAGGCTATTCTCCTGCTGAGGCTCAGCCTCTTGAGAGCTGGGATTAGCTCTGCCACCATTCTTGGCTAAGTTTTGTATTTTTAGTAGAGAACAGGGTTTCACCATATTGGCCAGGCTGGTCTCGAACTCCTGACCTCAAGTGATCCACCTGCCTTAACCTTCCAAAGTGCTGGGATTACAGGTGTGAGCCACTGGGCCCAGCCTCGAATGACTTTTTAAAGACAATGCTAAATTATGACTTAGTCTGACTTAAGTAGTGAAGAATTGAAAAGTGAAGTTTAACTTGCTACTATTTCTTGTCATACTGACTTTTAAAAGCATCTGACCTTATAGATTATCTATAAAATGTGAGAAGTGTTAAATATTCCTTATTTGATATTACACATAAACTACACTAAAATGCCTTTTAATAAGTAAAGGGAACCATTTTGGATACAGGAAATTCTAATTAGATTGCCATAGTTAAGGCCAGAAATATAAAGTAAATATTGCTGCTTTATCTTCAGCCTTTGCCTTTAAGAGGCAAATAAATAGAAAATACAGGTGAGTCTTGCTGGATTCTGAGGCAGTGAAGGGATTTCCTCGGTATTTAAATAGAGTCATATAGCCAGTTATGTAAACCCAGATATAAAACCAATCTCCAGTAGGTTTTAAGATGGCATTTATGATCTTTGTGAAAGTTGAACATTACTAGTGAAGTCTAATCATGTCTTTAGAAGGGGAAAGCAGTGTAGCATTACTGAATCAGAATTATTAAAATTCAAAAAAGCGAACATAGTCCTTTAACCACAAGCCAGCCTTAGTTAAATCAGGATTGCCCAACAAAAATATTCTGATGATCGTTCATGATCTGAATTCTTGTGTATGAGATCTATTAAATTATGATACACATTAAAAAGTTATGACATTTCTGTTTTCTAATAAGGCAGTGACCAATTACTACTCATTAGTAGCTTTTTTGAGATAAACTTTCAAGTCTGCCCTTTCTGTCTTCTTCTTTTTTTTTTTTTTTTTTTTTTTTTTTTGAGATGGAGTTTCGCTCTTGTTCCCCAGGCTGAAGTGCAATGGTGCGATCTCATCTCACTGCATCCTCTGCCTCCCGGGTTCAAACGATTCTCCTGCTTCAGCCTCCCAAGTAGCTGGGACTACAGGTGTGCACCACCACACCCGGCTAATTTTGTTCTTTTAGTAGAGACAGGGTTTCTCCATGTTGGTCAGGCTGGTCTTGAACTCCTGACCTCAAGTGATCCGCCTGCCTTGGCCTCCCAAAGTGCTGGGATTACGGGCATGAGCCACCACACCCGGCCAGTGAAGACCATTTTTGTTCCAGGGATTCTCCAAATACCCCATCAGTGTGTCCTCACTCCAGGTGATGCCTTTGTTCTTATTGGCATCTGTATATAAGAGAATCCGGCAGTCTGGCCTGTCTTCTGCCCAGAGAGACTGTGGAGATGTGGCCCAGTCTTGTGCTTGCTTCCCTTTTCCGTGGTGTGGCACTGGGCACCCTTCGGAACAAAAATCTTGCCTTTCTCAACATCATCCATGTTTAATTCTCTTTTGTTGCTGGCACTATGAAGGTTTCCATTCAGAAGCCAGGTGTCCTGCTCTCTCTTTATTCTGACTTTTTATTTAAATGCAGTATGTGTACAGAAAAGTGCACAGATCATAGTCATTCATAGATCCATTCATAGAATTGAAGCATTTGATGTTTAGGGAATTATTTATGCCTTCGCTCTACTTTGCAGAAACTAAAATGAAATACCATAACGATTATTCAAACTGATAATGCTGATTTTCTCTAGAGCAGTAAGGGAGATTTTTCTGGTACCAGCTCATTTTAAATAGTATAATAATGCAGCTCACTGTTGATTAAAAGTGGGAGTTTTAGGCCAGACCTGGTAGCTCACGCCTGTAATCCCAACACTTTGGGAGGCCAAGGCAGGAGGATCGCTTGAGCTCAGAAGTTTGAGACCAGCCTGGGCAACGTGGGGAAACCACATCTCTACAAATACAAAACTTAGCTGGATGTGGTGGCGTGTGCCTGTGGTCCCAGCTACTCAGGAGGCTGAGGTGGGAGGATTGCCTAAGCCCAGGAGTTGGTGGCTGCAGTGAGCTGAGATTGTGCCACAACACTCCAGTCTGGGTGACAGAATGAGAGACCCTGTCTGCAAAAGAAAAGTGGAAATTTTAGGGTCTTATTCCCTTAACAACTTTTTTTAGTGCAGTTAATGTGATCTCAGCTCACTGCAGCCTCCACCTCCCAGATTCAGGTGATCCTTCTGCCTCAGCCTCTGAGTAGCTGGGATTACAGGCATGCACCACCATGCCTGGTTGATTTTTGTAGTTTTGGTAGAGATGGGGTTTCACCATATTGGCCAGGCTGGTCTCGAACTCCTGAGCTCAAGTGATCCACCCACCTCGGCCTCCCAAAGTTCCCTTCACATCTGTTAACGTTGCTTAGAAACATCTTTTTCTCTCAATAGATTCCAAAAGATGAGCATATTCTTCGGTTTCTCCGTGCGCGGGATTTTAATATTGACAAAGCCAGAGAGATCATGTGTCAGTCTTTGACGTGGAGAAAGCAGCACCAGGTAGACTACATTCTTGAAACCTGGACCCCTCCTCAGGTCCTTCAGGATTACTACGCGGGAGGCTGGCATCATCACGACAAAGGTACCGGATGGAGTTGAAACTGTGTTTCCGTCATTGTCTTGATGTGTGGTTGAAGATATCTTCCAAGGCCTCCTTCCCTGGAGTTGAGTGGGGCCCCTTGAGTGCATCGTTTCTCCTCACTCTGAGAATTTGGCACCTTCCCCAAGTTGAACAGACTGATACGCTTCCCCGCGGGCACACTCCCATCCCGCCCTGGGCAGGCAGGAAGGGCCTGGGACTGCTCTTTCCTCATGGATGCTCGTCATCCTTGGGCAAATGACTTGATTTCCTCGGTGCAGTACAGTTTGTTTTGACCTATTAAAAAGGCAGCAGTGCCTATGGCAGAGTGTTTTCAGTAGCGCAGTGTTAACAAAGGGACTTTTCAATGACCTAAACCCTATGAGAGCTTAAAAAGGTTCAGCCAGGTTTTCTACATCACAGCCGTGAGCACTTCAGTTCTGCTTTGGGAGTAAGACCTGGATGAAGGTGATGCACCTAAAATGAAGAGTGGTTTAAATGAGAACCGTGAAACACAGTTCCCCGAATGCCTTCCATACCCTGCCTTGCAGGAAGACCTCACTGTCAAAACTACGCTCTCTTTCCTGAGCCAAAGTTTGAGAGCTGGGCAGGGTGGAACTGGAAGCATCGGCGGGAGGGAAGCACTGTAGAACTGGCTTTTTCCCTCTAAGCAAGTCCTTTCAGAGGACTTGCTCAAAGCTCTGCTTTGTCTGGAATTACCAATTCATGTTTTGTATTTCTCCAGGTTAATTGTAACTTTATTAATTTTTACTGGAAACATAATATGTCTATTTATATTATTCCACTTTGTTATAGGCCTGCCCGTAAAAGGTTAAAAAGTTTGTAGTCATTGACAAATGTGTCTTTTTTTTTTTTTTTGAAACAGAGTCTCGCTCTGTCGCCCAGGCTGGAATCCAGTGGCAAGGTCTCAGCTCACTGCAAGCTCCACCTTCCAGGTTCAAGCAGTTCTCCTGCCTCAGCCTCCTGAGTAACTGGGACTACAGGCATGCGCCACCATGCCCGGCTACTTTTTGTATTTTTAGTAGAGATGGGGTTTCACCGTATTGGCCAGGCTGATCTTGAACTCCTGACCTCATGATCTGCCCACCTCGGCCTCCCAAAGTGCAGGGATTACAGGCATGAGCCACTGCGCCTGGCCTCAACAAATGTGTCTTATTAAACGTTGGGAGAAACTTTCTGTAAATAGACCTTTCCATAAGATTTTGGAGCACATAAAAATGTTTTGCTTTAAGTAGACCAGGTCTAGAGCTAGATTCTCCTGGGAGATGAAGTTCACTAGGTGACAAATACAAGATAAATGTTACCCTCCAACCCTCCGTCCCATGTCAGCATGGCACTGCTGGTCCTCTGTTAACCACAGAAGACAAGTCTTGGTTCCTTTTCAGGAGCACGATCCGTCTGCATTCCTTCTGCTGCCCCTTTTGGGACAGTGCGGCAGGAGGCTGGGTAGTGCTGACTCCGGGGATACACTGTGGCCACCAAGATCTGTTTCCCTTTGTGTGGATGGCTCATGATGATAGGGCAGTATGGGACGAGTTAGGCTCCTCTCAGGCGGCACCCATTAGACCTCCAGGCTATAAAGAAGTAGAGCCAGGCCAGGTGCGATAGCTCACTCCTGTAATCCCAGCATTTTGGGAGGCCAAGGCAGGAGGATGGCTTGGGCCCAGGACCTCCAGACCAGTCTGGGCAACACAGTGAGATATTGTCTCTACTAAAAAAAAAAATGGAGGCCGGGTGCGGTGGCTCACACCTGTAATCCCAGCACTTTGGGAGGCCGAAGCGGGTAGATCACCTGAGGTCAGGAGTTTAAGACCATCCTGGCCAGCATGGTGAAACCCCGTCTGTACTAAAGATAACAAAAATTAGCTGGGCGTGGTGGCACACGCCTGTAGTCCCAGCTACTCGGGAGGCTGAGGCAGGATAATTGCTTGAACCTGGGAGGCGGAGGTTGCAGTGAGCTGAGATCGTGCCAATGCACTCCAGTCTGGCAACAGAGCAAGACTTCGTCTCAAAAAAAAAAAAAAAAGGAGGCCCAGCACGGTGGCTCATGGCTGTAATCCTAGCACTTTGGGAGGCCGGGGCGGGTGGATTGCCCAAGCTCAGGCGTTTGAGACCAGCCTGGGCAACACAGTGAAACCCCATCTCTAGTAAAATACAAAAAATTAGCCAGGCGTGGTGGCGTGCACCTGTAGTTCTAGCTACTTGGGAGGCTGAGGCAGGAGAATCGCTTGAACCCGGAGGCAGAGGTTGCAGTGAGCCAAGATCACACCACTGCCCTCCAGCTTGGGCAACAGAGAGAGACTCCGTCTCCAAAAAAAAAAAAAAAACAGTCGAGCCAACACAGGCTGCCTGGTGGGGTTTTAAGGATTTTTAGAATGTTCTCATTTATCTTGGTCCTTAGAGTGGGAATTGAAGGAAGCTGGCTTTTAAAAATCTTGCATTCAGTTTTTAGTAATCTGTGATATGAAAAAAAATGATTTTCTAAAAAAGAAAAATTTAAAAGTACTCTGTAGTCATAGAAGTGTCTGGATAGTTTGATGTTCCCTTGCTGTTGAAAATCAGAGCTCTTGGGCAGCCCCAGTTGTTCAAGGTGAACCCAGCTTATGGGCAGTGGTTCAGACTGAGCCCAGCATATAGGCAGCCCGAGCTGAGCTCCAGCCGGATTCCCCTCATCCCAGCACAGCCTTCTATTTCCAGGACCCTGCACAGCTACTCTGTCAGTTGGTTTTTGTTTTTCTCATTTACAACTTTTTGGGGTAAATATTGGACACACCCCCCATCACACACATAAATCAGTTGCTGCTTCTGAGAATCAGAAAGATCTTCAAGTACTCCTAGAATATAGGCGAACACATTTCCCCGTTAAGGGTCTTAGAGTTGTATCCTCAGTTTCAACTGGGATGGTGCCGATAACTCATTCCTCCCCTCCTCTGCAGATGGGCGGCCCCTCTACGTGCTCAGGCTGGGGCAGATGGACACCAAAGGCTTGGTGAGAGCGCTCGGGGAGGAAGCCCTGCTGAGATACGTAAGTGCGCGGCTGCGAGACTCCAGGCCTCACTGTGGCGTCACTTTCTTTCTCTGCCAGTAGGATTGGGGTGTTAACCAACCTGTTAAAACAAACATGAATTGCTTTTGTAGTTAGAACTGAAAATACATTAATATCATCTTAAAATTTCAAAAGAAGACGCAGAAGTTATCACAGTGTCTCTCACAGTGGAAGCATCAGCGCGGCAGTCAGGTCTCCCCCGAGATGCCTGTGTAGCAGCGGTTCTGAGTCTTTCCATTCACTGCCACATGGAATTGCCCTCTCCTGGGACGCCACTCACAGCAGACCTCTTGATAGCTTTCTTTCCACTGGCCCTTAACGCGAGCTCTTGGCATCTTTCTCTAGACCGTCCTGAATGCCTGCTGACTCCAGCCAGGCCCCGCTCCTCTGCTGCTGCCATTGGCAGCGGTGTGTCCCCCTCGCAGAGAAGATGATGGTCCTTCAATTTGAAAACAAACAAACTAAAAAGGCACATTTATAACCCCATTATCCTGAAATATGCACTTTTGACTTTATTTTTTATTATGTTGAGATGGAGTTTCACTCTGGTTACCCAGGCTGGAGTGCAATGGTGTGATCTTGGCTCACTGCAGCCTCCGCCTCCCGGGTTCAAGTGATTCTCCTATCTCAGCCTCCTGAGTAGCTGGGATTTCAGGTGCCCGCCACCATGCCCAGCTAATTTTTTTGTATTTTTAGTGGAGACAGGGTTTCACCATGTTGGCCAGGCTGGTCTTGAACTCCTGACCTTAGGTGATCCTCCCGCCTCGGCCTCCCAAAGTGCTGGGATTACAGGCATGAGCTCCCCCTGCCTGGCCAGCTTTTTTTTTTTTTTTTTTTTTTAAAGAGACATGGTCTGACTCTGTTGCCGAGGCTGGGGTGCAGTGTCTATTCCTGGGTGTGATCACGACTCACTGCAGCTTCAAACTCCTGTCCTCAAGCGGTCCTCCCACCTCGGCCTCCTTAGTAGCTGGGACTACAAACACTACCACTGAGCCTGGCTCACTGTTGGTATTCCCTTGTGTATTGTGTTAGTCTGCCCCCACCGCCATGTGTGTTTATATATCCCCATATGCACACGATCACACATAAAAATGGGGATGGTCTTTATCTACAGGGGAAGGGTTTGTTAACCTAAAGCAAAGGATCGCTTGAGCCATGCCTTACGTCTGTTCTAAGGCTGCCTTTTCTCTTGGCTGGCACATGTGGTATCAGAGTGTTCCCACACTCACAGACGCTCATCTGCTGTTCCCCTGCGCTTGTTCTGAAGACAGAGCCCCAGAGCCAGGCCCCTGCTCCTCTGGGGATTCCTCTGCACCTCACTTGGGATAGTCGTTACCTTTGATTTGCCGCACACGACAGTGTTTGTTCTCTGTCAAGAGTAAAATATTTTTGTTGGTGGTGATGTGTTTAGTTAGCGCATGTGAATGTGTAAGAAAATCTGCATAGGTCACTTTTTTGGTTTACATACTTATCTGTAATACGCTGTTAGTGTCCCTCTTCCATAGCTGGACGGGGTAGTTTTAGTCTTAGACTAATCATGGACAATTTTCATGCCCTTTTGTATGTAGGTTCTCTCCATAAATGAAGAAGGGCTAAGGCGATGCGAAGAGAATACAAAAGTCTTCGGTCGGCCTATCAGGTAGATGTGGGATTTTGTTTTTCCTTTCAACTTACTGAGAAAACGCATTAAATATTTCTAGTTGATTTTTGGAATTAAAATCTGCTTATTATTTTCCAGGGTGCTCTAAAAGGTAGAAAAGAGGTGAACATGTAATATGCTAGTGACAAGGGACAGAACACTTAGGGTTTTTTGACCCCAGGCGTTGCTGTCACGTCAGCCTGAGTGGGTTGGCCTGTCTGCTTAGTCTGCGCGGGCTGTGGGAGCCCAGGGCTACAGGTCCTTTGCTTGTTTTTGCCTCCCCTCCCCACTCAGATGACTCTGTGTTCTTAAACCAAGCTTTAAGTTATAGTAAAGAGTTCTGAAAATGTTTAGTGATTCAAAGGTTGACATTGATAAGGGTGTAGATGGTTCGCTGGGATATAAGTTCCGTGAGAACAGGGATTTTGAGGGCCTTTTGCTGATTGCTGTATTCTCAGCTCCTGAGACAGCGCTTCTCTCTTTCTCTCTCTCTCTCTCTCTCTCTCTCTCTCTCTCTCTCTGTGTCTCTCTCTCTCTCTGTTGAAGCATAGCCCACTGCAGTGCAGACACAATATGTGTTAAAATACCAGCTGTGTGCCCTGTTGATGGCAGGTTAGTGGGGCGGTTTAGCACGTCAAGGACAGCACAGTGTGGCTTTGCTTGCCGGCTCACTGAGCATATCTGAGAGAGCTTTTCATGCATTATCAATCAGCCTTAATTGCAGTTTCAGGCCTTGGTCCTACCACACTGATCCTGTGTGTTTTGTATAAGTAGATATAAACAGAGTTCATAGCACTATAATTTTAAAAAACTGATTATGATGTATTTGGAAATAGCTATAAATGACCAAAAAGGAAAAAAAATAAGAAGACGTAGTTTGCTAAGTGTGCTGTCTTGTCGAATGAAACACCTCTCTGCACAACCGCAGCTCGTGGACCTGCCTGGTGGACTTGGAAGGGCTGAACATGCGCCACCTGTGGAGACCTGGTGTGAAAGCCCTGCTGCGGATCATCGAGGTGGTGGAGGCCAACTACCCGGAGACACTGGGCCGCCTGCTCATCCTGCGGGCGCCCAGGGTGTTTCCTGTGCTCTGGACGCTGGTGCGTTGAGATGCTTTTTGCAGTAACTGTGAGCCATTTGGAAAGCAGACACGCATGCATTCATATATGTGTCTGTGACCTAAAGTCCTGACTACTTAGGAAAAAAGCATGCAAAGCTATAAGATTTTTCAAATTAAGAGAGGGGAAAAACAAAATTTGAGTGTCCTAATGCCATGCAACTAGACTTTACAGAAGAAGTATATAAACTTGAATTTCCTCCCCCCACCCTCCCACTCAGAATACCACATTGTCATTTTAATCTTGGACACTCAGGCAGCAGAGAAATGTGACTGCGTGGCCTTCTCCTCCTCACAGGTTAGTCCGTTCATTGATGACAACACCAGAAGGAAATTCCTCATTTATGCCGGAAATGACTACCAGGGTCCTGGAGGCCTGCTGGACTACATCGACAAAGAGATTATTCCAGATTTCCTGAGTGGAGAGTGCATGGTATGTCTTGAGGCGAGGAACTGCACATTTGGCCCCTTTTGCAGGTGGGAGAGGTCGGTGTTGATTTGCGCAAATGATTTTCAGAACTTCCAGTCATTTGGATGTTTTGTTTTTGTTTTGTTTCTTTTGGCCGCCATTTCTCTGATCCAGGGTTAAGTTAAAGAGAACCATTTAAGTAATTGTTGATACTGTACATTTCTTCATTATTAAATAAAAATGAGAATTTGTTGTAGAATATAATACAGTTGTAGCTTGCTTTATTCACACGGCTTTGTGTGAATCAGATCTTTAAACCATTTTAGAGGAGCTGTCATATTTTAAAAAATGCTATTAAAAAATTGAATGTTCTCAAAATGTCCCACCTGCCCCTCCCCCTCCGTGTTTTTTTATGGAGACGGTGTCCGGCTCTGTCACCCAGGCTGGAGTGTAGTGGCACGATCACAGCTCACTGCAGCCTGACTTCGTGGGCTCAGGTGATCCTCCCACCTCAGTCACCCAAGTAGCTGGGACTATAGGCGTGCACCACCATACCTAGCTAATTTTTTGTAGAGACAGAGTCTCACTAGATTGCCCCAGGCTGGATGACTTTTTTTTGTTTTTTTGTGTTTTTTTTGAGATGGGGTCTCGCTCTGTTGCACAGGCTGGAGTGCAGTGGCGCGATCTCAGCTCACTGCAGCCTCTGCCTCCCAGATTCAAGCGATTCTTCAGCCTCAGCCTCTGAAGTAGCTGGGATTACAGACATGTGCCACTACCCATAGCTAATTTTTTTATTTTTAGTAGAGACCGGGTTTCACCATGTCAGCCAGGCTGGTCTCAAACTGCTGACCTCAAGTAATCCGCCCACCTTGGCCTCCCAAAGTGCTGGGATTACAGGCATGAGCCACCACGCCCGGCCTGGATAACGTCTTTAAAGTAAAAAAACGAAGGGAAGTGGTTCTCAACGTATGTTTGGGGTTTTTAATGCACTGAGTTGCTGGGTGACAAAGCAGAGGTCTTCTCTTCTTTACCCTGTATTCAGAGAAGCTCAGAACCTTGGGGTCCTTGTAGGCTTCTAGCCCGTGGCGCACCGTTGTGCCGTGGGAGCATTGCGGAAGCCAAAGCCTGTAGAAGTCCCAGTGACTTGTTCCATGGCACACTGTGGCGGCTGAACGCACAGGGGGTGAAGCTTCTTATCAGAAGGGCTCTCTAGTCATCCGTCATATACAGTTACCCGTTAGAGATGTGTACCCACTGGGTTTGACTCAGGTATTTAGCTAATGAATTGGACATTCGGGACTTTGGACTTTCTGAATGGTTCGAGAAATTTAGAAAACGAATTTAGCTTTCCCTTCATCAGTTCCACTTTAAGGAAATTACGGGCATCCTCACAGTGCAATGCAAAGAGCAAGTAAGTTACAGTAAAAGTTACAGGACCAGAATTTAGCAAGTGCCTGTGAGGTTAAACTGCAGGCTCAGGTTTGTAGAAACCTCTGAACTCCTTTCATATGAGCCAGCCGTCCCATGTTGTTGCTGTTCAATTATGACGCAAAGAATTGAGCCGGAGCACAACGAGACCTGCCTCACCGCCAGTTGCACCTGTTTGTCACATGCCGACCTCCGTAGTGTGTTTGTAATGCTGAGCGTCTCTGTGGTTAATTGAGCTGTCTAAAAACTCGGGCCTTCTAAGACTTCTTCACCACCCTCCTGAGCTGCTGTTCAGGCTGGTAGTTGAAAGGAGGTTGTTCACTTCTGCTCTCTGGTGGCTAGAGGTTACTAACCAGGGGTCAGTTTGGTATTTTTCCAACACGACATCGCTGCTTTGACACTTTGCAGGCTGAAGACTGAAGTGTTTCTTTTCTATGTAGTTGCTTCCCAAGGCTAATAGAAAGGAGGACTTCGATTTTATGAACTTTACTGTGGAGTCATTGTATAAAGGTCAATTAGGAGATTTATGATATGTACAAATTCTAATTCAACTTGTTTCAGGCAAATTCAAAAGAAGTTCTTCATTAGTTTTTGGCTGGTGTTATAGACCAGTCATTTGACTTGAGACACAAAACATTATTCATTGATTCTATATCTTGACTATAATTTCCTACCATAAAAATGATGCCTGTGGCTATTGAGAGCAAAACTCTTAAAGTAACACGCTTTTTTTTTTTTTTTTTTTTTTTTTTTTTGAGACGGAGTCTCGCTTTGTCGCCCAGACTGGAGTGCAGTGGCCAGATCTCAGCTCACTGCAAGCTCCGCCGCCTGGGTTCACGCCATTCTCCTGCCTCAGCCTCCCGAGTAGCTGGGACTACAGACGCCCGCCACCTCGCCCAGCTAGGTTTTTGTATTTTTTAGTAGAGACGGGGTTTCACCGTGTTAGCCAGCATGGTCTCGATCTCCTGACCTTGTGATCCGCCCGTCTCGGCCTCCCAAAGTGCTGGGATTACAGGCTTGAGCCACCGCGCCCGGCCAACACGCTTCCTTTATAGAGCATTATAAAGACGCTAGTGCTTCTGTGAGCCAGCTTCAGTAACTGGGGGCAGTGCCTCACGCGTGTTAGTAGGAATTCTATGCTACTTCAGCTTCAACTTGTTCCTGTTTATGCAAAGTAAAACACATGTATTTAAGTGGTTTTTAAAAACATATTGCTCAGCAGTGCAGAGTATTTTACGACCCTGCCAGTGTTTTCCGTTTTCTCAGCAACTTCCAGGAGTTAAGCGCAGGAGGATGGTGCTGGCTGGCGTGTCGGGGTTTCGTGGGGTTGGTTTGTGTTTGCACAGGTTTCACCACTGTGTTTCTGCTTCCAGTGCGAAGTGCCAGAGGGCGGACTGGTCCCCAAATCTCTGTACCGGACTGCGGAGGAGCTGGAGAACGAAGACCTCAAGCTCTGGACTGAGACCATCTACCAGTCTGCAAGTGTCTTCAAAGGAGCCCCGCACGAGGTAGGTCCTCCGCCTTCCGGCACCTGGGCGGGCCCTTCCTCAGCAGAGAGCCTGGCGCTCGCAGGGCTTCCTGGCAGCCTTTCTTTCAGAAAAGTCCACTTGTTTTCCTGCTCTTTGTCTTTAGGCTTTTGTTGACACTCGATACTTAGTTTCAGTAAATGTCAACATCGAAGAGCCCGTCTCTCTCAGAATAGAAACTAGCGGTGCTTGGTCAGAGTGCCTGGAAAGGAAATGGATCTCTTGACCTCCATTTTACTAAAGCCACCAAACGCAGAGATAGGAATAGCTAATCTTTCCTTGTTGCAGCACTTAACTCCTGAATTTAGTTTATTTCATGGTTATATTGAACAGGCTTCATTTGCTACTTTTTCTTTTCTTTTTTTTTTTTTTTTTTTTCTTAAGACAGAGTTTCGCTCTGTCGACCAGGCTGAAGTGCAGTGGCTCGATCTTGGCTCACTGCAACCTCCGCCTCCCGGGTTCAAGCAATTCTCCTGCCTCAGCCTCCCAAGTAGCTGGGATTACAGACACCCGCCACCATGCCCAGCTGATTTTTGTATTTTTAGTAGAGGAGAGGTTTCACCATGTTGGCCAGGCTGGTCTCGAACGCCTGACCTCAGGTAATCCACCCACTTCGGTCTCCCAAAGTGCTGGGATTACAGGTGTGAGCCACTGTGCCTGGCCCATTTGCTGCTTTTTCTTGACTGAATTTTGGTTGTTTATAGATATTTTGGGAGTTTTCCTGTTTCTGTAAGTCTAGTGGAGCAAGGAGCATGTTCCTGTGTTCCTTCTCGCTGTCACTTTCGGTAGAGAAGCCGGGCATTCCGCGGTCCTGTGCACGCCGTCTGTCTGTCCTGTAGCGTCACGAGTGACCTGAAGCAGGAGGGGCCTGCACCGGAATCTCCCTTCTCAGCTAGGTCAAGGTTCGTGGCCCAGAGTTGTTGGAGAGGACGGTGACGCTCTGTGCGGAGCAGGTGTTCGGTGAGGATGTGGTGCTGGCTTGGGCAATGGTGCTGGTCAGGAGCTGACTACGGCCTGCTTCCTGCCGTGGTGGCGCCTGGGTCAGCCATCCGCCAGTGGCTTCTGCTGGGGTGTCTTCCTGAGCAGCTCACCTGGTGCTTGCAGGCAGGTGGATAAGGGAATGCTGTTGCCATGGTTTGAACGAGCAGAGACAGATTTGGTGTGCCTTACTTGTAGATACACACGCAGGGGAATCTCAGATTTCATAACGTCTTGAGGATTCTCTGTATTCGTTTCTTACCAGGAGGGCAGGCTCCAGGGGCCGAGTCCTTGTTCCTTGTTTGTCAGGCACTATCGCTCTTGTCCATGTTTCAAGAACTTGGGATGCAGTGTGTTTCATGTGAATCGGGCATCGTAAACATCCACATGGTAAAAACTTCACTTCTGCTTTGCCTATTAAATAAAGCACAGATCCGAGATGGCAACAAACCTAAAGGCAGGCTGAAGCAGAGGCCGCACTGTGAATGCAGGAAAGAGGTGCCGCCAGCACAGGGGGTTGAGGCCTCAGGATGGAGCTGCCTGGGGAGCCGCTTTGCTGAAGAGCAGGCTGTGCCACATAGTGCTGCCTGCTGTTCTTAGACAGGACTCTTGGACCTCACTGAATCTGCCGTGGAAGGACATTCCGAAGTGGCATTTCAGTGGTGAGGTGGCAGTGGCGGGATTGAAAGGGAGCCCGGCTTGTAGAGCAGCCACTTGCCGAAGGGCACGGCAGGCAGTGTGCAGTGGGCTGACGAGAGGGGCCGCCGGCCTGGCTCTGCTGCTTCCTTAGGTGGAGTTTTCAGTGAGGGCAGAACTCTGCACAGCTGATTTTAATTCTCACGTCCCTCCCTCACTAATCTTTGAAACTAACTTTGATCATTCCCTGTGGGGAAGCTCTGTCGGCGCTGTGTCTAAGTTCAGTTTTCGATTGGTTCTCAGCATCCAGGGGCTGACCGCCTCAACCCCACCTCTACCATGCCAGGGGCTCATCCCACTCACCCAGCCTCGCCACTGTTCTCCCGTGCGAGCCTCACACGGGAGGCCCGGTTCCGTGCCCCTGCTTCCCGCTCGCAGGGAACGCTGTCCTCCGGCTCCCCCGCCTGCTGTTTCTTTAGCTCTCACCTTCTCCAGGGCCTTCTGTTCTCTCCAGCCGAGGGCAATCCTCTGAACCACTCGTGTGAGCTCACAGTGTTTGGTGTTACTAAGACCTGGCCTCTTAGAGTGTGTCTGAAGATGGTGTATGGGAGATCTTGGGCCTATAGGTGCAGGTCACAAAGAGCACAGAGCTTGGTGCGTGACACGTAGCGGGATCCAGCAGTTGAATGGATGGTGGCGTGTGACTCTGGGAAAGGGATCCGTCCGTACACATTCAGCCTTTCCCTCCCCAGCTTCAGCACCTGCACGCCGGAGCCCCTGGGGGGACGGTGCGCTGGCAGCACGTGGCCTGGTGCTCGTGGATCGTGGCCGCCTGACGCTGCCTCTTTTTCAGATTCTCATTCAGATCGTGGATGCCTCGTCAGTTATCACTTGGGATTTCGACGTGTGCAAAGGGGACATTGTCTTTAACATCTATCACTCCAAGAGGTCGCCACAGCCAGCCAAAAAGGACTCCCTGGGAGCCCACAGCATCACCTCTCCAGGTGGGAACAACGTGCAGCTCATAGACAAAGTCTGGCAGCTGGGCCGCGACTACAGCATGGTGGAGTCGCCGCTGATCTGCAAAGAAGGAGAAAGCGTGCAGGTAAAACCACACACGGGCAGACCGCGCATCTGTGACTCCCTGCGGCTGCTGATTCTGTCTTGAGTAGGAGTCTTTGCTTCGCTCCATGAGCAGCCCTGTGTAGCTTTTGAGGCACTGCCTGTGGAGGAGCAGCTCGCCTGGGGGAGCAGAGGGACTCAGAAGGCCAAGTGGGTCTCCCAGGAAAGAGTTCAGGCCTCGCAGTGGTTTTGGACAGAATCTGTGACTTTTCCCAAAAGCAGCGTGTGACAGGAAGGGAAGGCATCGCACGCACAGGCCCAGCTGGGCTTCAGAGGATTTTCCCCCCAGCCTCATTTCACCGGGTTGCATTTGTCTTTTTCAAAGGAAAATCACCCTAAATAGAAGTAAGAGGGACAAGTATTTAGAGAACTATTAACTCTCATTACCAAACCTCCTAATTTGTTTCAAATGCTTTCAGTTCCCTTTTCACATTGTGGCTGGTTATTTTGGGTGCCTATGCTCACAGTAGCCTTGGGGCGGGGGCGGGGGTTGCTTCTGGCCTTCATAATAGATGCATCATTTTGCTGCCTTTACAGTTTTCAGGGGTAAGCCTTGTCAGTGTTTCAGTGGTCTTAGAGGCAGAGTAAAAGAATCCTTTGTCCATTTTAAAAACAACAGCTAAGCTGTGTTACCACAGTCACGAATTTCAGAGAGAATGGAGAAGGAGCTTTCCGCGGACTGACGTCTCTCTCTAGGGTGACGCACCTTCAGCCCTGAACATGCTGGATGATTGGCAGCATGTCAGAGAAAGTGAGGCCGGGTCCAGGGAGGCTGTGCTGAGCCCGCCCTCCAGCATGAGCACCACCAGCCCACCAGGCTCCTGCCTCCATAGGTGGGGTGGGCTGGGGTGGCCTCGTGAGGGCCACGGACACGGAGCTTGTCCCTCTGGGCTTCCCAGCACCCGGGAGTGACTACACTCAGTAGAGGGAAGGACATTGTGAAACCTGCCGGTGAAGCAAAATAAGTTCTGAATCCCGTTGAGATAGTTCCTGTAGCTACATGAAATCCTAAAGACAGTCCCCCTTGGCGCTTGTCACAGCCTGTGGCGGGCCAGGGGTCGGAAGTGGGTTGCCCTCAGCTGCCACTGCTCTACTTGTTCTAGGGTTCCCATGTGACCAGGTGGCCGGGCTTCTACATCCTGCAGTGGAAATTCCACAGCATGCCCGCGTGCGCTGCCAGCAGCCTGCCCCGGGTGGACGACGTGCTCGCATCCCTGCAGGTCTCTTCACACAAGTGTAAAGTGATGTACTACACCGAGGTGATCGGCTCGGAGGATTTCAGGTGCGGCCGCTCTCCCCACAGCAGGTGCTGCGGACGGCTGGGCGTGGTTGGAGGGAGGCTGCAGTCCCACGCCGTGTGCAGGATCAGCAGTGGCGTCGGGTTTCGGGGATGCTCGGGGGACCAGGAGGGAGTGGCTTGGGGGTCATTTGTTGGCACTGTCACTCCCTGCATGTCTGCAGAGGGAGAGTGTCAGAGACAGAGCCGACTTTGCCTTTGCTTTCGCTCACGCTGCCGTCTGTGTGCAGGCTGTGGGAAGCCGGCCCCCTGGGTGGGTTACTCAGGTCCATCCCCCGTTTGCAAGCACTGATGGGGTTGAGAAGTGAGCAGAGAGCAGGGTGGGCCACGAAGTCCAGCAGGCAGTGTGGGCAGGCGGGTGGTTGGCAGGGTGGTCCTCACGCCTCGCCCCTCCCTGTGCCATTACAGAGGTTCCATGACGAGCCTGGAGTCCAGCCACAGCGGCTTTTCCCAGCTGAGTGCCGCCACCACCTCCTCCAGCCAGTCCCACTCCAGCTCCATGATCTCCAGGTAGTGCACGCTGCCTGCACCTAGTGTGTGACGGCCGCCCCTCCTCGGACAGCCAGCTGCGCCTGCCCACCCAGGGCGACATTGTACAGACTCCTCTCACCTCTAGATAGCAGATAGCTCTCAGATGGTAAATGTAGTCATTTGATCCCAAAACTACCTTGGCAGGTAGTTTTAACTCTGATCCTAACTTAACTCAATAGCCATAGATTTTGTATACGTTGTGCACAAAATCAAACCAGAGCACAAGGGCTCTCTCGAAAGAAAAGTAGTTTCTATACCAATTAAAGGATTGACGTGGTCTCAGATGTAGATGCAAAAAATTTTTCCAACGAACTCCACATTGTCCATTAGTGAATGAATTCCTGTGACACCGTCCAGAGATGGCCCCTCCTCACCCAGGACGGAAGCTGCCAGCTCGCTGCCCCCAAGCTGCCTTGCGGCCCCCACGCCTCCAGCCACAGTCGAGATGGTCTGTGGACTTAGGGCCAGCCCTTGAGGCCCTTTTCCTCTGAGGATTCAGAGGCCACCTGCGGAGCACCCTGCCCCAGGGCCAGACCCACCCACACCACCCACTGTCCTGAAGTGGGCTCTCGGGGACTCCTGGTGACTCTAGGAAAATGCTGCCATCGTTAAACGTGACCTTCTCTTTCGTCCTTTTCAAATCTCTTTGATACTTTTTAGAGCAGGATTTTTCTGTATGTGAACTTGGGTGGGGGGTTCTTTCCCTGTTTCCTTCCGCTCCGCCCTTCTCACCTGCAGTCAGTTCCCAGCCCGGTGCAGCCCATCTCCTCTGTGCCCTCTGGTGGCTCGTTGTCCTCAGCCGCTAGGAGGCCGTCTTGGAACCAGCAAGTCACATTTGCCGCTTGACACTGTCCACGGGGTTTTATTAATAGCTAAGCAGCATCTCCCGCGTCCACTTCAGGGTGGCTTGTGGTGTGTAGGAGCCTTGCTTCTGTGTACATGGGAATTGCGGACTCATGCGTGTGTGTGCGTGCATGTACTGTGTGTGTGCATGTGTGCATGACGGTGGGGGTGCTGGGGGGACGGGGTGAGTAGAAACTTAGTTTGAGTAATGAAGGAGTCTTCATAGAAGCAAATCAGAATATGGGATTTGTTTGCCTTTTACATTTTCTGTTTAATTCCTGATTTTAAAGCCTGCTCTAGCTGGTACAGGCCCTTATTTTTTCAGCTTTTTATGGGAAAAGCAGGTTATTTGAGAATCTGTCCGGAAGTTGCATAGGGGATGGCCTCCACAATAAGGACATGGAACGTGTGTTTCTGTGTGCAGCAGAGGACGTGTTTGTCATGCCACACCCCACGCGGCTGTCACCTGTGTGCGTGGTAGGCATGGAAATCCTGGTTGTGCCGTCTCAGCTCCGCTCTGGAGGCACTGGGTGGGTGCTGCGTGACTGGAGAGCTGTGTGGAGGCTGTGTGCGCCCCGTGCAGGGATCAGGAGGGCAGGGGAGGGACCAAGCAGCCCTCTGGCCCGGCCGGGTCTGCCCTAGTGGCTGCCTGCACACTGTAGATGTCCTGGGGCCTCTGCTGTGATCGCCTGCGTTTGGACCACATTTGTGTGTTTGCTCTTAGAGATCGAGCTCCTCAGTGGTACCCGAAGCCTTGCTTCCAGAAAGCGCAGTAGGGTTAGTAGGTAGGGTTAGTAGGTAGGGTTAGTAGTGCATCTGTGCTGCTTCCACCCGGTGCTTCCTATTCCCAAATCACAAGGACCTGAAGATGGTCCCTGCTTTCTCTCTCTTTCTCTCTTTCTCTGTGTCTCAGATGGCGATTTTGCTGACAGCTGCCAAGAAAATGCTTCACTGAACAGTCCTCATGTGCCCAGAGATGTTTATAGAACTGTTTGAATTGCAGCCATCCCCTGCCCCCTCCCAGGCTGAAGATCTGTTCTTTTTAAGTTGATTTGGGAGTGGCATTCTTTTCTCCCCAAAGAGTTTAGTGCATCGTGAAGAGCTCAAAGCACATGACGGCACAAATGCTTACAGGGTTTCCTCCTGAGTAATCCAGGCTCACTCCCCTTGTAAGGGAATTCTGGGGCAGCTATGGTTTGAGGATGCAGTTGGCATCGTGTCTCTACTTTTAGTACCTTGCCACTCTTTTAAAACGCTGCTGTCATTTCCCGTTTCTTAGTACTAATGATTCTTTGATTTTCCCTCTATTACTTATGTCTTAATTCACTTTCCTTCCTAAATTTGTTATTTGCATATCAAATTCTGTAAATGTTTTGTAAACATATTACCTCACTTGGTAATACAATACTGATAGTCTTTAAAAGATTTTTTTATTGTTATCAATAATAAATGTGAACTGTTTAAAGAAAAGAATGTCTTTTTCTTATTGTGAAACACCAGTTTCCCTTGAATAGTTTGAAATTCTTAGGAGAATTTTAGAGATTGAAGAAAGAAGAGAGCTTCTGAAGCCAGAGCTTGTGTGGGATTGTTTCACAGGTGAGTGGCCCATCCTCAGGTCACAGCCATATGTTTGCTGATGCAGAAGCGAACCCAGTGTTTGAAATCCTCGCTTCTGTAAGAAGACATGACATGGTTTTTCTTAAGCGCAGCCAGATCAGACATCGCTGTGATGGGGCGGTCCCCGCTGTGATGCTTCTGTCGTGATAAAAAGGATTGCTTTCATCAGGCACCTCCAAGAAAATAAAATAGGCAGGTGTGGACCTTTAGAAGCCTAGGTTACCTTATCTCCACTCCCCTGCCAGTCAGTGGGTCTTCCGGTCGTAACTCAGCGGGCAGAGCAGGCTGCTGGCTTGGTGAAGCTCAGGGCAGACCAGAAGGCAGCTCAGGGCAGCGTGCCAAGGTGCAGAAGCCAGTTCCTCCCCAACTGGGAACTGCAGGATCATTGACTTTCCTAGTAGTCAGTCCTTGGTAGGACACAGCCAAGGGGTCTGGCTGGCACCTGGGTGGGAAGCAGGGGAGACCGAGGGTGCCCTGCACGTCCATACTGGGCCTGGGCTGTGAGTGTGTCGACAGGCAGGCAGGATCTTAGCTGTGCTGAAGTTTGATGACTCAGCCAACCTGCGATGGAAGGAAGGAAGAGGCCTTTTACCTGGATTCCCTTTATGTCCTCATATTTCTGTGTCTGTTGTCAAGTTGGACCTGCTGTTACCAAGCTTTTGGCTTGGCGATCCGGTTCTCAGGGTGGAAGCCAGAGGCAGCTTGGAAAGTCAGCGAGGGTTATAGGATGATATCCTCCAGCCCATGTCTCCTGACCACCTTCAGAAAGGGCCACGCAGAAATGGAGTATCTTGAACAGCAGCGTGTTTATATTGGGCCACCAAACCATTAGTAATGCGTTTGTTCTTTGTTGTTGTTGTGTTTTTTTGTGTTTTTGTTTTTTTTGTTGTTGTTGTTGTTTTTTTGAAATAGAGTCTTGCTGTCACCCAGGATGGAGTGCAGTGGTACAGTCTCGGCTCACTGTAACCTCCATCTCTCAGGTTCAAGTGATTCTCCTGCCTCAGCCTCCTGAGTAGCTGGGGCTACAGGCATCCACCACCATGCCTGGCTAATTTTTGTATTTTTAGTAGAGATGGGTTTTTGCCATGTTGGCCAGGCTGGTCTCGAACTCCTGACCTCAAATGATCCACCCGCCTCGGCCTCCTAAAGTGCTGGGATTTCAGGCGTGAGCCACTGCACCCGGCCAATGTGATGATTCTTAAAATACATCATGTTTCCTTTAATACTCCATCTCTGCAGAGCTTTGGCAGAGCCCAAACCATAGGTTGTCTTCCGGTTCTTAAGTTGTGGTGGAGGCGTTCTTATTAATGTCATCATGAAACAAACCAGTTGGAATCAGTTTTACTTGAAAAGCAAAGGCCTTGGAAAGCCAGGGATTCTGGGAAGATGGTAGTACAACTAGACTGCAAAACCCAAAACCTGTAGACAACTGAATTGTCACTTTAAAATGGTTGAAATGGCGGCGTTTGTTACATGTTTTGTAGCCAATAATAGAGAAACCTATGGACATCATTTACAGCAAAACTAGGTGATAAAGTATCCCCATAAACCCCAAACTAGAGGCGTGTTGGGGTAAACCACCAATAGTTCCCAGACCTACCAGACCCATAGGTTATCTGTGTCTGGAGGAGAACGCAGAGGATACACGCACAATGTCTGATGGATGGGAGAGCAGGAGAAGCCACGAGGCCCCATGAACCCCAGTGGGAGGCACATGAACCCCAGGGGAAGGCCAGTGTGTGCTCAGCAGGTGACACGGACCAACTGGGCTGCACCTGGAGCCTGGGGACATGGAGGCCGTTGGAGAGAGGATAGGGTTGAGGGGAGCAGACCAGGCCCTGCCTCTGGACTCCCTGGACTGACGTGCCAAGTCTCACTTCTGGAAGGAACCTCACAGTGCGGAAATAAAGCATGTTCCACCACTTGGAGTGAATCAAGTCAAGCAGGATGGGGACCAAGTCTGTGCAAGTACCTGGGAGGGTCATGAGGGCAACCATGAAAGCAGATGGGACGTGGTGTTTTAAACGTTTCACAAAACAACAGAGAGGGAGCACTGCAAAATTAGAGCAGCTTTCTTGAAGCATACTTCATTCTGAATGTTTATGAAATACTTTTCCATAAAACTGAGCATCAGGAAAGTAGCAGAGTCAAACCTATAGAAGGCTCAGACTGGGGAGTAGAGAAACACTCCCACCAACAATGAAAGCAAGCCAGAAAGGCATGCCTGCAAAACAGACCAAAGAAAACACATTCAAAAACTATTTTTGTTTTATTTTTATTTTGTATTTTATTTTTTATTTTTTGAGACGGAGTCTTGCTGTGTCGCCCAGGCTGGATGCAGTGGCGTGATCTCCACTCACTACAACCACCGCCTCCTGGGTTCAAGCAGTTCTCCTGCCTCAGCCTCCCTAGTAGCTGGGACTACAGGCTTGCACCACCACTCCTGGCTAATTTTTGTATTTTTAGTACAGATGGGGTTTCACCATGTTGGCCAGGCTTGTCTCGAACTCCTGGCCTCACGTAATCACCCACTTCAGCCTCCCAAAGTGCTGGGATTACAGGCGTGAGCCACCGTGCTGGCCCATTTTTTATTTTGTTTTAAACACAAGGCTTGCTGTGTTGCCCAGACTGGTCTCAAACTCGGCTCAAGCAATCCTCTTGCCATGGCCTCCCAGTGTGCTGAGATTAAAGGCGTGATCCAACACACCCAGCTCAAAAATAATTTTTTAAATGAACTAAAAAGCATTAAATGATATGAAATGTGAAAAGCATAATCAGAGTCAGAAAAACTCAGAAATGAAGTGACAGAACTCAAGAAAGATTAGAAATGCAGGAATCCTTTCAGAAATTGAGACAAATTAGAGGGAACACAAAGTGAAAAAACGATGCCAAGTGAAAAATGAGGATGATTTTATAAATCAAAATAAAAGGATGGAAAGCCTTCAAAAGGGATGCTGTTGAAAATAAGCAAACACATGGGTGCCATTGAAAGAACGAGGGCCTGAGAAGGACCAACACCAAGAATATTTTAGGAAAAGTGCTGGACTTAAAATCCTTGGGGCATCCTGGGAATCAAGTTTTTTTGAGGACTGAGCTTTCTGCCAGAAGAAAATGGATTAATTAAGACTTTTCAAGGAAAGAGTAAGCCAAAAATTTTATATCCAGCAAAACTGACTTCCAAGTATAAAGGGCACTGATACAGGCCAGGCACGTTGACTTGCCTGTAATCCCAGCACTTTGGGAGGCCGAGGCAGGCGGATCACCTGAGGTCAGGAGTTGGAGACCAGCCTGGCCAATGTGGTGAAACCCCCATCTCTACTAAAAATACAAAAAGTAGCCCAGAGTGGTGGTGGGTAGCTGGCCTGTAATCCCAGCTACTCGGGAGGCTGAGGCAGGAGAATTGCTTGAAGCCGGGAGGCTGAGGTTGTGGTGAGCCGAGGTTGCGCCATTGCACTCCAACCTGGGCGGCAAGAACGAAACTCCATCTCAAAAAAAAAAAAAAAAAAAAAAAAAAGGTTGGCGCTGATAAAGCTATCAGTGTGCAGCAGCTTGGGCCTGCCACCTTTCCTTCCTGAGCTATCCAGCAACTGGGCTTCGGGTAGTGTCGGGGAGAGCCATGATGAGATCTGGCGGTGGGCTCAGGGTCCTGCTCATCTGTGCAGCCAAGACTAATGAGGGCAAGGGGACAGTGTGTAGTGGCTCCAACAATGTATTGATCACACAAAAGTTTTTGTTTGTTTTGAGACAGGGTCTTGCTCTCGCCCAGGCTGGAGTGCCGTAGACCAATCATGGCTCACTGTGATCTCAACATCCTAAGCTCCAGCAATCCTCCAGCCTTAGCCTCCTGAGTAACTGGGACTACAGGCATGCACCACTGCACCCAGCTGATTATTGTATTTTTGGTAGAGAGGAGATTTCACCATGTTGCCCAAGTTGATCTCGAACTCCTGGCTCAAGCAATCCACCTGCCTTGGCCTCCCAAAGTGTTAGGATTACAGGTGAGCCACAATGCCTGGCCGGTTTTTTTTTTTTTTTTTTTTTTTTCTTTTTTTTGAGACGGTCTTGCTCTGTCACCCAGACTGTGCAGTGGCACAATCACAGCTCTCTACAGCTTCCAACTCAACCTCCTGGGCTCCCATGATCCTTCTGCCTCAGCTGCCCAAGTAGGACTGCAAGCATGTGCAACTACACTCAGCTAATTTATTTTTATTTTTGTAGAGATGAGGTCTTGCTGTGTTGCCTAGGTTGGTCTCGAACTCTTGGCCTTAAGCAATCCTGCCACGTTGGCCTCCCGAAGTGCTGGGATTACAGATTTGAGCCACCACACTTGGCCTGGGAAATTGTGTTTTAAAGTGGGAGGAGAATAGGGGGAACATTTGCAAACATCTGTTGTTTTAGTGGTTATATTAGTGGCAACATTAACATTGTTATGCTGAGTTTTTGTATGGTAACAAGTGAGTAATTAGGGGCTGTCCTCAGCCAGCTTTCCCCGGGGTCCTGTGTTGAAGGTTCTCTGTGTGGAAGATACAGCAGGGAGCAGTTAAGTAGAAGCCCTGTAGTCGCCTACGCAGTGGCTCACGCCTGTAATCCCATAGCCGGGAGGCCAAGGTGGGCGGATCACCTGAGGTCAGGAGTTCAAGACCAGCCTGGCTAGGTGAAACCCCATCTCTACTAAAAATACAAAAATTAACTGGGCATGGTGGTGCACGCCTGTAATCCCAGCTACTCGGGAGGCTGAGGCAGGAGAATCACTTGAACCCGGGAGGCGGAGGTTTCTGTGAGCTGAGATTGTGCCATTGCACTTCAGCCTGGGCAACAAAGCAAGACTCCATCTCAAAAAAATAAATAAATAAAAAGAAGCCCTGTAATCTCAGATTTGAATTGGAAGGTTAATATGAACTCAGGTATTTTTATCTTTAAATGTGTGTGGGCGTGTATTTAAGTGAATTTACTTAGAAACAAGCCCATTACAAAGAGAATCTCTAGCATCCAGATTGAACCCAGGTGTTCCTGTTAAAATGGCTCATTCCAGGTCTGGGACAGGAAATGTACCAGATGAGCCTGGGACGTCTTGTCATATATCAGTTGGGAAAGAAGCGATCAAAGACTATCAGAGGGTGGGCACAGTGGCTTACGGAGGCAAACGTAGCAGATTGCTTGAGCCCGGAAGTTCGAGACCAGCCTGGCCAACACGTTGAAACCCTCTCTCCACTAAAAATATAAAATTAGCCAGGCGTGGTGGCGGGCACCTGTAATCCCAGCTACACGGGAGGCTGAGGCAGGAGAATCACTTGAACCTGGGAGGTGGAGGTTGCAGTGAGCTGAGATTGTGCCACTGCACTCCAGCCTGGGTGAAAGAGTGAGACCATCTCAAAAAATAAAAAATAAAAAAAATAGGTTCATGTCAAAAGGACTCAGCAGACTCAAAGAGGCTTTCACTGGCCAGCAACGAGACGAGTTCAACTTGTCCCAATTATTATCGTCCTATAATAATAATTGCAGGACGCCATTGAATGTTAAGATTCATGAGTTCATAATTTTAATATATAATGTAATTCTGAATGATAGGGAACCAATTATTTTGAAAACTGGTAAATAAGAAGCAAGCATTTATCCCAGCCTTTCCTAAATGCACAATAGATGAAGATTAGTATCTATGAAAGTATTCCAACTTTCACTAACTATAGAAATGATAGAATAACATCATTCCGTAATCCCGATGAATAAATAGATACAGGTATTAAGCATCAGCTGCTAAGATCACACACACAAAAGACAAGCAGATGTCCTGTGTCTCCTAGAGATCTACAGTCTTGCTAGAGTTTTGTTATCTAACCTTGGGTAGATCCAGTCTGTGAATCCAGCTGCCAATTTGCAAGAAATAGAGACCAAGGAACCCATTGAACTGCACTGTGGGAAACTGAAGTCAGAAGGCTCGGGCTTTTTATCTTTATCTTTTTTTTTTTTTTTTTTTTGAGATGAAATCTGACTCTGTTGTCCAGGCTGGAGTGCAATGGTGCGACCTCGGCTCACTGCAACTTCTGCCTTCTGGGTTCAAGCAATTCTCCTGCCTCAGCCTCCTGAGTAGCTGGGACTACAGGCATATGCCACCACGTCCAGCTATTTTTTTGTGTTTTTAGTAAAGGCAGGGCTTCACCGTATTGGCCAGGCTTGTCTCGAACCCCTGAGATGATCTACCCGCCTCAGCTTCCCAAAGTGTTGGTATTACAGGCATGAACCACCCTGCCTGGCCAGAAAGCTGTGTCTTTAATTTATAGGAAATGTCCCACCCAATTCCTTTCTTTTCCTTACAGCAGATCTATTGTAAGTTTTAAAACGCGAGGAAGTGATCATCACAGCAGCCAGAAGGCGGCTCCTCCCTGGGCAGAGGCTGTGTGTGGTGTGGGGTCTGGGCAGCCCGGGCTCCTGGGGTCCTCTGTGCAGCTTGTGCATTTCTGTGTTTTATATTCTGTGTTTTATTTTACAATAAAAAGGTTTGTTATTCTTTGTTTTTTTGTTTTTGTTTTTGGTGAACGGCTTTAGACAGGTTAGCTTGTCTTGAAGAAAAGTAACACTGGTTATTTACTTAGGAACTCAGGTGTTCTTCTATCCAAATCACGGGGCTGCTGTGACCTGTGGCACAGGTGCCATCGGGGATGTGCCCTGCAGTAGCTCATGTCTGGTCCGGTGTGCCTGCTGGCTGTGCCGAGGGCGGCAGCTTCCATGTTCGTGGTCGCTTCTGTTCCCCACGAGAGAATCTGAGGTTGTTCCAAGTAAAGCTCTGTCCCCTGCGGTGTGCTGTCTGTGACCTGTCCTGCCGTCAGATAGAAGCAACCAGACTATTTCCCACTCCGACCTTGCCTTTGGGCTTAAGAAACTGTCACCAGGACAGGACCCAGTTTTGACAGTGACAAATCATCATGAGCCCTCACCGAGTCTCTGCACTGGCCCCAGCCGCTTTACGTCTGATTAGAGACACGAGGGAGAGGAAAACCTGCTGCCTGCCCTCTCTGAGCTCTGAGAACCAGTGAGGGCAAGAGGCCTGGTGCAACTCCTGATGGAGAGAACAGGGGCTTCGGAGAGAAGGGAGACCCTTCCGGCTCCATCTGCAGAGCCATCTCATGTCTGCTGAGTGCATGTTTAGTCCCAAGTTGAAAGTGAAGTCCTTGTCTGGCTGCCAAGCCCTGCGCTTTCCACTTTGCCAGGCCAGTGTATTAGTCTGCTCTCGCACTGCTATAAAGAAATACCTGAGCCTGGGTAATTTATAAAGAAAACGGATTTCATTGGCTCACGGTTCTGCAGGCTACTGGAAGCATGGCGGCATCTGTTTCCAGGGAGGCCTCAGGGAGCTTTCACTCATGGTGGAAGACAGAGCAGGAGCAAGAGAGAGCCAGAGGGAGGTTGCCACACACTTTTTTTTTTTTCCTTCTTTTTTTTTGGAGATGGAGTCTTGCTCTGTCGCCCAGGCTGGAGTGCAGTGGTGCAATCTCGGCTCACTGCAACCTCCGCCTCCTGGGTTTAAGCAATTCTCCTGCCTCAGCCTCCCGAGTAGCTGCGACTACAGGCAGGTGCTACCACCCCCAGCTAATTTTTTGTATTTTTAGTAGAGATGGGATTTCACCATATTAGCCATGATGGTCTCAATCTCGTGACCTCATGATCTGCCCGCCTTGGCCTCCCAAAGTGCTGGGATTACAGGTGTGAGCCACCGCACCCGGCCCGCCACACACTTTTTAACAACCAGATCTCTTGGTAACTCACTCACTATGCAGTACCAAGGGGGAATGGTGTATTAGTCCATCCTCGTTCTGCTAAGGACATACCCAAGACTGGGTAACTTATAAACAGAAAAGGTTTAATTGAGTCACAGTTCAGCATGGCTGGGGAGGCCTCAGGAAACTTACAACCATGGCGGAAGGGGAAGCAAACACAGGCCCTCCACATGGCAGCAGGAAGAAATACAGCGTGAGGGCGGGGAAAGCCCCTTGTAAAACCATCAGATCTCATGAGAACTAACTCAATATCATGAGAACAGCATGGAGGAACTGCCCGCATGATCCCGTTGCCTCCCACTGGGTCCCACTCACCACGGGGACTATGGGGATTACGAGATTTGGGTGGGGACACAGCCAAACCATATTAGATGGTACTGAGCCATTCACGGGAATACCACCTGCAGAATCCAGTCACCTCCCGCCAGGCCCTGCCTTCAACACTGGGGATTACAATTCAAAATGAGATTTGGGTGGGGACATGGATCCAAACCATATCAGCCCGTGTACACCCAAGAGTGAAGTCAAGCAGCAGCCCCCTAAGGTGGAGCCCTCTGGAGGTGGCCCTGGCTCTGCCAAGAGCCACTCCTCCCCGGCACTATCCTGTGTCTCTTGTAACCTGGCTGAAGCTCTCAGAGCTTGGGGCAGTGACAGCCTTTGCCCTTTTAGCTCTGCCCTTGGAGTCAGAGCCACGGGGGGGAGATCCTCCAGCCCTCATGTCCACTGGAGTCTTACCTGGGTCCCTTTTTTTGGGTGTGGAGTTTTTGTTTGTTTGTTTTTTATTGATACGGAGTTTCACTCTTGTCACCCAGGCTGGAGTGAAATGGCGTGATCTTGTCTCACTGCAACCTCTGCCTTCCGGGTTCAAGTGATTCTCCTGCCTCAGCCTCTTGAGTAGCTGGGATTACAGTCACCTGCCACCACGCCCAGCTAATTTTTTATAGTTTTAGTACAGACGGGGTTTCACCATGTTGGCCAGGCTGGTCTCAAACTCCCGACCTCAGGTGATCCATCCACCTCGGCCTCCCAAAGTCCTGGGATTACAGGCTTGAGCCACTGCGCCCAGCCTTACCTGGGTACTTTTATGTGTCAACTTGACTGGGCCACGGGGTTCCCAGATGTGTGTTCAGACATTATTCTGGGTGTTTGTGGGCGAGTTTGACATTTAAACCAGTGGAGTAGAGTAGAGTACCAGTGAGAAGAGTTGACTGTGTTCCCTAGTGTGGGCCTCATCCAGTCAGTTGAAGGCCTGCATAGAACAGAAAGGCTCACCCTCCCCAGAGGAAGAGAATTCTCCGGCCTGCCTATCTTCAGGCTGGGACATGGGCTTTTTCCTGCCTTTGAACTTGAACGCTGGCTCTTCTTGGGTCTCAAGCCTCAGACGAACCATGTGGTCCACCCTCCTGGGCCTCCCAGCTTGCTGACTGCGGCAGATCTTGGGACTTAACCTCTGAAATCACATGAGCCAAATCCTTATCATCTGTGTGTATGTGGTTCTCTGTCTCTCTCTACACATATGTACATACATCCTGTTGTTCTGTTTCTATAGGAAGTGTGCTCCAAAATCCTGGCACTGCAAAACCTTTGACTTCTACAAAAAATGGGTTAATCTGGAATCATCTCTCCTTGGTTCGTGTGTGTGCGTGTGTGTGTGTGCATGTGTGTGTGTGTGCGTGTGTGCATGCGTGTGTGTGTGTGTGTATGGGGTTTTTCTCCCCATCAATAGGCTTATCCCAACCAGTTGTGGTGGCTCACTCCTGTAATCCTAGCACTGTGGGAGGCTGAGGCAGGCAGATCGCTTGAGCCCAGGAGTTTGTGACCAGCCTGGCCAATATGGTGAGACCCCATCTCTACTAAAAACACGAAAATTATCTGGGTGTGGTAACGGGTGCCTGTAATACCAGCTACTCGGGAGGCTGAGGCACAAGAATCACTTGAATCTGGGAGGCAGAGGTTGTAGTGAGCCGAGATCACACCACTGCACTTGAGCCTGGGGGACAGAGCGAGGCTCTGTCTCAAAAAAAAAGAAAAAGAAAAAGAAAATTACAACATTTTTCTGGGCCCCTAAAGGATCATGGGCCCAGTGAAGAAGGTGGCCCTCCTCCCTTCCTCAGAGCCCCCAGCCCTGCTCTGTGGAGCTGGAGGGAAGAGGACCTGCCCAGTGTCATGGTCAGTGGCCGAGCTGGACAACAGACAGGTAGTCCCTGAGTCCTGCCCCAGCCAGCCCTGCCCTCTGCGCTCCCAGAACCTAGAATCTGGGGAAAGATTGAACAAGCTCTTCCTTGAAGGGAGGGCACTGCCTCCGCTCACCCCCTGCCGCGGGCATCGGTGTGGGGCTGTGCTGGGTCTGTGCTCACCCTCTGTGTCCCCGATGGGGCAGCATCTGGCAGCTGTGGCGTTCCCAGGAGAGTCTGCCCGGATTGCCACTGTGAGCTGTGCCAGGGAGGCTCTGGAGGAGAGGAGGAGAGGTGAGCCGGCTGTTGGGCATGGGCCGGGCTGGTCATGGGGCTCAGCTTCCTGGAGGGCTGCCGCTTTCTTAGGCCTGGCACCCGCCCCTCCGGCCGCATGCTGTCTGTTTCCCTGCGGGAGGTGCCAGCCCTAGCTCTGGCGGCATCAGAGGAGCACACGGACCAAATGCTTCCAGAAGGCTCCGCGGCTGGTCGGGAGACGCCTCTGGAGACCTTCAGTGAGTCGTGGCCTGTTCCTCGCTTCTCTCCGCACCGTTCGATGAGCCTCCTGTGGCATAGCTGGAAGGGCTGGGTGCTGAGGGTGTAGGCATCAGGACAGCTCTGCCTGGGCTGCCCACATTCTCTGCCCTGGGGAGACAGGGGCGGCTAGCGAAGCCCTCGTGTGATGTCTCAGTGAGGTGCCCAGTGATGGGCTGGGGCCACCCCTGTCCTGAGCCTCCCCATGGCCCTCCAGGTCTTCCCTCCCTCCCACCTGCTCCTTTCTCCTTCGTTTTCCGTTTCTGCCCAGGTTGACTCATGACATACCTGAGAGCCTCCTGGCTTCAGCCTTCCTGCCGTCCCCAGAGTAAGGAGAGCTCGGGGGCACACAGTGCTGGAAGAGGCTGGACGGGAAGGCCAGAGGTCATGATGGATGGCGGCCACCCTCCCTGCTGCCCCGTCTCACCCAGCTCCCGGAGTCGCTCATTCGGGATCACTCTGGGTCCTCAGCTGCTCCATCTGATCTCAGCCTCAAAGGTGCGGCCGGTGCGGTTAGACATGTGTTCTCCGAAAGAGTAGGGAGTGATGCATTCATTTATCCTTTGTTGACTCTGAAAGTCTAAAGCTCCCAGGGAATCTGGACTAATCTCTCTCCTAGAAGCAGCTGGTTATTTGTAAAAGGATCTGAGCTTGCTGAGTGTCACCTGGCCGTGGGAGCTCCATGCAGGTCCCTGGCTGACCATGCCGCTCTCCTCCCCACCCCTCCCCTCCCCACCCAGGCCGCCAGCGCTGTGCTCCTGCTGTTTCCTCTGCCTGGGACGCTCCCGCCCCTCGAGAAGGAGAACTCAGGAAGCTCTTCTCTGAAGACATTTGTGGGGGCTTGGCCAGCCTCCCTTTGTGTCCCCCTTGTCCCCTGCACAGACTTTTGTGCAACGCTGTGATGATTTGTTTTATTTTTTATCTTTTGTAGTGAAAGGGTCTCACCATGTTGCCCAGGCTGGTCTCAAATTCCTAGGCTCAAGTGATCCTCCCGCCTCGGCCTCCCAAAAGGCACAGTGCCCGGTCCTGTGATGTTCACGGAACTGACTTGTCCCAGGTCTGTCTCCTTCTCCTTCCTACCTCTGTGTGACTGGGTCCTCAAGGTGCGCTGGACACAGAGCAGGTGCTGGTGCATTGGAGGTTGGAGGTCAGAAGGGCCTCCCTTCCCCAGTGAGAAGGACAGGTCCTGCCACAGCATGGGTGGGCGCCTGGGATGTGGAAGGAAGCTGAACTGCTTCTAGTCCAGGCTTCTCAGTCTGCATTCACAGGCCAGAGTATTTCTTTTCTTTTCTTTTTTTTTTTTATTTTGGACAGCGTCTCTACCTGTCTCGCCCAGGCTGGAGTGCAATGGTGCGATCTTGGCTCACTGCAGCCTCTGCCTCCTGGGTTCAAGCAATTCTCCTATCTCCTTCCTGAGTACCTGGGACTGCAGGCATGTGCCATCACGCCTGGCTAATTTTGTATTTTTAGTAGAGACGGGGTTTCACCATGTTGGCCAGGCTGGTCTCGAACTCCTGACCTCAGGTGATCCACTCACCTTGGCCTCCCAAAGTGCTGGGATTACAGGCGTGAACCACCGCGCCCGGCCCTCCCGCAGTTCTGATTGAACAACCCAACCCAGGAGTGCCCGGAGCCCTCCCTCTGGCCATATGCTGAGCTCAGTGCCTCACCCCCACCATTTTAGTCCCCACCCATCCCTGCAGAGTCAGTCCTACTGTTCCCACTGCACAGATGGGAAAACTGAGGCTTGGAGGGGTTGGGGAAATTTACCCACAGTTTCAGCCAACAAAATGGAGAACAGGATCCAGTCTGGCCCCACGCCCTGCTCTGCTGACCTCTATTTTATCTTCCCACCCGGGGCCCAGAGGTTGGGGTGCTCCTCAGGGCCCGCCACAGAGCCCGACCGGAGGACGGGGAACGTGCCCACAGTTGGGACAGGGAACCAGCAGCAGCCTTCCTGGCAGGCCCATCCCAGCCAGGCGAGGCCCCGGCTCCTCTCAGCTTCTCCCACTGTGGGTACGGGGACATGACAGCAAATAGACCGTCCAATTTCCCTGCCCTCATGGAGTAAGATGGAGAGGAACGTTCTGGAGCAGATAGTGACAGCTGCTCCTGGGAGACACAGTAGGGAAGCGCTGAGACGTGCAGGGGAGTCGGGGAATTGGCGTCAGCCTCTCCCCTGCATGCCCCTGCCCGCCCCAAAGCCCTCAGTGTCTCAATGCTAGTCTGGACTTTCCCTCCCTTCCTGGGACTCAGGGAGGGATTCTTTCGTGCTGGCCAGAGCGGAAACAGCAGATGCTGCCCGGGCCGGCCTATGGAGACGGCACCCCGCCTCTGGAAGGCTCGGTGGTGCTGTGGCCAGCTGGTGTTCACCAGGCCTCTGCCAGGTGAGATGGGCCTTCATGGTGGTCTGGCTCCACCAGGTACAGGTGGGGCCCCTGAGGATGCATCCCTCCCCCAGCAGGCAGTGGATTGGAAAGGAGCCCTAGGACCACAAGGGACCCCAACTCGGGGGACTTCAGAGGTGCCTGCCTGGGAGGGGGCAGGTGCAAGAAAGGTAATTCCAGGACCCCGAGGGAGGAGACAGCCCCGGACTCTGAGGCACATAGCCAGAAGTCTGGGAGCTCTGTGAAGGCGAGCACAGGGAACCCAGAAGAGAGCGGCAGGCAGGGGCCATGCGTGGGGGTCTTGGGGCCAACCACCAGGTGAAGGCTTGATGGAAGGAGGGAGGGAGCCACCGACGGTCCTTGAGGGTCCTTGGATGCCTGTTTATGGAGGAGTAGCCTGACACTGAGAAGTCAGGGGGCATCCAGGTCCCAGGTCTGGGTGAGCCAGGTGATCTGGTTTGGCTCTGTGTCCCCACCCAAATCTCATCTTGAATTGTAATCCCCACGTGTGGAGGGAGGGAGGTGATTGGATCATGGAGGCAGCTTCCCCAGTGCTGTTCTCGTGATAGTGAGTGAGTTCTCACAAGGTCTGATGGTTTTATAAGGGGCTCTTCTCCCTTCCTTTTCCTTCTCTCTCTCCTGCTGCCTTGCGAAGAAGGTGCCTGCTTCCCCTTCTGCCGTGAGTGTAAGTTTCCTGAGGTCTCCCCAGCCACATAGAACCGTGAGTCAGTTAAACCTCCCTTGTTGATAAATTACCTAGTCTCGGGTAGTATCTTTATAGCAGTGTGGAAATGGGCTAATACAGCCAGTGACCTGGGAATGGAGAGGAAATGCTTCTGGGAATGTCACTCATCTGAAACCCGCCTGTAGGGGGGTGGATGATGAGCCACTCTGGTGAACCGATTTCCTGATCCTCAGGGATTCCTGCAGCAGTGGCCCAGGTTCCTGCTCTAGGACATGGGGGTGCATGGACCGCTTGTCTGGTTCCAAAGCTGGTTCCAGCCTTTGGGGCGCTGCTGAGATTTGCTGGGGCCACAGGAAGAGGAGCTGTTGGCTTCTTGCTTGAGACATTTTCAAGAACATTTTCAGGGTGTAGATGAGTGAAGGACCCACATGCTACTGTGCTCCTGGTTTAGGAATTACTGATCTTTGCTGACTCTGGAGAGTTCAGTGGATGGAAGGGGTGGAAGGCCCTTTGCTTTTGAAAGCAAAATAGAGAACATCTGAGCTCTGCAAGAAGAGCAAGGACAGGGATATACTGTAATTCTGTGCACGGCACCCTCTTGATACTCTCCACTCCTGTGGAATTTGGTTTTGCTACCACAGAACTAAGCTAATTAGGACTTAGCTGAGGAGATGCGCCGCGTTTCCCTGTGCTCAGTTGGTGACGGTGTTGTGCACCTTCTCTTGCCACAAGACCCAGAGTCAGTGAAGACGGGGACAGAAAGGCACGTTCACCAAATAATTCATGCCCACCCCATAACCAGCCCCCTACAGACAGGCGGCACTGCACAGTTGGCCCAGGCCCCCACGAGGGGAAGGAACATGGGCCACTCCTGGGCAGAGGCATTGAGGAACAGGTGAGCGATGCCTGGCATTCCTTCTGTGTCTTGATGATCGCTGGAGGCCACGTGTTGAGTTTGTTGAAGCACGAGATTGTGGCAGCCTGGAGGGGTGAGTCACCACGTGGAGCCGCTGCTGCTCTGGGGAGCTGCCTGGCTCGCTCGGGACTTAGCGTCAGCGAGAAGTAAATCTGTAGCACATCACGTCTTGGAGACATCAGGCCTTATTTGTCACCACTGCAAAAATGAGTTCATTCTGACAAACACAGGGATGAGGTCAGCAAAAATGAGTTCATTCTGACAAATACAGGAATGAGGTCAGAGGGACGTGGCGGGTGTAGGGGGCCGGTCAGGTCCTGCAAGGCCTTATGGGTCTTGGTAAGGACACCAGCTTTTTGGCTTGAGTTCTGAGTGAGGTGGGAAACAGCTGCCTTTTGTCATTTGACTTTGACTTCATCCCCTCACCCCCACCCCCTGCAGTGAAAGTTGTAATTTTTATGAGGTCAAATGTATTCTCTTACTCAGTAGCCTCTGGGTTTTGTATCAGCTTGGAGAGGACTTTTGCATGTTTAATTTTCCTACCTTTTCTTCTGGTACTTTCATGACTTTTTAAAATTTTATTTTTATTTTTTTTGGAGGCAGAGTCTCACTCCATTCTGGAGTGCAGTGGTGTGATCTCGGCTCACTGCAACCTTCCCCTCCTAGTTCAAGCGATTCTCCTGCCTCAGCCTCCCAAGTGCTGGGATTACAGGCACGTGCCATGATGCCCAGATAATTTTTGTATCTTTAGTAGAGATGGGGTTTCACCACGTTGGTCAGGCTGGTCTCGAACTCAAGTGATCCTCCCGCTTTGGCCTCCCAAAGTGCTGGGATTACAGGCGTGAGCCATCGCACCCGGCCTTCATGGCTTTATTTTTTTACATTGAAATCCCTGATGCATCTGGTGGGTTTTGTGTAAGGAGTGAGGTCGAGCTTTTAATGAGTCCTAAATGGTCCTCTAGATTCAGTGCCTGCATGACAAAGGTTATGGCCAGCTCTTTGAAACCCTCTGGAGAAACCCTTTAGGGAACTGGGTCTGGGGTGGGAAGGGCATCAGGGGTGGTGAGAGGAGCCCCAGCAGATCACCAGGGAGGGCCAGGGCCGGCTGGTGGCTGCCTGGGACAATTAGACAATTATAAGGAGTGTGGTGGTCGGGCGCGGTGGCTCATGCCTGTAATCCCAGCACTTTGGGAGGCCGAAGTGGGTGTATCACCTGAGGTTAGGAGTTCGAGGCCAGTCTGGCCAACATGGTGAAACCTCATCTCTACAAAAAATTAGCTGGGTGTGGTGATGGGCACCTGTAATCTCAGTTACTTGGGAGGCTGAGACAGGAGAATCACTTGAACCTGGGAGGCAGAGGTTTCAGTGAGCCGAGATCGCACCATAGGACTCAAACCTGGGCAACGAGCGAAACTCTGTCTCCAAAAGAAAAAAAAAAAAGGAGTGTGGCAATATCCCAGGAATAAAGCACAGTGCTAACATCACATTGCACAGCCCCAGCGTGAAGGGGTTTCTGGCCACCACAGGGAGCAGAATGTCCTTTGGTGGACGTGACAATGGTCTTTTCTGAGGCGCCTTGTCTGCAGGCACAGCTGCTTGGGTGCCTGGGTAACACCTGTGTCAGCATTTAGTCCGTTGAAACATGCAGCTAAATAACCAACCGGCTGTCTTCTGAGAACAAGTGATTTATTTTTATTGCTTCATTTTTAAACACTTCAACATGCCTCCCAAGAAGCTGTGTGGTTTGGAAAAGCGTAAGAGAAAGCTGAAGAGAAAATGCAAGCTGGAGAAAAGTGGGGATGCTTTGCTGAGACATCCTTCCGGAAACCAGCTCGGCTCTGCCAGGCACGTGTTTTTGGCCACCGTCATTTCTGGGCCCCTAGAGGTGATGGACATTTCCTGTGCAGGGTCTGATTCCCACCACAGATTTGAAAGAGGCATGCGGATTTTTTTTTTTTGAGAAGGAGTCTCGCTGTGTCGCCCAGGCTGGAGTGCAGTGGCACGATGTCCACTCACTGCAAGCTCCGCCTCCCGGGTTCATGCCATTCTCCTGCCTCAGCCTCCCGTGTAGCTGGGACTACGGGCGCCCGCCACCGCGCCCAGCTAATTTTTTGTATTTTTAGTAGAGACAGGGTTTCACCGTGTTAGCCAGGATGGTCTCGATCTCCTGACCTCGTGATCTACCCGTGTCTGCCTCTCAAAGTGCTGGGATTACAGGCGTGAGTCACCGCTTCCAGCCCAGATTTTTATTTTAAAAAAACTAAATAGAACATGGTAGCCAGATATGGTGGCACAAGCCTGCAGTCTCAGGTACTTGTGAGGCTGAGCTGGGAGAATCGCTTGAGCCCAGGATGTGGAGGTTGCAGTGAGCCAAGATTGCAGTACTGCACTCCAGCCTAGGTGACAGAACAAGAGACCCTGTCTCAAAAAACAAACAAACATGCCGGGCGTGGTAGCTCACCTTGATGCCCCAGTGTGACATTTTGTCCCACTGAGTTCCCAGCGCTGGCTGTCATGTGCTCAGGGCTCAGCCAACTGCTCCTCATGCAATCTCCAGTGTTTGCAGAGCAGGAGGATGTTTCCAAGGTAATCCTACTGGAATATCACCAGAGTTCCCTGGAAGGCATCAGGGACAGTGGTGAGCTTGGCAGTGAGCCTTCTCCACCTCCCTAGTTCAAGTCCTGCCCATCGAGAGTTAGGGATGGTCTTGGTGCTATTGGGCTGTCCTGACCAGGTGGCAGCCAGCAATGGGCTGGGTTTGTTTATGGCACATTTATCAGCAGGCACTGCTGATGTGCTACACAGGGTCATTATCTGTGGGAGGAGCTGTCCTGTGCACTGTAGGATGTTTAGCAGCATCTCTGGCCTCTACCGACCAGATACCACTAGCACCCACCCATCAATGTCTCCAGACACTGTTGTTTTTTTTTTCTTCTTTCTTTGAGATGCAGTCTCGTTCTGTTACCCAGGCTGGAGTGCAGTGGTGCGATCTCAGCTCCTGGGTTGGGTTCAAGGGATTCTCCTGCCTCAGCCTCCTGAGTAGTTGGGATTACAGGTGCCCGCCATGACATCTGGCTAATTTTTGTATTTTTAGTAGAGACAGTTTTGCCTTGTTGGCTGGGCTGGTCTTGAACTCCTGACCTCAAGCGATCCGGCTGCCTTGGTCTCCCAAAGTACTGGGATTGCAGGCGTGAGCCATCGCGCCTGGCCAGACACTGTTTAATGTTCCCTGTGTGAGCAAAACTGCCCCTAGTTAGGAATCATTGATCTAATCTAGCACTTTTATAGCACTGAGAGGAAGAAACTGAGGCCCAGGGAGGTTAAGACACTTGCCCGAAGTCACACAGTGAGCCCTAGGGATGGAGCTGGGGCTGGGCCTCTAGAGCAGGCTCACAGATTGGGGCTCCATCTCTGGAAACAGGGCAGCAGGTGTGGTGTGCATGATTTTGATGAAATATGAGACTGGAATCCACCTAAGGTCGAATTCTCCCATAGACGACCTGAGGTCACAATGCTGAGACAGGACATTCATCTCCTTGGTCATACAAAGAGCCAAGCATGATTCCATTCCAGGCCCTCTCGGAAGCTTTTTCCAAGGGCTCGGCAGATGTTAGACACTCTCCCACCAGATCCTGTCCTTGTTGGCATGATCTGAGCGGCTTCTCCTAAGATGGAAGGCCCACGTCCCGATGGGGCAGCGAACATAGCCTTCCAGATCAGGAACTGGGACGCTGGGGACAGATGGCAAAGGGTTCACTTCTGAATAATGCCAGCGTCCATCCTATTTCTGTCGCTCAGCTTCATGGTGGTGTCTTTGTCATTATAAAAAAGCACTTCAGGCTGGGCACGGTGGCTCACGCCTGTAATCCCAGCACTTTGGGAGGCCAAGTGGGCAGATCACAATGTCAGGAGGTTGAGGCCAGCCTGGCCAATATGGTGAAACACCATCTCTACTAAAAATACAAAAATTAGCCGGGCATGGTGGTGTGCGCCTGTAGTCCCAGCTACTCGGGAGGCTGAGGCAGTAGAATCAGTTGAACCTGGGAGGCTAAGGCTGCTGTGAGCTGAGATTGCGCCACTGCACTCCAGCCTGGGTGACAGAGCGATACTCCGTCTCAAAAAAAAAAAAAAACCCACAAAAAAGCACTTCAACCACATGCAGATGCATACCATGTTGCTCTCGTGAGGCAGGCAGACCGCAGTCTGTTCAATAAACACCTTTCCAGTGCGTGAACTCATATTTTAAAATGTGTTCTGGGAAAAGGCTGTTGAAAGAACCCCCAGTAAGAATCCTTCTGTAATGCCAGACTTCTCTTGTGATCGCTTCCTGATTTTCTGTTTAATATGTGAAATTACACATGGTATGGAATTTTCTAAACGCACACATTTATTTAAGAGTTCTGAGGCCGGGCGCGGTGGCTCACGCCTGTAATCCCAGCACTTTGGGAGGCCAAGGCGGGCGGATCACGAGGTCAGGAGATCGAGACCATCCTGGCTAACACAGTGAAACCCCGACTCTACTAAAAATACAAAAAATTAGCCGGGCATGGTGGCGGGCGCCTGTAGTCCCAGCTACTCAGGAGGCTGAGGCAGGAGAAGGGCCTGAACCCAGGGGGCGGAGCTTGCAGTGAGCCAAGATCGCGCCACTGCACTCCAGCCTGGGCGACAGAGTGAGACTCCGTCTCAAAAAAAAAAAAAGAGTTCTGGAGACGGGGGTGTGTGTGCACTGGGGGATCAGACATACCCTAAGAATTGAGTCTGTACTAGGACAGGATCCATGAATTCATGCAAGCATTCGATTTTAGAATCCTATAGTTAGTGACTCTGGCACAAAACATGGAGAGTGGAGAGCACTGAGCAGCGGAGGTTCTACTCCCAGGCTGGGCTCACCAGCCTCCCCGGCAGGCATGCAACAGAGCCCATGGGAGTTTCTTTTTTTTTTCTTTTTTTTTTTGAGCTGGAGCCTAGCTCTGTCGTCCAGCTCTGTCGTCCAGCCTGGAGTACAGTGGCGCGATCTCAGCTCACTGCAACCTCCGCCTCCTGAGTTAAAGCGGTTCTCCTGCCTCAGCCTCCCGATTCCAGCCTCCCTCAGCTGGAATTACAGCAATGTGGCACCACGCCTGGCTAATTTTTGTATTTTTGTAGAGACGGGGTTTCACCATGTTGGCCAGGCTGGTCTTGAACTCCTGACCTCAACTGATCCGCCCACCTCGGCCTCCCAAAGTGCTGGGATTATAGGCGTGAGCCATTGCGCCCGGTCGAAATGTCCTTTTTTTTTTTTTTTTGAGACGGAATCTCGCTTTGTCCTCCAGGCTCTATTTTTAGTAGAGACGGGGTTTCACCATGTTGGCCAGGCTGGTCTTGATCTCCTGACCTCGTGATCTAACCGCCTCAGCCTCCCAAAGTGCTGGGATTACAGGCGTGAGCCACCGCGCCCGGCCGGGAGTTTCTTAGCTTCCCCCAGCTCCTCCTAGAGTGCTGGGTCAGTGCCGAGTCCTGCCTCCTGACTAGGTTGCTGCGCTGGGCTGGACCGATACAGGGCAGCCCCGGTGTGGGCGTTTTTCCTGCTGGGAGTGGTTGCAGGGCAGTGTGGCTGCAGTCCGCAGCTCTGCCATCAGCCAGAGGCACGACCCTGGGGAAGCTCCAGACCTCTTTAAATCTCCAGAGGGTATTCTCCGGTGAAAGCCAGCGCACACACTCACACGCGCAGTGTGCCTCACTTCCGGCCTAGCACACACTCACACGCCCAGTGTGCCTCACTTCCGGCCTGGCACACACACGCGCAGTGTGCCTCACTTCCGGCCTGGCACACACACGCCCAGTGTGCCTCACTTCCGGCCTGGCAATGGGTGTTCTGTGAACATCAGCTGCTGTGACAGGAGGAGGACGATGACGATTCAGGCCTGACGCTCGACGCCCTTCCGATCCCACGCTCAAGGTTCAGTCCCTTCCCAGAGGGGAACCACGGATCCGGATCTTCCGCAGGCTCAGCTGCAGCTGGGACCCCCGAGTCCCTCGCACAGCCGTCTGTGTGTGTGTGTGTGTGTGTGTGTGTGTGTGTGTGTGTGTGTGCTGGGCGCTGTCACAGGCTGTCTGCGGGGCTGTTCCTCTCGCTCTGGCTTTTCACAGCCAGCAGGAAGCCCGTTTGGTCTTAGAGGAATGAGGTGGGTGGAGGAGCAGAATATGAGATGAGATTTTCGGCCTCGCTGGTTATCCTGGCGCCAGCCGGCCTGGGGCCGGGACACAGGAGGCTTTGTGTCCTGGACAGGCCAGGGGAAGGGAAAGTAACCCAGGGCCCACTGCCTCCAGGCCAGCTGAGGGGCCTCCTCCAGCTAAGGGATTGGGGCAGCCTCGAGGGGGCCAGGGCCCCACCCCACCTCATTCTGAGGGAAGCACCCTGGGCCTGGCCACCCCAACAGCCGGGCGGTCCCCCCGCCCCACCTGCCTGCTTTCTCTCTCCACATCCCACGCTGACCACCAGGACCTAGCAGGGCTGAGCACACAGGCCGACCTGCGGGAGCCTCGGGGGCTTCAGTCTTTGGCGTCCTCTCTCCTCACCTCTGTGCTCCCAGGAACTCAGCCCCGTGTCGGGCCACACCTTCCGCGTCCCTCTTTACTGAAGCTGCCGAGGGCAGGGGCCGTTCTTTACCATCGGCGGCTCTTCACCCTGGAGACTTGTTTAGTTGTCACAACTTGTGGGACTGTGTGTGCCTGTGTCTAAGGGTGTGTATGTGTGTCTAAATGCAGGGGAGTGTGGCTGTGTGTACGTGTATGTGCCTGTGTCTGTGTCTAGGTGTGTGTTTGTATATGGGAGAGTGTGTGTGCAAGTGTGTGTGTGTGTCTGTGTCTGCATGTGTATATGGGGGAGTGTGTGCACGTGTGTGTCTGTGTGATGTGCCTGTGTCTGTGTCTAGGTGGGTGTGTGTGTGTGTATGTGGGGGAGTGTGTGTACACGTGTTTGTGTTTGTGTGTGTGTCTGTGCGTGTGTACATGGGGGAGTGTGTAAACGTGTGTGTCTGTGTGTATGTGTGAGTCTGCGTGTGTACACGGGGAGTGTGTGAACATGTGTGTGTCTGTGTGAGTCCACGTGTGTACATGGAGTGTGTGCACATGTGTGTGTCTGTGTGTGAGGGGGGGTGTTTCTAATGGCATCGTATGGGTGGGGGCCAGGAAGGCTCCTAAATACTCTATAATGCACAGCACAGGCCCTTGTGACAAAGAACGATTGGGCCCAAATCTCAATTGCACTGTGTTGAGAAACCTGGTTCACACCCACCGCAGGAGCTAGTGAGCTCTGTGTTCAGACGCGTGTTTGTGGTGGGCGTTGCCGGTGGCCACTGGAGGCTGAAGAGGCAGGGAAACAAGTCTCCCCTCAGATTTCGCAGAGAGAGCCAGCCCTGCTCAAACCAAGACTTCAGCCCAGTGAGACTGGTTTTGGACTTCTGGTCCCTAGAAATAACAACAGATCACTGGTCTTGTATTAAGCCACTAAGTTTGTGGTAATTTGCTTCAGTAGCAATGAGAAACTAATGCACTCACTTGAGGAAAAAAGAAAAGGAGATGTCAGCGGGGCTGGGGATATTTATTATACGGTGATTGACGAGATCTTGGGGCCCAGGGGTGGGAATAAGTCAGGCTTCCAGAAGGACCTAGAATGGAGAGCCAGAAAGCTGCCTGCACTGCGGCTCCATTTCAAAGGCCTGCTCCCGAATGCATCTTGGCGTGGTTCTTCTCTCTCCTTGCAGCCGGGCCAACTTCTGCTGCTCCAGCTCCACACAGAGTAGCAATGGTTAGCGCGTCCCAGCTTACAGCAAAGGCCGTGGTGGGCCTGCGCTACCTCCCGGGCTTTCTCCGTCCCAATTTCAAAGTTCCGGGCTGGGGAATCTGACAGACTCAGACAATCAGGGACAATCAGTCACAGCCAGGGGCAGGACCCAGGACAGGCCTGACTGCAGGTCTCCTGCCACAGGACAGCTTTGGAGAGGCTGAGGTGTGAGCTGGGTGGACCTCCTGAAGCTTAGGCTGCTGCAAGGAACAAGGAGCAGTTGGCTAAATCCGAATGCAGTGGCCAGGCATGGTGGCCCACGCCTGGAATCCCAGCACTTTGGGAGGCCAAGGCGGGTGGATCACCTGAGGTCAGGAGTTCGAGACCAGCCTGGTCAATGAGGTGAGACCCTGTCTCTATTAAAAATACAAAAATTAGCCGGGTGTGGTGGTGGGTGCCTATAGTCCCAGCTACTTGGGAGGCTGAGGCAGGAGAATAGCTAGAACCCGGGAGGCAGAGGTTGCAGTGAGCTGAGATCGTGCCACTGCACTCTAGCCTGGGTGACAGAGCCAGACTCCATCTCAAAAAAAAAAAAAAAAAAAAAAATCTGAATTCAGCCATCCTCCAGGCACTCCATCACTGGAACACACATCCATGCTGCTACCTGGGGACGTGCTTTGTGCTAACTCTTCTACTGCGTCTAACTCTTCTACTGTGTCTGCCAGTGATGGGAAGGTCTACCAAATTTCCCCTCCCTCCCTCCCTCTTTTCCTCCCTCCCTTCCTTCCTTCCTTCCTTCTTCCCTCCCTCTTTCCTTCCCCTTCCCCCTTCCTTCCTTTCTCTCTCTCTTTTTTTTTTTTTTTTTTTAAAGGGGTCTCACTCTGTCACCCAGGCTGGAGTACAGTGGTGGAATCAGGGCTCACTGCAGCCACGATCTCGTGGGCTCAAGCGCTCCTTCTGCCTCAGCCTCCCGAGTAGCTGGGAATACAGGTGTGCACCACCACGCCTTAAGTAGAGATGGGTTTCACCATGTTGCCCAGGCTGGTCTTGAACTCCTGGGATCAAGCAACCTTCCTGCCTTGGCCTCCCAAAATGCTGGGATTACCAGTGTGACCCACTGCACCGTGCCTGCATACTGTCATTTTAAAAGTCAGATCATCTCTTCCATGAGGAAGGGAGTAGAACATGGAGCCTCAACCGTGTGCATGGTAAGAATCCGTGTTTCCCCCTGGGGAAATAGCCCCTATGGGCTTAGGTGCTCAAGCAAGAGGGACTTCAGCCTGGATGAAAGCATGAGCCTCATTTTTGCATTTCCTAAGGAGCGTCATCTGCGCCTCTAGGAGTTTACTATCTGAGCCTCCAGGTTGTTCTCCAGCTGCTGCTGAGGGTGTGAAGCCATCTGGGGGTGGGGGGCGCAGGTGTGGGAGGAAGAAGTATATCCAGTCCCTTGGACGTGGCAGGCTCCCAGTGTGCATGGTGGCGCCCGCAGCGGGCAGTCCCTCTCAGCGGCATCTGCCTTGAGGTTGTTCTCAGTTCTGATGTGGCCCCAAAGAGAACCAGTTCCATTATGGATTAGTGAGAATTTATTTTGAACACACTGTGGGAAGATGGTGGCGGCAGCGGGTGCGGGGCGGTGGGGAGCCCATTAGAGGACACCAGGTTTCTCTCCAGTGAGCCCCCTTGGACGCTGCTTCTCCCCAACCCAGCACCTCGATAGACCTCCTTTGTGGGCCTGTCCACCCTGCTCAGCAAACCCAAACCCGGGGTTCAGCCGAGCAGTGCTCCCCACTCCGGCGTTCCCAAGCGGGCCCGGCGTGGGGTGACTCAGCTTGTTCCACTCCGTCTCTTAGAAAAGGCACTGGACCGTCCAGGGCTGAAGCGGGGTGGGATTTTAGGGGTCCCTCCCTGCAAACAAACATAAATCAACTTCTATCCTGCCATAAGTTCTCCTGATAATTGAGAGGCAAGCTAATGACCACAACAGTTTAAAATTCACTCTCCAATATCTATCGAATTGCACTGGATCATTAAAAATCAAGAGTCTAGCCCCCTAGACCAGGCCTTCTTCCTGGGGACGCTGCCCCCGAGCTAGGACACCTCTGGCGTTTCCAAAGGGCCAGCCCTAGAATCGCTCACTCCCCAGCACGTCTGGGCTGTGAGCGGCACCTCAGGTAAACACAGCGGCCCCCGAACTAGCCCGCGCTCCTAAGAGACTTCTGTCCTTGAGTCCGGTTTTGGGGATGTTGACGTGGGGACAGATGAGCGAGTGTGGCTCCTTTTGCGGACTAGCCTGCTCTGCACCTGCTCTGTGGGGAGCTAGCCTTGGAGGACCCTTTGGCCACCACCACCAGAAAGCCTCCAGTCCAGAGACCTTTCTTAGGCGCTGACAGTTTATCCACACTTTTCCTAACAAGACTCCAACACCTCCAGTCTCTTGGGAAGTAACTGGGAGGGCAAGTAAACACCTCTTCAACAGAAGTGGCTCGGCGGGGGGCCTGTCGTATACCCCACTGTGTCCCAACAAACCTCTGCCAGCCTCAAACAACAGGACAAAACCCTCCCAAGGGCACTGGAAGTGAGCTGGGGTGACTGGCACCCCCTGGCAGGGCACAGGGCTGGTCTGCAGGGTCATGTGATTGGAGGAACAGCTTGAACTGGGTTAGAAGCCTGGCAGGTGGACGGGCACCTGGCCCCGCAGCAGGTGCCATAAGTGATGAAGTGGGTGGAGGGGTCTTGGGGAGTGGCGCTGCTGTCCCAGGAGCTCACTAGGCTCCACTGGCGGTGGTTTCCCCATGGTTCCAGAATCCCCCGGGCTGCTCGGAGCCTGGGCACCTCCCTGTGCCATTTCTAGGCCATTTCCCTGTGTCTGTCCCCCTTGTAGCACTCGCAGTGGGGCGTGTGAACCATGGCTGCTGAGTGAACTACAGGAGCATCGAGGGCTTTTGTCCTCTGACAAGTGCACACTCCCCCAGGCACCCATGTGGAATTTCAAACCCAGTCACTTCTTCCGGAAAGCTGGTAGTTCGCTTTCTATTGTTGTGTGACTTTAAATGTGTTCTAAACATCGTCCTTTCACGCCTGCGTCCTCCCCTGTGATGTGCACATTTTATTAAACATTGACAACAACTCTTTATTATGGAAAATCTCAACCTCAGGAGAGTGCAGACAGCAGCCTTCTGAACGCCTCCAGATCCAGCCTCTATATTTAACAGTTGCTAACATTTTGCCATATTTGCTTCATCTGGTTTTCTTTTCTAAACTGAAGTCAGTTACTGTCTGTGTGACATTTCCCCCTAAATCTTTTTTAGACATTTTCTTTTAAAAATGACATTTTCTTTTACTGAACCACAGTGCCATTATCACAGCTAACAAAATTAACCCTGATTTTCTAATGTCATGTCCTGCCCAGTCCATGTTTGTCTGGTTGTCTCCCAAATGGCTTTTCCCGCTAGGCTTGTTCAAAACAGGGTCCCAGGCTGGGTGCGGTGGCTCACGCCTGTAATCCCCGCACTTTGGGAGGCCAAGGCGGGTGGATTATCTGAGGTCAGGAGTTTGAGACCAGTCTGATCAATATGGTGAAACCCCATCTCTACTAAAAATACAAAAAAAAAAAAAAAAAAAAAAATTAGCCGGGACTGGTGGCACATGCCTGTAATCCCAGCTACTGGGGAGGCTGAGACAGGAGAATCTCTTGAACCTGGGAGGAGGAGCTTGCAGTGAGCTGAGATCACGCCACTGCACTCCAGCCTGGGCGACAGAGCAAGACTCTGTCTCAAAAAATAAAAATAAAATAAACAAAACCCAGGATCCTGATAGGCAAATGCAATGCATTTGGTGGTTTCATTTCTTAATCACCTTTAATATGCTGCCACTTTTTTTTTTTTTTTTTTTTTTTTTTGAGACGGAGCCTCACTCTGTTGCCCAGGCTGGAGTGCAGTGGTACAACCTTGGCTCACTGCAGCTTCCGTCTCCCGGGTTCAAGCGATTCTCCTGCCTCAGCCTCCTGAGTAGCTGGGATTACAGGTGCCTGCCAGCGCGCCCAGCTAATTTTTGTATTTTTAGTAGAGACGAGGTTTCACCATGTTGGCCAGGCCAGTCTCGAACCCCTGACCTCAGGCGATCCACCCGTCTTGGCCTTCCAAAGTGCTGGGATTACAGGTGTGAGCCACCGCAGCCGTCCGTCCTTTGTTTTCATGGCTGACTGTGGAAGAGACTGGGTTAGGGGGGCTGTGGGCTTGCAAGGCATCCAACCTTCAGGGTCAGCCTGGCTGCCTCCTCTGGCTGTGGTATACATACTCTGTTGCTTGATGTGGCCTATGAAGTCGAAGTTAGAGCTAAACTAGGTCTGATAAGATTAAGGTTGGACTTTCAGGCCAGAGGGTCTTATAGGTCATCAGAAGCACATTATGGGCCAGATGTGGTGGCTCACACCTGTAATCCCGGCACTTTAAAGGCCGAGGCAGGAGAACCGCTTAAGCCTAGGAGTTCTGAGACCAGCCTGGGCAACACAGCAAGATCCTGTTGCTACAAAAAAAGTTTTAAAAAGTAGCTAGGTGTGTTGGCATGTGCCTGTAATCCCAGTTACTTGGGAGGCAGAGGTGGGAGAATATCCTGAGCTCAAGAGGTTGAGGCTGCAGTGAGCTGTGATTGTACCACCACACTCAGCCTGGGCGACAGAGTGAGACTCTGTCTCCAAAAAAAAAATGAAGGCACATTATGACTCTCGGGATTCTAAGGTTAGTCCCTAGTTTTGAGGTGAAAGCTGGTCCTCTCCATCGTTAGAGCTACCTCTTCCCTATTGAGGGCACCAAGTAAACCCGGGAGGACACATTGGCACAGGGTGACCGCTCCCTGCCAGTCTGTCACCAATATCCCCTCACCCCAAAACAATCCATGGCAACACATGGCTGGCCTTCCACAGTCTCTCCCTGCACACTCATCATGCCAGGGGCTGAACCCCATGTGGGCTCAGAGCATTCACCCCACTACATAATAAACGTTCTTCCAGCATTCAAAGCATTTCTTAATGGAAAGAGGTCCCCAGATGCATTTACAGCCTTGGCTCCAAACCTCAGGGCCACCTGTGTATCATATTCTATAAAACTGGTTCCTTAAGAATCCACTTTGAAGGCCAGATGCGGTGGTTCAACCCTGTGATCCCAGCACTTTGGGAGGCTGAGGTGGTCAGATTGCTTGAGGCCAGGAGTTCTAGAACAGCCTGGGCAACACAGTGAGACCCTGTCTCTACAAAAAGTAATAATAATCATAACTAAAAATAAGTTACTTTTGAAAAATCCCCATAATGATGTTAGTATGAAACAAAAATTAAAAAAAAAAAATCCACTTTGAAACCTTGTGGCCTAGTGGGGTTTTAACATGATCAGAGCAGTGAGGCATGGAGGGTGGGCTGGACTGGGGGGCTCAGTCAGGAGCCTGGAGCAGAGTGACAAGAATCAGAGTAGGGTGCTAGAGGGGATGTGGAGGGGAGGGCAGAGGTGATCAACATTGTAGAAGACAGAGGAGGGTGGAGAGGAAAAGAGAGGGAGCGGAGGGAGTTGGGGAAAGGAGAGGGGGTGTGGTCAGAGCTTTGGGAAGGAAATATGGAGGGCCCAGCCAGACTCTGAGAGTTCGTGCAGGTGAGGGACAAGTGTCACAGTTCATCTCTGCAAAGGTCAAGTGCATGGTGAGGAGGTGATGTGACTGAGACAGCACAGTGCCTGGAAGAGAGAAAGGTTTCAAGTCATTTTGGAAGGACACAGCGCACGCACAGCGCCCCCCAGACCCAGACCCCTCGCTCTCCTCCACAGAGCCCCAGGGAGCAGCCCTGGGCTTCCCTGTGGCTGAGACCAGCCTTTGGCCTGGTGTGTGTGTCTGTATGTGTGCATATGTTTATATGAGTATGTATGTATATCAGTATGTGTATGTATGAGCATGTGTGCATGCATATATGTGTATATCTGTGTACACATACATGTGCATATGTGTGCACATGAGTGTGTCTGTATGTGTGTGTATGTGTACCTATGTGTGTATGGATGTGTGCATATGAGCATGTGTGTATCTGCCCACGTGTATGTGCATGTATGCGTATATGTATGTGTGCTATGAGCATGTGTATGTGTGTGTATGTGTTTACGTTTATATGTGTGCATATGAGCATGTGTATGTGTATGCAAGTGTGTATGTTTATGTGTCACGTGTGTATGTATGTGTACATGTGTGTATATGAATGTGTGCATATGAGCATGTGTCTGTATGTGCATGTGTGTCTATATATGTATATGAATGTGTGCATATAAGCATGTGTATGGGCAGGTACGTATGACTGTGCATGTGTTTATATGTGTATATGAATGTGTGCATATGAGTGTGTGTGTGCATGTATGTGTGCATGTGTGTTTATATATGTATATGAATGTGTGCATATGAGAGTGTGTGCATGTGTGTTTATATATGTATATGAATGTGTGCATATGAGTGTGTGTGCATGTAGGTGTGTCTGTGCATGTGTGTTTATATATGTATATGAATGTGTGCATATGTGTGTGCATGTATATCTGTGCACGTGTTTATATGTGTGTATATGAATGTGTACATACAAGCGTGTGTGTGTGCATGTATGTGTGCATGTATGTTTGTATATGTGTGTATGAATGTGTGCATATGAGCATGTGTATGTGTGTCTCTATGCATATGTGTATACATTTGTATGTGTGCATATTTGTGGCATGTGGCTGTGGGGACACAGGGCCATAGGTAGTCCCATGACTCTTTTCCATCTCATCCCTGTAACAACTGCGCCTACTGAGTCCTGTGCTCCCTCTTACCTCTTCCCTGGGATGACAATGGTCAGTCTCCCCACGTTTTGGATGAGGCCCGCTTGTCCCCAAAGTCCTTCAGCACGAAGGCGACAGGTGTCCGTGGACGACTACTGTGAACGGCCCTTTACCTTCCAGGTGCGTTAGAGCGGCTCCTCTAACCAGCCCTGCAGGGATCTTATTACAGGGGGGAAAGTGAGGGGCCGCAGGACTGCGGAGGGGTCCAGGTGTCACGGCCAGGACTTGAACCCGAGCCCGACAGGAGCGCCCACCCTCAGCGCGGCCAGACCCAGGTGTGCGGGCATCCAGCCCAGCTGTGCGGATGGCGCCCGCCCCCACGGAATCACCTGGCCCGCTCGGGGAGCCGGGTGTGCTGAGAAGCGGGTACTGGGGTTGGCCCGGCGCGAAAGGTCACCCTGCGCGCCCGCACCCAGGTGAGGGGGACGCAGGACCCCGGTTGGCACAGGCATCGGAGCGGCCGGGAGTTGAGGCAGGGGGAGGCAATGAGAACTGCCGGGGAGGGGCTCGCAGGGACCGCACCCGGCGCCTGGGCCGGCGGGGCGGAGAGAAGCGTCCCGCTTTCCTGTCCTTCCCTTCCCCGCCCTCCCGTCCTTCCCTTCCCCGCCCTCCCGCCCCGAGCACCGCCTGCGGGACACGCCTCGTTCCAGGGGCGGCAGTGCCACCTGCTGGAGTGTGTGCGTCTGTGCACCGGGCTGGGCTCCGAAGGTCGTGGGACTGCGCCCGAGACCCCAGACCCGGTATCCAGAGCCTCCACCGCTTCCCCGGCGCTTGGGGCGGCAAGGGGCCCTTTCCGCAGGGCGACGTTTTAGCAGTTCTGGAAGGAAGGGCCCACTGCCGTTGCCCTCTGAGGACTGAGGCCGGGAACCCGGAGGGCGTGGAGAAGGGTCTGACCGCCGGTTCTGGTCCTCGGGCTCTTGGCGACAGCGACTTCCCTCCTCCTCCGGGCGATGGTGACGGGCGCTCTCAGAGTGGCTGCCACAGTAGACGCAGGGCTGTCTTCCAAGTATGCGGTCCTCTCAGACCTATGGAGTTGGTGCTGTTCTGGCTCCCTCTTAAAGAGGGGGAAACTGAGGCACAGAGCAGTCCCACCGCCGGGGGTCGGGGTGGAAAGGGCCTGGGATTGGAACCTAAGCGTGTTGGCTCCCGTCACCTGTGGTTCTCTCTGCCTGAAGATTCTTTCACCAGCCTAACTCATGAGCTGCTGCTTACTCTTTGGGTGGCATTGGATGTTGCCTTCTCCAGGAAGCCCTCCCTCCCCCTCCACGAGGGTGGGCGCTCCTGCTGCGTGCGGGCCTACCCGCCCTCTGCAGGCTGGATCATTACAGTCTGTTGACTTGTCCGCCTTCTACCCCTTGTCCTGGGCTCCCAAGGATCATTTGTGTCTGTCTTGTTCACCTGCCCTTTGTAGTGAACCAAACCTTTAATTGCACAATATAAATTGATTTCCAAGGGGGCTGAGAGCTATGGAGGAAGAGCCAGGTCAGAGGGTCATCTTTTACTGGATGTGGCTGGGGGCCCTCTGGGGGTGTCCCTCCAAGGAAGATGCTGAGCTAGGCCTGGAGCACCGTGGAGGCAGGACCATGTCTGCCATACTCAGAGATGGGTGCCGGGGCGCTGGCTTGTCACTCAAGACTCCCCACTCCATCTGCCCTCCCCCACTCTCCCATTAACCAGGGGGGACCCACCTGCCCCTCTGGTCGCCACTCATGCTCCCAGGTGCTGGGCACCCCAGGGACGGGAAGAATGCTGGGTGTTCCTAGCTCCCGCACTGCTTCCCAGGCCTGATCCCCATCTTTCTGCACCTGCCTCCCACTCAGGAGCCTCTGCTAGACTGGAAGCCTCCAGAGGGCAGGTGCTGCCCCTTTCCCCTGTGCCTGGATTCCACTGACATCCAATCACAGACGAGGGACTGTGTCCCCTCCTCCACCTCCGTGGAAGCTGCGTCCCCCTCTCTATTCCAGGCCGAGCTGTCTGTCCTCTGCTGGAAGCCTTGTGCCATCACCCCTCACCTCCCACTTCAAGCCTAGACGTTCTCTCTCCTAGCATAAATATGTTGTCAAGGCGCTTTGCTCTAAAAGCAAGGAGTTGTCTCCTCTCCCAGATCTACCTCCTCTCTCTCGTGAACTCCCTGCCCCTCCACCCCATCCCTCCTCCATGACCTCCCCCTACTCACCATCTGCCCCTTCTGCTAACCCAGCGATCTGCGGGTCTCCCTGGCATGTCACTCTCTAAACCTTCTGTCCCTTGGCTACTAGTGCAGTTCTCGCCTGGATTTCTTCCTGGCTCTTTGACTTCCCCCCAGCTCTTCTTTTTCTGTTTTCCCCTTAAAGGTGGACATCCCCAGGTCCAGGACCTGATCTCCGGCCCTTCTCCTCTGAATCATCTCAGTGGCGTTTCTCCCAGATCCCCAACTGCAGCCACAGTCACATGTCAATTAGGTCACCTCCATGTCCCAACTAAGATGTGCCTCCTGGCCCCTGATGTGCCATCTCCCAGATGGAAGTGCCATCATTGTATTTCTGCTCTGTCCCCACCAAAGGCAACACAAAGCGTCTCCATCTGTCCTGTCATGTCCCCTACTCAGTGAATGACCCCTTATTTACCCACTGGCCCAGGCTCAGCTTGGATGTCCCCGGGCCCTCATGTCCAGATCTCATCTTCAAATCCTGGCAATCTTCTCCCAGGAGCCGTGGACCCCTCTTCTCTGCCCACCGCCCCTGCCCTGTCCAGCATCCACCTCTCCCAAATGGCCCCCCTGCATCTAGGAGCGGCCCTCCTCCAACAGTTAGAAGGGTCTTCTCAAAACACGATGAGACCTTGTCATCTTGAAACTCTTCATTGGCTCTGAATTGTCTTAGGATGAAGCCCAAACTCCTTCAGAGTCTGGGAAGGGGCCCTTTGTTCTGGGCTTGGCTCTGCCTCCCAGGGTTTCCCCTGCCTTGCCTGCTTTGTCTGGCCACACTGACAGTGCCTTGATGGGCCGTGTCCTCTTCCCCTCAGCACTCTTGTGTGTTCCAGCTTCCTGAGCCCGGACAGCCCTCTCCCCATTTTGGGGGGCCCACCTCACCTATCAGGGTGCAGCTTCTCCTCTGAGAAGACTTCTTTGCTCCCCAAGCCCGGATTTGATGCCATCTGCCTGTATTGACCTGACTAAGCCAACACCCTAGGCCTAGGCCACCCTCGACCAATGCCCCGACCACACTGTGTGTGAATTCCTTCTTTCCTTGTTTCTGCGCCCATTCAAGCTGTAAGCCCCTTTGGAGGAGACTGGGCCTTCACAATTATCATCTCAGCACCAAGCACAGAACCCACCTCAATAAATGGTTCATTTGAGACTTCTGTCTCTCTCTCTCTCTTTTTTTTTTTTTTTTTTTTTTGAGACAGATTTTTGCTCTCATCCCCCATGCTGGAGTGCAATGGCACGGATCTCGGCTCACTGCAACCTCTGCCTCCCGGGTTCAAGCGATTCTCTTGCCTCAGCCCCGCAAGTAGCTGGGATTACAGGCATGTACCACCACGCCCGGCTAATTTTTTTTTTTTTTTTTTGAGATTGATCTAACTTTGTTGCCCAGGCTGGAGTGCAGTGGCGCAATCCTGGCTCACTGCAACCTCCACCTCCTGGGTTCAAGTGATTCTCCTGCCTCAGACTCCCGAGTAGCTGGGATTATAGGTGTGCACCACCACACCTAGCTAATTTATGTATTTTTAGTAGATACAGTGTTTCACCATGTTGGTCAGGCTGGTCTCAAACTCCTGACCTCAGGTGATCCACCCATCTTAGCCTCCCAAAGTGCTGGGATTACAGGCCCACCACGCCCAGCCAAGACTTCTCTCTTTTAATTTGTATTTATTTATTATTTTTAGAGTCAGGGTCTCACCACATTGCTCGGGCTGGAATGCAGTGGCTACTTACAGGTGCCAGCACAGCACATGGCAGCTTCAAATGCCTGGTCTCAAGCGATCCTCCTGCCTCAGCCTCTCAAGTAGCTGAAACTAGACATATCTTTCTTTTTTTTTTTTTTTTTTTTTTTTTTGAGACGGAGTCTCGCTCTGTCACCCAGGCTGGAGTGCAGTGGCCGGATCTCAGCTCACTGCAAGCTCCGCCTCCCGGGTTCACGCCATTCTCCTGCCTCAGCCTCCCGAGTAGCTGGGACTACAGGCGCCTGCCACCTCGCCCGGCTAAGTTTTTGTATTTTTAGTAGAGACGGGGTTTCACTGTGTTACCCAGGATGGTCTCGATCTCCTGACCTCGTGATCCGCCCGTCTCGGCCTCCCAAAGTGCTGGGATTACAGGCTTGAGCCACCGCGCCCGGCCGAGATATCTTTCTTTTTAATGTAAATATTTAGTGCTATACATTTCCCTCTCGACTGGGCACAGTGGTTCACGCTGGTAATCCTAGTACTTAAGGAGGCTGAGGCAGGAACATCACTTGAAGCCAGGAGTTCAAGACTAGCCTGAGCAACGAAGTGAGACCCTGTTTCTACCAAAAAAAAAAAAAAAAAGCAAGCTAGGTATGGGGGGCATGTTCCTGTAGTCCCAGCTAATCAGGAGACTGAGGTGGGAGGATTGCTTGAGCCTGGGTAGTCGAGGCTGCAGTGAGCTGTAATCACACCACTATACTCCAGCCTGGGCAACAGAGCAAGACCCTGTCTCAAAAAAATAATAAAAAATAAAAATAAGAAAATTTCCTTCTCAGCATTGTCTCGGTTACATCCCACATATTTTGGTATGCTGTCCTTTAATTCTCATTCAGTTTTATAGATTTCTTAATTTTCTTTGAGACTTCCTCATTGACGTGGATATTTAGAGGTGTATTGTTTAATTTCCGAGTGTTTAGAGATTTTCCTGTAGTCTTTCTGTTACTGATTTTTTTTTTTTTTTGACACAGAGTCTCACTCTGTCACCCAGGCTGGAGTGCAGTGGCACAACCACAGCTCAACCCACCCCCATCAGCAGTCTTGCCCCCGCCAACCCCAGGCTCAAGCAATTCTCATGCTTCAGTCTCCCAAGTAGCTGGGACTACAAGCATATGCCACCACGCCTGGTTATTTTTTCTGTTTTTAGTAGAGACAGGGTTTCACCATGTTGGCCAGGCTGGTCCCAAACTCCTGACCTCAAGTCATCCACCTGCCTCAGCCTGCCAGGCTGCTTGGCTAGCAGGCGTGAGCCACGGCGCCCGGCCTTCTTTCTTTCCCTTGTTTGCTTCAATCATCACATCACTTCTGGCCTCCGTAGTTTCAGATGAGATAATTTGAACTGGTGTCCCTATAGGTAATGTATTGTTTCTCTGGCAGTTCTCAAGAGCTTTTTTTGTCTTTAGTTTTCAGAATTTTAATGATGATATCTTACTGTAGATTTCTTTGGCTTATTCTGTTTGAAGTTCAGTTTCCTGAATCTGTAAGCTTCTGTTGTTTACCAAATTTGGAAAGTTTTCAGCCATTAGTTCTTCAAATACTCCTTCAGCCTCTCTCTCTTTCTTCTCCTCCTTAGCCCCTGTGATGTGAGTGTCAGATTTGTTTGTTATGGTCCCATTGGACTTGGAGGTTCTGTTTATTTCTTATCCGTCTATTTTCTCCCTGTGGTTCAGATTGGGTACTTCCGATTGATCTGTCCCCAAATTCACTGATTCTGTCCTCTGTCATTTCCACTCTACAACTGAGCCTCAGGGAGTTTTTAAAATTTCTGCAATGACATTTTTCAGTTCTGTAATTTCCATTTGGTTCTTTCTAATACCTACTATTTCTTTGCTGAGAAGTTCTATATTTTCATTTGTTTCAAGAGAATTTGTAATTGCTTGTTGAATTTTTTATTTTTACGTTTGTTTGTTTGTTTTGTTTTTTGATGGTTGCTTTAAAATCCTGGTCACATGGCTGGGCTCAGTGGCTCACACCTGTAATCCCAGCACTTTGGGAGGACGAGGAGGGTGGATCACTTGAGGTCAGCAGTTCGAGACCAGCCTGGCCAACATGGTGAAAGCCTGTGTACTAAAAATACAAAAATTAGCCGTGTATAATGGCACATAACTGTAATCCCAGCTACTCAGGAGGTTGAGGCAGGAGAATCGCTTGAACTCAGGAAGCAGAGGTTGCAGTGAGCTGAGATCGCACCACTGCATTCCAGCCTGAGTGACAGAGTGAAACTCTGTCTCCAAAAAAAAAAAAAAAAAAGTAAAATCCTGGTCACATAACTCCAACATCTGATTCATCTGAGTGTTCAGTTGACGGTCTTCCCACTCACATTGTGATTTTCCAAGTTCTTGGTGGGATGAGTGAATTTCACTGTATCCTGGTCATTGTGGCTATTATGTGAGGAGGCTCCAGGTCCTGTTTACATTTTTTATTTTAGTAGCAGCTGCTCTGCTTAGGTTTAGCACGCAGGTCTTGGGCGACTTTTGCGGGGCTGTGGTTCCAATGAAAATCTAATTTGCAGAGCCTCTGCAGTGCTGCTGAGGTCAGCTCGGCTTGTGTGGTGCTGCTTAAGTGGGTAGAAGGAGCTTTCTCAGGCTGGTCCCAGGCTGGACGTTCATTGCCTCCAGGTGGGAGAAGGGAGTCTTCCGCTCACGGGACAGACAGTACTTCCCAGGCCTGCTGCTTGTGGTGGGCTTTCTTCCTGCCATCAATGTCTCCCCCTTTCTCTGCTGTGCAGTGATTTTGGGTGGGGAAGCGGAATTTCAGGCCCAGTGAGGAGGAGAGGGTTAACCCTGGCCGATAATTAGCAGGAGGTTGCTGGGCCAACCCCTTTGGTGGTTCTGCCTGGCTTGCTTGGTGGGTTTTTTGTTGTTGTTGTTTTCTTTTTTGGAGACAGAGTTTTACTCCCGTCGCCCAGGCTGGAGTGTAATGGCACAACCTGGGCTCACTGCAACCTCAGCCTCCAAGGTTCAAACAATTCTCCTGCCTCAGCTTCCCTAGTAGCTGGGACCATAGGCACCCACCACCACTCCAGGCTAATTTTTTGTATTTTTAGTAGAGACGGGGTTTCACCATGTTGGCCAGGATGGTCTCAAACTCCTGACTTCAGGTGATTCGCCCACCTCGGCCTCCCAAAATCCCAAACTCGTAATCCCTGGGATTACGGATTATAGGCATGAGTCACCACGCCTGGCTTTTTTTTCTTTCTTTTTTTTTTTTGCCAGGGTCTTACTCTGTTGCCCACGCTGGAGTGCAGTGGTGTGATCATAACTTAATGCAGCCTTGACCTCCTGGGCTCAAGTGATCCTCCCACCTCAGCCTTCTGAGTAGCTGGGACTGTAAGTGTGTGCCACTATGACCAGCTAATTTTTAAGTTTTCTTTGTAGAGACAGGGTCTGCTGGGTTACTCAGGCTGGTATCAAACTCCTGGTCTCAGCAGATCCTCCCGTCTTGAAGTGCTGAGATTACAGCTGTGAGCAATCATGCCCAGATTTGCCTAGTGCGTTGGGGCGACTTGCCTTTAATCTAGGAGAGAAAGGAGCCTGCTTGGGCTGCCTTCTGTTGCTAGGTTGGGACTTGGGAAATGCATGCCTGGGTGGGTCCTGTATTGGGTGGGGGTGAGGGGTGTCATGATGCCCTGCTGCTAAACGTTCCTGAGCCAGCCTTGGGGTCCTTAACCAGCGATCCTTCTCCTTCCACCTCGGGGCCCTCTTGTGGTTGCCTCTTGCATAGGGCTTAGCAGACAGGAACAGGGAGGGTCGGGTTTGGGCCATCTTACCCAGACTGAAAGTCTCTAAGTGGTTGATTGAGTGTTTGTTTGAAGGAAAGTGATGAACCCAGGACCTTGAGCCAGGAAGACTTTTCTGGGTGAAAAGCGGAGGAATTGACTCATGCTGGGTTCCGAGTTCCAGGCCCAACTCCAGGGCTCGCCAGTTTCTTCCACAACCCGCACGACTTGAACACTTGGTAGCATCTCCGCACAGCGGTGGGCGCCCTGGATTCTGGAGGATCCCAGGCTGCATTTGCCCCTCCATGATTCATCTCATAGGATCAACTGGGCCTGTGAAAGGCACTGGCTGGGGAAAAGCAGCCAACTGCTCCCCAGTGAAGGGGATGGCCAGAAGCGAGGAGAGGGAGAAGCCCCAGCAGAGACCGCTGGGGAAAAGATCCCACAATGGGGCCACTGGGAACCCATGATGATGGTTACCAATATGACTGGGGGTTCAGAACGACAGACGAGTGGTCCTGGAGTGGGAAACAGAAAAGCTGAAGGGTGAGACCTGGGAGGTAGCCCCCCACGCCCGTGGACTCCGGAGACCCAACCTTCCTTCCCTGCGCTCCAGCCGCACATTCCCCCTGCCCCCGTGGCTGAGCCTGGTAAGTTCGCAGCAAACAGGGGTGGGGTCTTTACAAGCCTGCAGAGGGGTCCACGGGCATTTGGGTAGATCGTTATCCTGCCCCTGGCAGGAGGGCAAGGCCCTTCATGGTAGCCATAAGCTGGAGACCTAAGAGAGCTCACAGCTCGGCCACAGGCCTCTGTTCCGGGGGGATCGGCTGCTGGCTTCCAGCACCTGTTCAGCCTCCCAGCTCCTTGTTACCTGGAATCTCCGTCACTGATCAGTGTGTAAACACCTATGTGGGTGACATGGGGGCAGGGGGTCCAGGAAGGCAACTTTTGGGGGATAGAGTGGGAAGAAAGAGGGACCTCAGAGGCCAATTCTTCCCCATCCTACTCTGTTTCCTCCCGTAAGCGTGGGAAATGTCTTTCTGTGCCCGATCCTGTGTGGGGTGCGAATGGGGCACACGGATGAATCAGGCCCGGCCCCCTCTTTGTGCCAATTCATAAGCACTTAATCCACGGCTCAGCCCTGTGAGAGCTCCGCGGGCCCAGGAATGCAATACAGTGAGAACACTCTCCAGTCCTGCCTCCAGGTAATGATTCGGCACACAGGAAGGTGGCCCTGCACAGGGCCAAGCTCTCTCTCAGTTGGCACCTGGCCAGGTAAGAGGGCTGCTCCCTGTCACAGTAGGAAGCTGAGGCCCGTGGGGCCTCATAGGCGCACAGCATGGGGTAGCAGACCAGGCCTCCTGACCGTCAGCGCTGCCAGGCCAATCTTCTTGCCCACTGCGGAGGCTCAGCCCCTCCCCTGCCCTCCAGGCCTGTCCTGCACCCACTCCACCTCTCCTGCTGTGGCCTGTGTGTGTTCCCCAGCTCCTCCTGCTGGGGCCTGTCTGTGGCTCCCGGAAGGTGTGACCCTGGTCACCTGTGGGCAGAGGCCTCACTCCCACCCCCGGTCTCTCGCATTGCCATCCAGCTCTGTCCTGCTGTCCTTCCCCCAGTGGGGGTTTAGGCTCCTTGTGGGCTGCCTCCCCGACCCCGGCGCCCTCTGTCTCCATGGAAGCCTGTCATTTCCAATTCTGAGTCACCGCTGGCTGGCTGGCTGCAGCTGGGTCAACGTGCCACCCTGCACGAGGCACAGACATGAGCTCCTGGGTCCTGCACCCTGTGGTTAGGAGCTCAGAGGCCTCTTTCTAGGGGACGTTGCCAGTGAATAAGTCTTTCAGGGCAGAGGCAGGGTGGAGAAGAACCACTCCTCTATTCCCTCACCCTCCCACGCCAGGAATGGCTGGGCTCCCTGTGACCAGGGACTTTCCCGGATGCCTGGGACTTTGGATGAAGCTGGAAAGCAGAGAATGTTCGTGTGCCTACTCAGTGCAGACAGCGTGCCCGGCGTGCCTACTCAGTGCAGACAGGGCGCCCGACGTGCCTACTCAGTGCAGACAGGGTGCCCGGCGTGCCTACTCAGTGCAGACAGCGCGCCCGGCGTGCCTACTCAGTGCAGACAGCGCGCCCGGCGTGCCTACTCAGTGCAGACAGGGCGCCCGGCGTGCCTACTCAGTGCAGACAGGGCGCCCGGCGTGCCTACTCAGTGCAGACAGGGCGCCCGGCGTGCCTACTCAGTGCAGACAGGGCGCCCGGCGTGCCTACTCAGTGCAGACAGCGCGCCCGGCGTGCCTACTCAGTGCAGACAGCGCGCCCGACGTGCCTACTCAGTGCAGACAGCGCGCCCGACGTGCCTACTCAGTGCAGACAGGGCGCCCGGCGTGCCTACTCAGTGCAGACAGGGCGCCCGGCGTGCCTACTCAGTGCAGACAGGGCGCCCGGCGTGCCTACTCAGTGCAGACAGGGCGCCCGGCGTGCCTACTCAGTGCAGACAGCGCGCCCGGCGTGCCTACTCAGTGCAGACAGCGTGCCCGGCGTGCCTACTCAGTGCAGACAGGGCGCCCGGCGTGCCTACTCAGTGCAGACAGGGCGCCCGGCGTGCCTACTCAGTGCAGACAGGGCGCCCGGCGTGCCTACTCAGTGCAGACAGCGCGCCCGGCGTGCCTACTCAGTGCAGACAGGGCGCCCGACGTGCCTACTCAGTGCAGACAGCGCGCCCGGCGTGCCTACTCAGTGCAGACAGGGCGCCCGGCGTGCCTACTCAGTGCAGACAGCGCGCCCGGCGTGCCTACTCAGTGCAGACAGGGCGCCCGACGTGCCTACTCAGTGCAGACAGGGCGCCCGGCGTGCCTACTCAGTGCAGACAGGGCGCCCGGCGTGCCTACTCAGTGCAGACAGGGCGCCCGGCGTGCCTACTCAGTGCAGACAGCGCGCCCGGCGTGCCTACTCAGTGCAGACAGGGCGCCCGGCGTGCCTACTCAGTGCAGACAGCGCGCCCGACGTGCCTACTCAGTGCAGACAGGGCGCCCGGCGTGCCTACTCAGTGCAGACAGGGCGCCCGACGTGCCTACTCAGTGCAGACAGGGCGCCCGGCGTGCCTACTCAGTGCAGACAGCGCGCCCGGCGTGCCTACTCAGTGCAGACAGGGCGCCCGGCGTGCCTACTCAGTGCAGACAGCGCGCCCGGCGTGCCTACTCAGTGCAGACAGCGTGCCTGATGTGTCTGACATCTCAAAAGGTGGCGTAAGGCCCCAGCAGAGAGTTGCAGTGGGGTTACAGACCGGGAAGCATGCTGCTGCCAGGAACTGAGTTTGGGCTCCCCTGCTGAGAAGCTGTGAGACCTCAGGCAGGGGACTTAAGCTCTCTGTGCTTCTGTTTCCTCATCTGTGAAATGGGTGATAGAGGAACTGTGATGAGGTGTCAGTGAATCTGCAGCATAAAGCCCAGAGCCAAAGCCACTTGCGCGCAAGGGCTCAAATCAAAGGGGCTTGCTAGAGGCAAGTTTTGAGGAATAGAGATGGGACTGTGAAGGGCCTCAAACCAGGAGAGGGGGCCCCTCCCGAGCACAACTGGCAGAGGAGCCTCAGCCGGTGGTTTTCTGAACTTGAGTCCTGGCCCCAGGCAGAAGTGGGGAGTGTTCTTGGGAGGGCTTGGCCACCTGCGGCTGGGGCTGGGTACAGAGACACAGCAGCCCTGCCACTGGAGCCTTCTGAAGGGTGGCTGGAGCTGCCTGGGCTGGTCACCCTCCACATTTCCAGCGTTTCCCAGGGAAAGATGCTCGAAGTTGCAACACCAGGAGGGTAGGTCAGGTGGGAGGCTCATGAAGGGCTCACTGCCTGGATGGCATTGAACCACCAGGACCAGCAGCTGGGGTGGGTGGGGCTGCCTGGGGGAGGGGTGCCCTGGAGGATGTCCTTTGCAGGGGTTGGGGGAGAGGAGGCATGCACGAGGGTGGAGGGGAGCAAGGAGGTGGAAGAGCTGATCCCCACTGCTGCCCCTGGCAGCTTGCCATCAGATGTGAGATGGAAGTTTTGACTTAGACTGGTTTGATTATTTTAATATGGGTGAGCAAACCTGGATTGGCCAAGATGAGATGGTTCATTTGCTGAAGCTAGATGAACAGTTTTGGGAACTGCCTAAGTTGTTAACGAAGGTGATGAAGGAGACCCATAGGGTATGAGGGAAGGCCAGAGTGGAATTCATTCTTATCACCTCCTCCATCCCCATCACCTCCTCCACCCCCATCACCTCCTCCATTCCCATCATCTCCTCCATTCTATCACCTCCTCCATTCCCATCACCTCCCCACCTCCTTCATCCCCATCAACTTCTCCATCCCCATCACCTCCTCCTTCCCCATCACTTCCTTCATCCCCATCACCTCCTCCATCCCCATCACCTCCTCCATGCTCATCACCTCCTTCATCCCCATCACTTCCTCCATCCTCATCACCTCCTCACCTCCTTCATCCCATCACCTCCTCCATTCCCATCATCTCCTCCATTCTATCACCTCCTCCATCCCCATCACCTCCTCCATGCTCATCACCTCACACCTCCTTCATCCCCATCACCTCCTCCATCCCCATCTCCTCCTCCATCCTCATCACCTCCTCCATTCCCATTATCTCCTCCATTCTATCATCTCCTCCATTCCCATCACCTCCCCACCTCCTTCATCCTCATCACATCCTCCATCCCCATCATCTCCCCACCTCCTCCATCCCCATCACCTCCTGCATTCTATCACCTCCTCCATCCCCATCACCTCCTCCACCTCTACATCCTGAGCCACTTCCCCTCAGCTTCATTTCCTGAAACAGCCCTCCTCGCCCTCTCCAGCTTCCTTTCCTTGACCTTACCATGCTCCTTTCTGGAAGACACACTCCAAACTGTCTCCTTGGAAAAGCTACTTCAGCCCCAGTGCCTGTCCCTACCACACCCAACATTCCTGTCTGGGAAAGGGTTCCTCCTTATCCAGCACATGAGTTCCTGACCCCCAGATAAGGGCCAGTGCAGCTGGGGAGGAAACATTAGTGCTGCCAGGTGGAAAGTGGAAGGTACCTGGATCCACACCCCAGCAGCGCTTAGGGGGCCAGGCCTGGTGCCGGTTCTTTCTCAGTCCTTGATGCCACCTTGAAAGGTGGGGATTGTCCTTCCATTTGGCCATGAAGAGCTGAAGCAGAAAGGTACAGTCGCCCATCTGTGCTCACTGGTCACTGAGTCGCTGCGTCCCCAGAGGCCCCTGGGCAGGGTTGATGCCTCTGCAGGTGCCCACACAGGGGCTTTCTCCTTCACTTGGCCACACTCATCCTTTGATCTGGAACAATGAAAGCCCCTGAGTAACTGGTCCTTCCCGAGCCAGTGTGTGGCCCACGGCAAGGAGCTGCCTGTCCTGAGTTCGGGGAGTTTTATTTGGCTTACGTGGATACTGTACGTAAATGTTGGCAGAGCCACGTGAGCCTCGGCCTGCAAACTCAGGATGGCACCAAGCTCATTGCCTTGGCATCTTCCAGGTGGACCCTCAGCCTGCTGAGTGGACAGGAAACCATCTGTCATTTAGAGTTCCTGCTCCCAACTCCCCCCAACAGCTGTCACCACCACCGTGGTTGTGCAAAGGTCCCAGGCCTTTCAGAGTGGGCCCTGATCACTCTCCACCCTGGCTGGGTCCGCTGAAACAAACATGGTCACAGTCTCATGGTACCTTCTGCCTCGTGGCTCTGTGTCCACATTGGAGAGACTAGGACCCAGTCCTGGGCCCCCTCCCGCAGGCACCATATGGCTATTCCCCTCAGAGATGCCCCAGGCCAGCCCTACTGCCCTCAAGATCAACCTCCAACTTCTCCTCGGCTTGGGATCTCCCGTTTCTCTCCTTGTCAAGGCACCTGATATGGTTTGGCTCTGTTCCCACCCAAACCTCATCTCGATTTATAATCCCCACGTGTCAAGGGAGGGACCTGTAATCCCCAGGTGTCAAGGGAGGGAGGTGATTGGATTTTGCCAGTGGTTTCCCCCGTGCTGTTCTCAGGACGGTGAGTGAGTGAGTTCTTATGACCTCTGGTGGTTTTATAAGCGTTTGGCAAGTTCCTTCACTCGTCTCTCTCCTGCCACCTTGTGAAGGAGGTACTTGCTTTCCCTTCTGCCATGATTGGAAGTTTCCTGAGGCCTCCCCAGCCATGTGGAACTGCGAGTCAATTAAACCTCTTTCCTGGCCAGGCGCGGTGGCTCCTGCCTGTAATCCCAGCACTTTGGGAAGCCCAGGTAGGTGGATCCCTTGAGGTCAGGAGTTCCAGACCAGCCTGGCCAACATAGTGAAACGCCATCTCTACTAAAAATTCAAAACATTAGCTGAGCGTGGTGGCAGGTGCCTGTAATTCCAGCTACTCAGGAGGCTGAGGCAGGAGAATCACTGGAACCTGGAAGACAGAGGTTGTGGTGAGCCAAGATCATGCCATTGCACTCCAGCCTGGGCAACAAGAGTGAAACTCCATCTCAGAAAAACAAAAACAAAAACAAAAAACCTCTTTCTCTTATAAATTACCCAGTCTCAGGGAATTTCTTTATAGCAGGATGAGAACGGACTAAGATACACCCCTCCCTCATGCACCATGTGCAGCCAGCGAGCACAGCTCTTCTCAAGAGACAGGAGGTACCCATGTCTCACATCAGCTTCTGCCCTGTGCCCTGCACAAAATCCCTGGCATCTTAGAATAGGGCCTGGGAAAATATAGAGAGAGTATGACTAAATTAGAATCTTGAGAATCATCCCCGTGCAGGGGCCTTCTGCAGCCAGGTGGCCCCTTGGGGCTATGGGGGTCCCCTGGAGGGAGCAAGAGAACCATCTGCCTTGGGGACAATAAGGCAGGAATTTAGTGCAGTTATGGGACTGCCAAAGTTGGTCCCTTCTAGGGCTTCTAGGGCTCTTCAGCCTCTGGTGCGTTCCCGTGTTTGTAGGGGCTGCTCAGAGGGACCATAGTTAGGGTAGAGCGAGATGCCCCAGGAACAATCACCTCTAGCTGTCGCAGCTGTTAAATGGACATTTATGAAAACAAACCATCAGCGCCACCAGGAGCCACGACTGTCCCTTCTTTCTGTTCTGCAGGAGCGTGCATCACCTGTGAGCTTTGAATCACCGAGACTGTGGGTCCTGACCCATTCATGCATTTGCAGCGCGTCCTGGGGCCACAGAAACTGGCCTGAGGACCACACTTGCCAACACTCAGTGCCCAGAGAAAGAGGTGAACAAGCAATCCTGCTCCTTTTATTTTTTTGAGATGGAATCTCGCCCTGTCACCCAGGCTGGAGTGTGGTAGCATGGTCTCACCACAACTTCCGTCTCCTAGGTTAAGTGATTCTCCTGCCTCAGCCTCCCGAGTAGCTGGTATTACAGGTGCACACCACCACACCTGGCTAATTGTTGAATTTTTAGTAGAGATGGGGTTTCACCATGTTGGCCGGGCTGGTCTCGAACGCCTGACCTCAAGTGATCTACTCGCCTTAGCCTCCCAAAGCGCTGGGATTACAGGTGTGAGCCACCACACCCAGCCTGTTTCATCTATATTGTTCTTTGCCACACTCTCAGTGACATCAGCCAACTAACTTCTCTCTTCAATGTATCCAGCCAACTACATTCTGTCTGTTGGCTTCTTAATTTCAATAATCATACCTTTTGCACACAGACCACAAAGGGTGAAAAATGTAAAATAAATATAAATACTAAAATGTAAAGTTTATTTTATTTTATTTTTTTATTTTTTGAGACAGGGTCTCACCCTATCACCCAGGCTGAAGTGCAGTGGCACAATCATAGCTCACTACAACCTCAAACTTCTGGGATCCAGTGATTCTCCTGCCTCAGTCTCCTAAGTAGCTGGGACTACAGGTATGCATCAACCACACCCAGCTAATTTTAAATTTTTTTTGTAGAGATGAGGTCTCACTATGTTACCCAGGCTGATCTCAAACTCCTGGGCTCAAGCAGTCAGCCCACCTTGGCCTCCCAAAGTGCTGGGAATACAGGTGTAAGCCACCATGCCTGGCCCATGTAAAGCATTTTTAAAAAATAGAAGAGAAAAAATTTTAGAAGGAAGAAAAAACTAAAAATAAAATAAATAAAAATCATACCTTTAACTTCCAGGATTTATCACTTATTATTTTTCATGACCACCTGTTCTTATTTCATTTAAGCCAGTTTTTTGTTTGTTTGTTTGTTTGTTTAGACGGAGTGTTGCTCTGTCGCCCAGGCTGGGGTGCAGTGGCGTGATCTCGGCTCACTGCAACCTCTGCCTCCTGGGTTCAAGCGATTCTCCTGCCTCAGCCTCCTGAGTAGCTGGGATTACAGGCACGCACCACCATACCTGGCTAATTTTTTATTTTAGTAGAGACGGGGTTTGCACCATATTGGCCAGGCTGGTCTCAAACTCCTGACCTCATGATCTGCCTGCCTTGGCCTCCCAAAGTGCTGGGATTACAGGTGTGAGTCACTGTGCCCAGCTTAAACCAGTTTTGGTTTTATAACTTCTTGTTTTCTTTTGATGATCCTAAACATTTTAATTTGAAATCATTTTCCAATTCTTCCGTTATTTCCATTTCACCTGCAGTGATTTAAGGGCTGATTTTCTTTCTTTCCTTTTTTTTTTTTTTTTTTTTTTTTTTGAGATGGAGTCTCTCTCTGTCGCCCAGGCCGGAGTGCAGTGGCGCGATCTCAGCTCACTGCAAGCTCCGCCTCCCGGGTTCACGCCATTGTCCTGCCTCAGCCTCCCAAGTAGCTGGGACTACAGGCACCCTCACCTGCTGGGATTACAGGTGTGAGCCACCTCATCCGGCCTAAGGGTTTTCTTAATTGTCTTTATTACCAGCAGCTTTGCCATGTGGTTGGGGTGAGGTGTGTAGGTTTATCTTGGGTAAATGCTTCTCTCATTTCAGTTAATCTCTCTCTCTCTCTTTCTTCCTCTTCCTCTTCCTCTTCCTCTTTCTCTCTTTCTCTTTCTCCTCTTTTTTTCTCTCTCTCCCCCGACCTTCTCCCCCAACTCTCTCCCCTACATGGTGAGGTCGTGTGTTGTTGGCTCAGAGTTCCCACCTCCTGGGCCTACTGGGGATTTTGCCATCCAGGTGCTGAGTCCCTGGGTGCCCGGGCTCTGAGGCCATGGCTACTTCCTCCCCTCTCCAGGTACACGGCTGGGAAGCCCTGTACCCACCCCTGTGTGTGGCTCCAGTGCCCTGCCTCATTTTTGGTGTCTGTTATATGGAGATGGTTATCTTACTTTTTAAAAAATTATGGCTGTATCTTTTAATTTTTTAATTAATGGCTTTTAATTTTTTAATTATGCTATATCTTTTAATTTGAAAAAATTATGGCTATATATATTTTATTTTTTTCTTTTTAAAGTTTATCTGCCTTTGCTATACAGGATGACTTGAAAAATGAACTTTAAAATGCCACCTTTTCGGGCGCCTGTAGTCCCAGCTACTCCGGAGGCTGAGGCAGGAGAATGGCGTGAACCCGGGAGGCGGAGCTTGCAGTGAGCTGAGATCCGGCCACTGCACTCCAGCCTGGGCGGCAGAGCGAGACTCCGTCTCAAAAAAAAAAAATAAAAATAAAAAATATGGCCGGGCGCGGTGGCTCACGCCTGTAATCCCAGCACTTTGGGAGGCCGAGGCGGGCGGATCACAAGGTCAGGAGATTGAGACCACGGTGAAACCCCGTCTCTACTAAAAATACAAAAAACTAGCCGGGCGCGGTGGCGGGCGCCTGTAGTCCCAGCTACTCGGGAGGCTGAGGCAGGAGAATGGCGTGAACCCGGGAGGCGGAGCTTGCAGTGAGCCGAGATCGCGCCACTGCACTCCAGCCTGGGCGACAGAGCGAGACTCCGTCTCAAAAAAAATAAAAAAATAAAATAAAATAAAAATAAATAAAATAAAATAAAATAAAATGCCACCTTTTTAATGCTTTAAATATTTTCTTTCATTGTGAGTCCATTAAAAATAGAAAAGCAGTATAAATTTTTAGTTCTTTGGAATGCAGTAGGTTTGGAGGTTAAGTTTTAAAAATAAGGCCTCATCAAACCACCCAAATGTGAGTTCAGCTGAGTGTTCTTTTCAGCACAGTGGGGAGGCCCTGCCAGCTTCATGAAGGCCACAAAAAATAAATTACTGTTCCCGGCTGGGCGCAGCGGCTCACGCCTGTAATCGCAGCACTTTGGGAGGCCAAGGCGGATGGATCACCTGAGGTCAGGAGTTCGAGACCAGCCTGTCCAATATGGTGAAACCCCGTCTCTACTAAAAATACAAAAATTAGGCCGGCGCAATGGTGTGGGCCTGTAGTCCCAGCTACTCAGGAGGCTGAGGCAGGAGAATTGCTTGAACCCAGGAGGTGGAGGTTGTAGTGAGTCAAGATTGCGCCACTGCACTCCAGCCTGGGTGACAGGGCAAAGCTCTAAAAAAAAAAAAGAAAAAACAACAAAAAACGCTGTTCCCATTTAAAAGTTGGAGGTAATAAAATTTCCTTGCAAGATAAATGCTATCAGTTTCTATTAGAAGCCTGCTTGCTAATTGAAGTTAATTGCTAATTTTTGATACACTATTTTGTTGAATTATAACATTGACACAGAAAAATGCACACATTGTAAGTGTGCAACGTGATGAACATTCACATGTGGACACACCCATGTAACAGCTGCTCAAAAATCTCAACAACTCGGGTGTGCGGCGTGGGGCGAGGGCCATTAACTTCACTTCATGGGTAACGAAACAAAGTATCAGAGAAGTTATGTTATTTTTTTTCCCCAAGGTTCTTGGCTAGGAAGAGACATGCTGGCTGGGTGCAATGGCTCACGCCTGTAATCCCAGCACTTTAAGAGGCCGAGGTGGGTGGATCACCTGAGGTTGGGAGTTCAAGACCAGCCTGACCGACATGGAGAAACCCCGTCTCTACTAAAAAAAAATACAAAAATTAGCCAGGCGTGGTGGCACATGCCTGTAATCCTAGCTGCTCGTGAGGCTTAGGCAGGAGAATCCCTTGAACCTGGGAGGTGGAGGTTGCGGTGAGCCGAAATTGTGCCATTGCACTCCAGCCTAGATAACAGGAGCGAAACTCCGTCCCAAAAAAAAAAAAAAAAAAAAAAAAAAAAAAAGAAGAGACATGCAGGGAGGGTCACAGGCCAGATCTGCAGCTCCACATTCAAGAAGTGGCTCTGAGGCCCTACCGCAGCCAGGGGAGGGGCTAAGAAGATGGGAAGTGCCAGCTCGGGGCAGCTGAGCACAAAACACTGAGATCAGTCAGATGGGCCCAGGAGGGATGAGGGGCGGGGCTCAGGGGGAGATGGCAGGGCTGGAGAGTGCCTGTGGCTGTTCTGGCCCTGACCCTGGGGTTGGAACAGTCATCTTAGCTCCCCAGGCTTTGGAATTGGGATTTTGAGATCCAGTATCTTTTTTTTTTCAAAACTGGAGGCCTTCAGTGGGGTCACTCAGTTTTTATGTTACCAAAAAGACATATATTTCTAAAGACACAAACTACTTGCTATTGCCATGTTTTATTTATTTCCTTATTTATAAAAATTTTCAGGCTGGTGCAGTGGCTCATTCTTGTAATTCCAGCACTTTGGGAGGCCGAGGCAGGTGGATTGCCTGAGGTCAGGAGTTTGAGACCAGCTTGGCCAACATGGAGAAACCCGTCTCTACTAAAAATACAAAAAAATTATCCGGGCGTGGTGGTGCATGCCTGTAATCCCAGCTGCTAGGGAGGCTGAGGCAGGAGAATCACTTGAACCTGTGAGGCGGAGGTTGCAGTGAGCGGAGATCACACCATTGCACTCCAGCCTGGGCAACAAGAGCGAAATTCCTTCTCAAAAAAAAAAAAAAAAAAAAAAATTCAGGCCAGGTGTGGTGGCTCATGCCTATAATCCCAGTACTTTGGGAGACTGAGGCAGGAAGATTGCTTAAGGCCAGGATTTGGAGACCTGCCTGGGCAACATAGCAAGACCTCGTCTTTACTTATAATTAAATAAATAAATAAAACCAGTCAGGTATGGTGGTGCACAGCTGTAGTGCCAGCTACTCGGGAGGTTGAGGTAGGAGGATTGCTTGAACCCAGGAGGTCATGGTTGCAGTGAGCCATGATTGCACTGCTGTACTCCAGCCTGGGCGACAGAGTGAGACCCTGTCTCAAAAAACAACAACAAAAAATTTTTCAGTGGCCAGTTACTAGATAGCATGGTTTTATTTTTTGAGGTCTCTCTCTCTCTCTCTCTCTCTCTCTCTCTCTCTCTCTCTCTCTCTCTCTCTCTCTCTCTCTCTCTCACACACACACGAAGGAAAAAAACCCCAGAGTGAAGACCAGTCCTTTGAACACCTTCAGCTTTACAAAACCACCTCTTTGGATTGTCCTCTTTTATCTCCTTTTGCCTTGGACAGGTGAGAACTTGTCACAGGCTGGCCTCGGCCCTCTCCTGACTCTGCTCCTTGTGACCTGAGCCACCTGCAGCTGCAGCCCCCGTGGGCCCAGAGCCCGTTTCGCAACACCCCCACCAGCGCTGCTTGGCAGGCCCTGTATTTATTTATGTTTTTAATGAAAGCAAATTAAGATTCATTTACTCTTGAGAGCTGTGCTGCGATTGCTCTTGTGGTAAGTGGAGACACCTGGGTTTTCTCTACCTGGTTGGTCGCCGGTGAGAGAGGCCTGCGTGGGGCTCAGTTTCCCAGGTTGGTCCTTCAGTGGCTTTTCAATCCGTCATCAAATCTTCATCAGGTGTCTCTGCACACAGCGCTGAGGGAAGCACTGGCGTCCGGGCTGTAGTCAGGCTCCCTGCCCTCCACTCGCCATCTACCTGGGGGTGCAGTAGCGCCCCAGGAAGACAAGACTGAAGCAATAGGTATATTATCCCCAACCCCACCCATGGCACGGGCATTGCTGACCCCCACACAGCAGATAAGAAAACTGGGCTCAGACGTTGAAGGACCGTGTCAAGAGCACAGAGCTGGTTTGTACCGGAATTGGAGTTTCCACTTTGATCTCTGGGTTCCGTTTACCAGACCCACGGTTCTCAGCCCAGATAGCGCTGAAAAAAGCTCCAGGCCCAGAGATTCTGATTTAATTGTTCTGGGGTGGGTATTTTTTAAAGTTCCTGAAGATAACAATGTGCAGAGAGATCCGGGACTCCCCGCACAGCTGAGACGAGTGCATGGTCCGGCTGTTCAGAGAAAGCAGCTCCAAGGCAGGAGATGCCCCTCCCCGCTGAGGACAGATCAGAGTCCGTGGAAAGAACATGCCAGGGACTGGATGGCCTGAGCAGCGTGGAGTGGGAACACACAAGGGATGCTAGGGCAGTGACTGGCCCCTCCTGCAGGTCCAGAGGGCTCATGAGGTGAGTAAGAGGGAAAGCTGAGATTCAGGTGAGATTCTAGGCCAGGCATGGTGGCTCACACCTGTAATTCCAGCACTTGGGAGGCCGAGGTTGGTGGATCACCTGAGGTCAGGAGTTCGAGACCAGCCTGGCCAACATGGTAAAAACCCATTTCTACAAAAATTAGCCAGGCATGGTGGCGTGCGCCTGTAGTCCCAGCTACTCAGGCGGCTGAGGCAGGAGAATTGCTTGAACCCGGAAGGCAGAGGTTGCAGTGAGCTGAGATCGTGCCACTGCACTCTAGCCTGGGCAACAAGAGCAAAACTCCATCTCAGGAAAAAAAATAGGATGAGATTCTAGATGGAAGCTTGCCTCGGGCTTTTCTGTTGATGTTTCTCTGGGATCCCTTTCTTCCCCGGGAGCAAAAGGCACAGATGAAGTGTCAGGGAGGACGCCAGTCCCATGCCTTCCTCTCACCCTGGAGTGGCAGTTTCCTCACGGAAAGCCCATTCTAGCTCCTCCCCCTGCAAGGAGGGATGTGGAGGGACAGAGGAGCAGCAGGCAAGGCCAGCAGGAGGTAACATAGGCAGGGAGGACCAAGTCAAGGTTGGGAGGAGTCTTCATTTGGCGCTGGGGTTGGACACCTGGCTGACCTCTAGTGTTTGGCCTTGCGGTGACTGATGGATGCCCCTCCACCCCCATCCCACAGTGCCCATGTTCCCCAAAGGGTGTCTCATGGAACCAGCAAGGTGCCTTGTGATGAAAAGTTTCTGGGGTCAATACATTAGGGAAATGTTGCATGACCTAGCCCTTATGGAGACCCACAGCCCCCACAAGCATCCTCCAGGCTCTGAGAAGTCCAGCAATGAAGAGAAGCCTATGAAGATTTGTTTCACATTCAATTGTTGCCACTTTGTGACCTCGGAGCCCTATTTTCTGTATGACTATGACACCTGTGCACATGACAGAGTGCACCCTGCAGCAGGCAGGAGTAACACAAGGGGCACAGCTGCTCCAGGCTCCCCACAGTGGAATGATTCGCTAAAGAAGGTGGGAAGTGGGGGTGTCTCTAGCATCTGTGGTCCCCAGGTTAATCCAGAGGAGCCGTGCTCTGCTCAGGCTGCTGGTGAGGGAGGGAAGCGCCTTCCCTGAGGATGTGCTTGTTATGAATCCAGGTTGGGAGGGGGGCTCTTCAGGGGAACCCAGCAGCTGTCAGAAGCCTGGTGTAGAGGACCAGGAGCGCCTGACCCTCAGGGCTTGGGGCTGTGCCCTGGCTCACCTGGTCTCGGGGGAAGCTCAGGCCTCTGTGGGCTCAGTTACTGACAGGCCCAGAACCCTGCCTTGTGCGGAGGGAATCAGTGTGGTGAGCTGCGTGATCTCAGACTCTGCATCATATATTCTATAGAATGCAGGCTTACGTGGAAACCACACATCAGGAACAGATGGGGAAAGACTGCTTGAAAATTGGCTGCAGAGCAAACCACCCAATCCAGAAACCAACCGAAACTTGCTTTAGGTCCTAATAACAGTGAGTTTACTTGTAAAAGCTTTCATTAATCTAAGATAAAACAAAAGACCCTTTAAAATATAACACTGGTCGGGCACAGTGGCTCATGCCTGTAATCCCAGCACTTTGGAAGGCCGAGGTAGGTGGATCACCTGAGGTCAGGAGTTCGAGACCAGCCTGACCAACATGTTGAAACCCCGTCTCTTTTTTTCTTTTTTCTTTCTTTCTTTTTTTTTTTTTTTTTGAGGTGGAGTTTTGCTCTGTTGCCCAGGCTGAAGTGCAATTGTATGATCTCGACTCACTGTAACCTCCACCTCCCGGGTTCAAGCGATTCTCCTGCCTCAACCTCCTGAGTAGCTGGGATTACAGGTGCCCACCACCATGCCCAGCTAATTTGTTTTTGTTTTTGTTTTGAGACAGAGTCTCACTGTGTAGCCCAGGCTGGAGTGCAATGGTGCGATCTTGGTTCACTGCAACCTCTTCCTCCTGGGTTCAAGTGATTCTCCTACCTCAGCCTTCTGAATAGCTGGGATTACAGGCATGCGCCACCACACCCAGCTAATTTTTGTATTTTTAGTAGAGATGAGGTTTCACCATGTTGGCCAGGCTGGTCTCGACCTCTTGACCTCATGGTCCACCTGCCCTGGCCTCCCAAAGTGCTGGGATTACAGGCATGAGCCACTGCGCCCAGCCTGAAACCCCATCTCTACTAAAAATACAAAATTAGCCAGGTGTGGTGGTGCATGCCTATAATCCCAGTTACTTGGGAGACTGAGGCAGGAGAATCACTTGAACCTGATATATATAGTTTATATATATAATAACACTGAGATAGGCACAGTGGCTCATGCCTGTAATCCCAGCACTTTGGGAGGCCAAGGTGGGAAGATGGTTTGAGCCCAGGAGTTTGGGAACAGCCTGGGCAATAGAGCAAGACCCCATGTCTACAGAAAATTTGAAAATTACCCAGATGTGGTGGCAGGCACCTATAGTCCCAGCTACTCATGAGGCTGAGGCCGGGGGATCACTTAAGCCCGGGAGGTCAAGGCTGCAGTGAGCTATAATCATACTACTGCACTCCAGCCTGGGAAACAGAGCAAGACCCTGTCTAAAAAAATGAATAAATAAAATAAAATAATACACTAACATTGATTTTTTAAAACAGTGTCCATGGATAAAAATATAATGGATATAATATAATCATTGCACATGGATATGTTCCTGGACATATCAGTATATATCATGTATATCTTTTTTTCCCCAAAATGTGAAAGTAAGTTTATTATAGAAAACATGGAAAACAGAGAAAAATACAGTGAAGAAAATAAGTCACACTTGGTGTGTTGCCTTCCTGTATTTTTATGTTTTACATTTATTATGTTTTATGTTTCTGTTTTCTTTTCTTTTCTTTTTTTTTTGAGATGGAGTCTCGCTCTGTCACCCAGGCTGGAGTGCAGTGGCCGGATCTCAGCTCACTGCAAGCTCCACCTCCCGGGTTTACGCCATTCTCCTGCCTCAGCCTCCCGAGTAACTGGGACTACAGGCGCCCGCCATCTCACCGTGCTAGTTTTTTGTATTTTTTAGTAGAGACGGGGTTTCACCGTGTTAGCCTGGATGGTCTCGATCTCCTCACCTCGTGATCCGCCCGTCTTGGCCTCCCAAAGTGCTGGGATTACAGGCTTGAGCCACCGTGCCCGACCTATGTTTCTGTTTTCTACAAGAACAAAATCTGACCAGGCACAGTGGCTCATGCCTATAATCCCACCACTTCGGGAGGCCAAAGTGGGCAGATCACTTGAAGTCAGGAGTTCAAGACCAACGTGGCCAACATGGTGAAACCCCGCCTCTACTAAAAATACAAAAATTAGCCGGGCCTGGTGGCACGTGCCTGTAATTCCAGCTACTTGGGAGGCTGAGGCAGGAGAATCACTCAAACCCGAGAGGCAGAGTTTGCAGTGAGTTGAAATCGTGCCACTGCACTCCAACCTGGGAGACAGAGTAAAACTGTCTCAAAAAACAAAAAAGTAAAATCTTTATTTACATATGGTACCTGTAGCCTTCATTTAAAAAATAATTTTGATTGTATTGTATGTTATTTTATTTTATTTTGTTTTATTTATTTTATTTTATTTTATTTATTTATTTTTTTTTTTTTTTGAGACGGAGTCTCGCTCTGTCTCCCAAGCCGGATCTCAGCTCACTGCAAGCTCCGCCTCCCGGGTCCACGCCATTCTCCTGCCTCAGCCTCCCGAGTAGCTGGGACTACAGGCGCCCGCCACCTCACCCGGCTAGTTTTTTTTTTTTGTATTTTTTAGTAGAGACGGGGTTTCACTGTGTTAGCCAGGATGGTCTCGATCTCCTGACCTCTGATCCACCCGTCTCTGCCTCCCAAAGTGCTGGGATTACAGGCTTGAGCCACCGCGCCCGGCCTTATTTTATTTTATTTGACAAGAGTCTTGCTCTGTTGTTCAGGCTGGAGTGCAGTGGTGCGATCTCAGCTCACTGCAAACTCTGCCTCCTAGGTTCAAGTAGCCTCAGCCTCCAGAGAAGCTGGGATTACAGGTCCTTGCCACCACGCCCGACTAATTTTTGTATATTTTTGTAGAGACAGGGTGTCACCATTTTGGTCAGGGTAGTCTTGAACTCCTGACCTCAGGCGATCTGCACCCCCCGCCAACCTCCCAAAGTGCTGGGATTACGGGTGTGAGCCACCACGACTGGCCTTAAAAAGTAATTTATTGGCCGGGCGCGGTGGCTCAAGCCTGTAATCCCAGCACTTTGGGAGGCCGAGATGGGCGGATCACGAGGTCAGGAGATCGAGACCATCCTGGCTAACACGGTGAAACCCCGTCTCTACTAAGAAATACAAAAAAAAAAAAAAAATAGCCGGGCGAGGTGGCAGCGCCTGTAGTCCCAGCTACTCAGGAGGCTGAGGCTGGAGAATGGCGTGAACCCGGGAGGCGGAGCTTGCAGTGAGCTGAGATCCGGCCACTGCACTCCAGCCTGGGCTACAGAGCGAGACTCTGTCTCAAAAAAAAAAAAAAAAAAAAAAAAAAAAAAAAAAAAGTAATTTATTAAAGTGAAATTCACATAACACAAAATTAACCATTTGAAAATGAACAACTTAGGGACCTTTAGTTCATTCACAATGTTATATAACCACCACCTCTACTTGTTCCGAGATGGTTCCTGTGGCCTTCATTTACACTCGCCACAGCCAAGCACACTGTCCTACCCAATCAGAGAACTTTTATTTATTTAACTCTCAACCTAGTATTGAAGACTTGCTTGTTTTGAATCTGTTGGTCTCGTAAATGGGGCTCCCACGGACATCCTTGTGTATACCTTTGGTCGGACTGTCTGACTATTTCCTGACAGCAGGGCCCTGAGCAATCTTGTCCCACAGCTCAGTTCCCACCTCTACCTGGATGACTCACAGAGCTACATTTCCAGCAGAGCCCCCGCCTCTGCACACCAAACCGTATATCCCTGCGCCCACCCAGCAGTTCCCCTTGGAGGCATTGAACACACAACACAACATGCCCAGAGCCAGCCCGTCCTCTCTTGCTCTTTCCTCTCTCTGCCAAAGGTACCACCTGCCATCCTGCTGCTCCTGCTGGAATCCTGAGTCATCCCTGACAACTCACGCCCCAGCTCAACCTCCAGATGCAGCCCAACCCCAGGTCTGGATGATTTTATCTTTGGAATTTCGCTCGAATACATTCCCATCTCTCCCTTTCCCCAACCTAGGTCCAAGCCAGCATTTCCTCTTGCCTGAAGCACAACCTAGACTCCTAACCGGACTCTGGTCTGTCCAGTCCAGTCACTCCACAGCTCACTGAGAACCAAGATTGCAAAATGCAGATTAGATCGCCTAGCCCTGCTTCCCTCTCAGACCTTTCTCTGACTTCCTACTCCTCTTAAGATAAAAATCCAATTCCTTAATGTGTCTACAAAGCCTGGTTCCTCCTCTCCAGGCTTCGACCTCCAGGGCCCTCTTCCCATTCCTTGTGTGGACCACATTCCTTGCGGCCACAGGACCTTTGCACAGGCCAAAGGTCTTTGCACTGGCTTTCTCTGCCAGCAACCTCAGCCCTCTGTTTTTCCTGGTTAATCCTTGCTCATCATCCCGTCTCAACCTGGTCTTCTCTGCCCTCCACCAGGGGAGAGTCCCTGCTCTCTCCTTGTACCTATTTACCCTTTACCGCTATTGTCATTTTATTTGGATTATATGATTATTTGATCAATATCTGTTCTACCTACCAAAGTATAAACACTCCATACCGCTCTTGGTATGTATGTATGTATGTATGTATGTATGTATGTATGTATGTATGTATTGAGACAGAGTCTCCCTCTGTCATCCAGGCTGGAGTACAGCGGTGTGATCTCTGCTCCCTGCAAACTCCACCTCCCAGGTTCAAGGGATTTTCCTCTCTCCACCTCCCAAGTAGCTGGAATTACAGGCCCCCAACACCACGCCCGGCTAATTTTTGTATTTTTTCAGTAGAGATGGGGTTTCACCATGTTGGCCGGGCTAGTCTTGAATTCCTGATCTCAGCTCTTGTCATTTTATTTGAATTTATTATATGATTATTTGATCAACATCTGTTTTCCCTACCAAAGTATAAGCACCTCATCCTGGGGCCCATAATGAGTAATCAAGAAATATATGTTGAGGCCGTGCGTGGTGGCTCATGCCTGTAATCGCAACACTTTGGGAGGTCGAGGTGGGCGGATCACTTGAGGTCAGGAGTTCGAGACCAGCCTGGCCAACATGGTAAAACCCCGTCTCTATTAAAAATACAAAAAAAGTAGCCAGGCATGGTGGTGTGCACCTGTAGTCACAGGTACTAGGGAGGCTGAGGCATGAGAATTGCTTGAACCTGGGAGGGGGAGATGGCAGTGAGCTGAGTTGGCGCCACTACACCCCAGCCTGGGTGATAGAGCGAGACTCTTGTCTCAAAAAAAAAAAAAAAAAAAAAGAAAAGAAAAAAGAAAAAGAAAAGAAAAAAAAGAAATATATGTTGAATCAGCAAATGAAAAAGCAGTGTAATTACCAGGACAAAGCACATGGGCATTTGGAAAATTCTGGAGGATATTTCTAGAGTGCTTTCCAGAAGGGTGGTAGCAAGGAACACTCGCACCAGGCACATGGGAGTGTCTGCGTATCCACGCCTTTACCATAAATTTCACACATGCAGCAAAGCTTCAATCATCTAACAAGTGCAAGCCCCCAGGCCAGTCATAAAGTGAGAGTACAGTCAGCAGCAGACGCTGAGCCAAGCAGGCGGAGAGCAGCTGACTGAGTCAAAGATGCAAAGGTGGCCCCAGAGCCGGCATGTCTGGGCCCTTCTGGAGCCAGAAGACAGGAACAGTCTCCCTGGTTGCCTGTCAAAGCCACGTCTAATCATTCAGGCCTGGAAGTCTGGGGAAGCGGCAGAGGAAAGGACTGGAAAGAAGTTAACAGAAGAGGCTGAGCACGGTGGCTAACACCTATATTCCCAGCATTTTGGGAGGCTGAGGTGGGCAGATCACAAGGTCAGGAGTTCAAGACCAGCCTGGCCAATATGGTGAAACCCCATCTCTACTAAAAAAAAAAATACAAAAATTAGCCGGGCATGGTGGCGCATGCCTGTAGTTCCAGCTACTCGGGAGGCTGAGGCAGGAGAATTGCTTGAACCCGGGAAGCAGAGGTTGCAGTGAGCTGAGATCATGACACTGCACTCCAGCCTGGGCGACAGAGTAAGACTCCGTCTTAAAAAAAAAAAAAAAAGGTGACAGAAGAGAGAGAAGAAAATGCAGGCAGAGGTAGCAGAGCTCAGAGACAGAGGCAGATGTCAGAGGCAGTGGCGGGCTCAGGAGGTCTCAGATCTGCTGCCAGTGGGAGAAGAGCTGCTCTGGGGACCGTCTGGGGATCATCAGCTCACACTTCTGGCACTGGGGCTGGGAAGATTCGAAAATCAGGACTGCTGACCAGGGCACCTACTTGGGGCTTCTCCATGGTAGGTTGCTTCTAAGATGACTGCAGCGATCCTTGTCTCCTGGTACTCATTGCCTCTGTAGCTCCTTTCTAAGCAACAGAATACCTCCGTGCCACAATCAGGTTGCAAGAGATTCTCATTTTCCTCTTGGCAGCAGACGCCCTTCCTTGTTGACTTTGATAGACTGAATGGCTATGTTGGGAAGTCCCGCACAGGAGGAGCCCAGTTCTAGCTGACTAAGAACTCAGGTGCTCTTTGAGCTGCCTTTTTATTTTATTTACTTTTATTTTTTTTGAGATACGATCTTGCTGTCACCCAGGCTGAAGTGCAGTGGTACAATCATAGCTCACTGCAGCCTCAACCTCCTGGGCTCAAGCAATCTTCCCACCTCAGCCTCCTGGGTAGCTGGAACTACAGGCATGCATCACTGTGCCTGGCTAACTTTAAATTTTGTGTAGAGACAGGGTCTCACTATGTTGCCCAGGCTAGTCTCAAACTTCTGAGCTCAAGCTATCCTCCTGCCTCAGCCTCCCAAAATGCTGGGATTACAGGTGTGAGCCACTGTACCTGGCCCTTCAAGACTTCAAGAAATGAAATTCTGTACCAGGCATGGTGCCTCATGCCTGTAATCCCAGCAATTTGGGAGGCCGAGGCAGGTGGATCACCTGAGGTCAGGAATTTGAGAGTAGGCTGGCCAACGTGGTGAAACCCCATATCTACTAAAAATACAAAAATTAGCCAGGTCTGGTGGTAGGCGCCTGTAGTCCCAGCTACTCGGGAGGCTGAGGCAGGAGAATTGCTGGAACCTGGGAGGCAGAGGTTGCAGTGAGCTGAGATCACACCACTGCACTCCAGCCTGGGCAACAAGAGTGAAACTCCATCTCAAAAAAAAAAAAAAAAAAAAAAAAAAAAAAAAATCAAGACCAGGCACGGCGGCTCATGTCTGTAATCCCAGCACTTTGGGAGACTAAGGTGGGTGGATCACCTGAAGTCAGGCAGATGTCCCAGCTACTTGGGAGGCTGAGGCAGGAGAATTATTTGAATCTGGGAGGCAGAGGTTGCAGTGAGCCAAGATTGTGCCATTGCACTTCAGCCTGAGCAACAAGAGCAAAACTCTGTCACACACACACACATACACACACACACACACACAAACCAACAAAAAAGAAATGAAATTCTGCCAAGTACTGAGTAGGCATGGAAGCAGATCTTTCCCCAGCTGAGCCTTCAGATGAAACCCCAGCTTGAGAGAAGGAGACAGAAGACCCGGCTAAGCCCCATTTAGAGTCCTGGCCCACAGAGACTGTGAGGCAGTATGTGTGTGGTTTTAAACCACGAAATCTGTGGTCATTTGTTACTCAGTTAGGGCATCCTCACAACGTGAGGGCTCAGGTGGTCTGACTGCCACTTGGTAGCTCCAGGCTCTGAGCACAAGGGGCCCAGAGAACACAGTAGCAGCTGCAGCCCCTTCTCTGACACAAGCCTTGGGCTCCTCTTGTGCAGGCCTTCCCAACATAGCCACTCAGTCTATCAAAGCCAGCAAGGACGGGAGTCTGCTGGAAAGACAGAGATGAGAATCTCCTGCAACCTGACTGAAAGTGACAGCCCCTCGGCATGGTGGTATTCTGTTGCTTAGGAAGGAGTTACAGAGGGAGGCAAGGATCAGCACAGTCATCTCAGAAGCAACCTACCATGGGGAAGCCCCAAGTAGGCGCCCTGGTCAACAGTCTTGATCTTTGATTCTTACCAGCCCTGGTGCCAGCAGTATGAGCCTGATGGGACTTCGGCTGGTCCCCAGACCAGACCCTCCATCCTTGGCAGGCACTTCTGCCTCTTCTGTCAGTTACAGTTGGACAGTTCCTCCCCCTGGGAGGAGTTTCAAGGTCACATGGTGGAGAAGCGGGTGGAATGGGAGATCTTGCTGTGGCTGTTCTGAAAAACCTGCACTGCCACGGCCCATCCTCAGGCCACAGCTCACATCCCTCCCACGTGTGAAGTCCACCTGCCCCATCCCAAGACTCCTGAAGCCTCATCCACTGTGGTTTTGGGCTTGGACTGGAGGCCCAGGATCCAGCTGTGTAAACCATGGCCTGGTACGGAGGAGACTCCTGGACGTGAGGGGTCTTCAAGCCTAAACCAAGGCCTGGTGCGGAGGAGACTCCTGGGTAGGGGGTCTTCAAGCCCGGGGGTGTTCTCCGTGCCTATGGCTCCTTCCTGAGTTATTCTTCCCTTTTCTTAAAAAACTGAGTTTGCAACTGAGTAGCCCTCTCAGCCCATTTTCTTCCTTTAAAAGTTGAGGCTCTAAAAGCCTCTTTCGTTTTACCCTGTCTTTATCTCATTAGTGCAAGAACCTAATTCCTTTAAAAACTTGGCTGGGTGCGGTGGCTCACGCCTGTAATCCCCACACTTTGGGAGGCCGAGGCGAGAGGATCACTTGAGGCTGGGAGTTCCAGACCAGCCTGGCCAACATGGCAAAACCCGACAGGGTTTAGTAGAAACATCTACTAAAAATACAAAATCCAAAAATTAGATGGGCGTGGTGGCCGGCGCCTGTAATCCCAGCTACTCAGGAGGTTGAGGCAGGAGAATCACTTGAACCTGGGAGGCGGAGGTCGCAGTAAGCTGAGATCATACCACTGAACTCCAGCCTGGGCGACAGAGTAAGAATCTGTCTCAAAAACAAAACAAAACATAACAAAACAAAACAAAAAACCCAGTTTGGGAGCTTCCAGTGTACTAATCTAAAAGTCATTCCAGCTGGGCGCGGTGGCTCACACCTGTAATCCCAACACTTTGGGAGACCGAGGTGGGCGGATCACCTGAGGTCAGGAGGTCGAGACCAGCCTGACCAACATGGAGAAACCCTGTCTCTACTGAAAATACAAAATTATGGGTGTATTTTTAGGCTTGGACTGGGTGTGGTGGCGCTTGCCTGTAATCCCAGCTACTCGGGAGGCTGAGACAGGAGAATCACTTGAACCTGGGAGGAGGAGGTTGAGGTCAGTGGAGATGGCACCAATGTGCTCCAGCCTGGGCAATAGGAGTGAAACTCCGTCTCAAAAATCAAAATATATAAATAAAAATAAAATTCATTCCATTAGACAAAAAACCTCCCTCACAAAACTTAAAAAAAAAAAAAGGAATAGATGTTTTCTTTTGAAGCAGTTTTATGTTAACAAAAAAGTTACCTGGAGAGTACAGAGAATTCTTGAAAACTTCCTCTCCCTGCTCCAACTCCCCCAAATTTTCCTGCTGACTAACATCTTGCATTAATGTGGTACATTTGTTACAATCAATGAGCCAATATGAATACATTATCGTTAGCTAAGATCCACTGTTAACAGTCGGTTTTACTCTGCGTTTTACACGAGATGGGTCTTGCCCAGTGAATAATGTCAGGCATCCACCATTACAGCATCATATAGAATAATTTCACTGCCCCACAAATCCCTTGCACGCCATCCATTCCTTCCTCCTTCCCTCCGCACCAGCCCCTGATTACTGTTTTCAGAGCTTTGCTGTTTCCAGAATATGGTATGGTTGGAATCATACCGTTTGCAGCCTTTTCACGGTGGCTTCTTTCCCTTAGCACCACAACACTTTCTGAGACAAGCCCTTCTCCACCCTGGGCTTTAAGTGAGAAAAGAACCTTGTGATTTGAGAAGACCTGCTCTTCAACAGAGCAACTCTGCAAGGAATGCCGCTAAGGTCCTCAGGATGCCTTTGTCTGAAAGGGTTTGTGAGGCACTTTTCCTTTTTTTCCCTGAGGTCTTAATAAAGGATCTTACAGTTCCCTCTGGACTGCTTGGTCCTGAGGCCCTTTCTCACTTTGAGAATCATTTACTGGCTGAAAACTCTGTTCCGGCCTTTACGTTTCCTCCCAGCTTCACTGGAAAATGAAATTGTTTGCTCCTAGTTCCTCTCTCTCCTTTTCCATTTTATTATAGGCAGAAGGAGCCAGGAGCACCTTCAAGACTTGCCTGGAAAACTCATCAGCTACAGCAACAAGCCAGCTAGGTGTACTCGGTGTCTACTTTCTATGCTATGGCAGGCAACAGTTTTATTAAACCTTCTGCCACCACATAAGAAAGGGTTCCTTTGCTCCAATAGCCAATAGCATTTTCTTTTTTCTTTTTCTTTCTTTTTCTTTTTTTTTGAGATGGAGTCTCGCTCTGTCGCCCAGGCTGGAGTGCAGTGGCGTGATCTTGGCTCACTGCAGCCTCCGTCGCGCAGGGTGAAGCAATTCTCTGCCTCAGCCTCCTGAGTAGCTGAGATTACAGGTGCCAGCCACCACATCTGGCTAATTTTTTTATTTTTAGTAGAGACAGGGTTTCATCACGTTGGCTGGGCTGGTCTCGAACTCCTGAGTTCAAGCAATCCATCCATCTCAGCTTCCCAAAGTGCTGGGATCACAGGCTTGGGCTACTGCGCCTGGCTTGCATTTTTCTTTTCCTTCCTTTCCTTCCCTTCCTTCCTTTCCTTCCCTTCCTTCCCTCCTTTGCCTCCCTCCCTTCCTTCCTTCCTTCTCTCTCTCTTTTTCTTTCTTTCTTTTTTCTTTCTTTCTTTCTTTCTTTCTTTTCTTTCTTTCTTTTCTTTCTTTCCTTTCTTTCCTTCCTTCCTTCTTTCTTTTTCTTCTTTTCTTTTTCTTTTCTTTCTTTCCTTCCTTCTTTCCCTCCCTCCCTCCCTCTCTTTCTTTCTCTCCTCTTTCTTTCTTTCTTTCCTTTTCTTTTCTTCTTTCTTTCTCTCTCTCTCTTTCCTTCCCTCCCTTCCTTCCTTCCTTCCTTCCTTCCTTCCTTCCTTCCTTCCTTCCTTCCTTCCTTCCTTCCTTCCTTCCTTCCTTCCTTCCTTCCTTCCTTCCTTCCTTCCTTCCTTCCTTCCTTCCTTCCTTTCTTCCTTCCTTCTTTCTCTCTCTCTTTCTCTCTCTCTTTCTCTCTTTCTCTCTTTCTTTCTTGGAGTCTCACTCTGTCGCCCAGGCTACAGTGCAGTCACTCAATCTTGGCTCACTGCAACTTCTGCCTCCCGGGTTCAAGCAATTCTCCTGCCTCAGCCTCCTGAGTAGCTGGGATTACCGGCACACCCCACCATACCTGGCTAATTTCTGTATTTTTAGTAGAGATGGGGTTTTACCATGTTGGCTAGACTGGTCTTAAACTCCTGACCTCAGGTGATCCACCCAACCTCCGCCTCCCAAAGTGCTGGGATTACAGGCGTGAGCCGCCCCACCCGGCCTCTTTTTTTTTTAAGAGATGTGATCTCACTATGTTGCCCAGGGTGATCTTGACTTCCTGGGCTCAAGTCATCCTCCTGCCTCAACTCCCTGAGTAGCGGGAACATGCACTATTGGACCCGGATCATCTTCTTTACTTTCCTGCAAGCCCTTGCCAACTTCCTCCAGGCTTCTGCCCACTGCCTGCTCCTAAAGCCAATGCCATGTGTTTCAGATTTTAGTGACCAGAGCACAGTGAGGCACTTCAGACCCATTAGCTTTCTAATCATCATACCAGCTGTGCGAGTTGGGGGGTTACTGCCCTCCCCTTTCATAGGAGTGAACACTGAGAATTGGGGAAATTACACAACTGGTCATAAGCACCCAGTTAGGAGGAGGAGGATGAGGAGGAGGAGAAGGAGGAGGAGGAGAAGGAGAAGGAGGAGGAGGATGAGGAGGAGGAGGAGGAGGAGGAGGAGGAGAAGGAGGAGGAACTGAGTGTTTGAAAGACAGTTTAAAAAAATTGGATAGCACAGTAGCCTGGGGACATTTAGTGAAGAGTAAGATGGCTGTATGTGCATTGATAACTGTTCAAGGTGCCATCGTGACGGTCCTGAACTGGGAGGGAAAGAGTCATATGTTTGCTATGCTCTTCTCACCAAGGCAGGGGATTGTGTTGTCTGTTTTAGAGAGTTGTCTGTGAAAAACAATTAAAACTTGATGCTTAGGCCAGGGGCAGTGGCTCACGCCTGTAATCCCAGCACTTTGGGAGGTCAAGGCAGGTGGATCACTTGAGGTTAGGAGTTTAAGACCAGCCTGGCTAAGGTGGTGAAACCCCATCTCTACTAAAAATACAAAAATTAGTCAGGCCTTGTGGCGGGCACCTGTAATCCCAGCTACTTGGGAGGCTGAGGCAGGAGAATCGCTTGAATGCAGGAGGCAGAAGTTGCAGTGAGCTGAGATCATGCCATTAAACTCCAATCTGAGTGACAAGAGCAAAACTCCTCAAAAAAATAAAAATTAAATTAAAAAAAAAAAAGGCCCAGGCGCAGCAGCTGATACTTATAATCCCAGTACTTTGGGAGGCCTAGGCAGGTGGATCACCTGAGGTCAGGAGTTGGAGACCAAGCTGAACAACATAGCAAAACCCTGTCTCTACTAAAAATACAAAAATTAACCGGTCGTGGTGGCGTGTGCCTGTAATCCCACCTACTTGGGAGGCTGAGGCAGAAGAATCGCTTGAATCCAGGAGGTGGAGGTTGCAGTGAGCTGAGATCATGCCACTGCACTCCAGCCTGGGTGACAGAGTCTCATAAATAAATAAATAAATAAATAAACCAGGTGCGATGGCTCACACCTGTAATCCCAGCACTTTGGGAGACTGAGGTGGGCAGATCACCTGAGGTTAGGAGTTTGAGACCAGCCTGGCCAACCTGATGAAACCCTATCTCTACTAAAAGAGAAAAAAATTACAAAATATATATATATAGACAGGTGTGGTGGCGGGCACCTGTAATCTCAACTACTCAGGAGGCTGAGGCAGGAGAATCGCTTGAACCCGGGAGGTGGAGGTTGCAGTGAGCTGAGATCACACCATTGCACTCCAGCCTGGGCGACGACAGCAAAACTCCCTCTCAAAAACTAAAAAATAAAAGAAAAAATAAATAAAAACAAAATTTGATGCTTAAACAATTAAGCTTCATGCATCTCTTTAATTTTTCTTTTATTTAAACTCTAATTTCATGACAGATTAAGCTTCATGAATCTCAAAAATGTGTAGAACCCTCACTCCCAGCCTTCCCTCCCTCTCTCTTGTCCTTCTTTCTGATTTCTTGGAATCAGAAGGAAGATTCAGATATTCAGGAACCACCTCACAGGAGGCACCCAGGTGACGTGTCCAACATCACTCCACGCAGGTGTCCTTGGGTCCTGGGTGCCCAGGTTCATGTGAATTGTGACCCCAGGCAGAAGCGTGAGCATCTGCAGAGGAACCTGCCCACCCAAAGCCAGGGAACAGCCAAGGCTGGCATCTCAGGGTGGCTGTGTGCCAGGGCACCTCTGACTTGTGCTGAGTCAAATGGACAAAGCCGGCAATGCACCCATAACCCAGATTCTTGAGACCCCGCTTGACTTTGGGAATCCCAGGCATTAGGCTCGGGGCAGTGTCATCATGGCGCTTGCTGGCCAAGTCAGGACACAGCCTAAGCCGGAATCTGCTGGTGCTGGTATAAGCGGTGAGTGGGCGTGTGGGTGGGGGTTGCGGTTAGGGTGTGGACATCCCAGAATCCAGGACTCTGTTCACAATTCGTCCACACTCCCTGCTCCCCTCCCTTACAGCACCTCCCTCCCGAGGCCTCCTGAGCCTCTAACCCCCAGATAAGGAAAGGGGTGGACTCAGTTGGAGTCCAGTGGCCGCTCCGGTCCAATCAACTCTACCTGGGGTGAGGGGAAGCTCCTCTGGCCAGGCTGCTCCCTCTGCAGGGCTGTGACTGGACAGATTACTCAAGAAAGGAAGCAGGTGGGCCGGAACGAACCCATGGTGCCACATAGGCCTCCGTTCTCATGCATATAAGTTTCCCACACTCAGGCAGGAAATGAAAATGCTTCTTGGACCCCCAAGGAGAATAAAGGAGAGGGGAAGGGGAGGAGGATTTTTCGGTGCTATTAATGACACTTTCAGCCTCCTGTGCATTTTTGGGACGGCTGCAGAAGGCAGTGCTGCGCCCCTACCCAGAACTAGCGAGTGCTTCCCAATTGGCCTCCCGCCTTCCTCTCGTCCTCTAGGGCCTCCATTGGCAGCTGTGGAAGGGCCCGGCCCTACCTCTGTCTCCTCACACTCGCTGTGATACCTCAGGCCTCCCAAGCTCCGCCACGCCCTTCCCTCTTTCGGGAACAGCTGCCTTCCATCACCTTGGCTGCCTGGCTAATTCCTGCTCATTCCTTAAAGCCCTGTTTTGATTTCTCCTCAATAAAACTCTGACACCACCCTCCAGTCAGAATTAGTCACTTCTTTCTCTGTACGTTGGAAACACCGCTTTATCGTGGAGACTTTAAGGATCTCCAAGTAGAGAGACTCCTCTCGTGCAGGTTGTGCACCCTCTCACCACCGCGTGCGTTACCCGAGTTGTAAAGGGCGGTTCCCTGTGTCTGCCCAGCTGCACCGATACACCCAGCTGCGCACGGTGCCCAGCGCAGGGAGAACGAATGATCATCTGTCCAACGCGCCCATTTTCGGGTGAGGAAACTAAGGCTCCAACTCGATCAACGCACTCTTCTCTGTTGATTACCAGAAAAGTAGCAGGACAGGTGTCCGGTCCTGTCCCACGCTACCCCGGCCCATTAAGCCGGCACCCCGGCTCCGACCCCCGGCTGTGCCCGGCGCCGCCGCCTCGCCCGGCGGGGCCGCCCGGAGCGCCCGCACCTCCTCCCGCTTCCACCTGGCCCGGCCCGCCCCGCCCGGACTCGGGACTGGGAAGTGCGGCGACTCCCGGAACCAGCCATTGGCGCCAGCGCGGGGAGCGGGGGGTGCAGAGCTGAGGGCGCGGGGGGCCACGCGGGCGGCCCCCACCCCCAGCCTGGCCTGATCTGCGCTGCCGCGCGGGGGCGCCCCCTCCCAGGCCCGGCGCCACCCAGCCCCGCTCCGCCAGGTGCAGCGCCGCGCAGGGCTGGGCGGGGGCGGGGTTCGGCGCGCACCTTCAAGGGGCGGGGCAGGGGCGGTGTAGAGGCGGGACCACAGCCAGCTGGGCCGGGGTTTTGTGCGCATCTCCGGGGAGGGGCGGGGATGGGGCGGGGCCGGGGCGGGGCCGGGGCGGGGCCGGGTCCGTGCACACCAGACGGCGGGCCGCCCCCTCCTCCCTCCTTCCTACTCCCGGCCCGGGATTAGCGCCCTGGGAGCCCGCGCCCCGCGGCCTCGCCGCCACACTTTCCTGGGAGCGGCGGCCACGGCGGCACCATGAAGAAGTCTTACTCAGGTGGGCTTCGCGCCCGGGGTGGGAAGGGGTCGGTGTCCCGGGACCAGCCCTGCTCACCTGAGTGCCTGCGGCCGGGAGTGGCGAGGCGCCCGCGGAGCTGAGCGAGTCCCCGCGGCGGGCACACCGCAGGTCGAATTTCTCCCAGGACAGGGCCGCTGTCGGGCCACTTTCGACCTGAGCCGAACGTCCCCTGCGCTGTCTCCAGCCCTCGCTCGAGTGTCTGAGGGGCTGCCCTGTGGGACGCTCCCTCCTCCTCGCCCCTTGTACCCTCGCAGGAATCCCTGACTTTCCAGGTCGGCCGGGTGCTTTGGGTCCCTGGTGCGTCTGTGTGGGTGGATGGGGTGGGGGCTGGGTGGAGGGGTGTTCTTGGGTTCAGCCTCCAGGGCTGGTGATCCAGGCCGCAGCATCCTTGGGGCACGGGACGGCCTCCAGATGGGACTGTCCAGCAGCGCCCAAACTTGGCGACTCGGGTTCGTGTTTTGCGCTCAGGACGCCCGCGGCTGACATCCGCACTCCACCCTAGCAGGGCCCTCCTTAAGCAGGCGGAAGGGGCCTGACTTGGGCCTCACCATGAGCCGGTTCAGGAGTCTTCATAAGAGGCTCCCGCTCTGGCACTCTGAAGTTCCATTTCACAGATGGGCACACCGAGGCCGCATGGGCAGGTTAAGGGAAATTCAGATCTTCATTCTTTGTCTTTTCCTTTCCTTTTTTTTTTTTCCTTTGTGGTTTTCTCCAAAGGACCGAGGCAGGCAGGATCCTTTGTCCTCCTCAGTCCTCAAATTATAAACAGCGTCTCCTCTTCTAACTCTAGAAACCCTCTGTTTAATGTTCCTCCTTTAATTCATTCGAATAGAAAGTTGTCTGCCAAGGACCCATGAAGGACAGAATCATGGGCCTTAGTTGGAGGTGAAGGAGTCATCGCGGCCATCCCCCTGCCTTTGGGCCATTGTCGGTTTCCTCTGGCTTTCCATATTTAGGAACCAAATGAGTGATAAAGAATACCTTGTCTCAAAGAGGATTACGAAGAACTTCCCCGAAAATTCCCTTCTGGGTCAGTAGCTTAGAATTTCAACTTTCACCCGGTTGTTGCAAACAACATGGCCCTCTCCACACCCCAGGCACAGCTCTGTCAGGAGCGTGGGTGGGTTGGTGTGCTGGTGGGCGGGAGCGGGCTTCCAGGTGGCACATGCTTGGTTTTGGCACTGGGGCTTCCTCCCTAACATGCTCCAAATACTTGAGATGGTTGTGGGGATCGCGCGGTGCACGGCCCTTTCCTGGGGATCTCTAGCCCGCCTAGGGAGGGTCCGTTGCCCTTGGTTTCTTACACTTCATCTCCCACTGGTGGGTCCAGACAGTGGGGGTGACCAGGGTCCTCCCAGGTCGTGGGTCCTGGGCTTTTTCTGCGGAGACCCTCCTGCACAGATGCCGGAAGGACCCTGAAGCAGGCTTGGAGTCTCTGCACCTGCGGCTTATTTGGAGACGGGGAGACCATCACTTGTCCCTTTCTCCTCTCTTCCACACCTACGCCACCTCTCACTGGGTTTCTTTTTTTAAAAAAGGACAGAACCTTTTGCAGTAGGTGGAAGTAGAGTTTGTAGGGGGAGCAGGAACCAGCTCTTGTAAAGCAGCCTCGGTGGCTCCTTGTGTTTACCTAAAGGGGCGGGCCCCTCTGAGGATGGGGGAAGGGAGGACTCAGACCATTTCTGGTTTGCTCCCTGCTTGGCAGTGGCCCAAGGTGTGCTGGGTCACTGTGTTGCAGTCGTATGGGGTCAGACTGGTGGGGGCTGATGGTGAAGGTGGCCTCTTGCCCTCATTCTGAGTATCCTGGAGCTCTCTTGGTAGCAGCTCTGTTCCAGGTAGGGGCGCTTGCAGGAGTCAGGCTGACCCCTCAACAGCCGTCAACACCATGAAATTAAGGAAAGCAGCAAAAGATGTTGAAAATCTTCCTAGTCTCTGACAATCCAAGGACAACAGGAAGGTTTTTATTTTTTCATCTAGATTGAGCGGGATTATTGCTTCTGGACCTGTATATGGGCTTCAGAATAAACTGAATGACCATAATGTTGTTCCTGGTAGAGCTGGTTTGAACACTCATGAGCCTCTGAAAAGGAAAAATATTTTAGAAGGATGTGTTGGGGCAATCTCAAGTACCGTGGGTCTGTACACAGTCATCGAACACACTTTATGTGTTGGGCACACACGGCCAGGTCTGAGTGGGTACAGAATGATAATGAGATGTAGTCCTTGCTTGCAGAGAACTTACATTCTCACCGGGAGTCAGGATGAGGGTGAGACACCAGCTCATTAACACCCTTCCCTCCTGAGCAGTTCATCCTCCAAATACTACAGGAATGCCCCGGAGGTTTTAGGGAGAGCTGGGCCTTGAGGAAGAAGTCTTGAGTAGTGGAGAATAAAAAGGGACTTGGCCAGGTGCACCTGTAGTCCCAGCTACTCAGGAGACTGAGACAGGAGGATTGCTTGAGCCCAGGAGTTCGAGGCTGCAGCACTATGACAGCACCCGGAAACAGACACTGCACTCCAGCCTGGGCGACGTCATGAGACCCCATCTGTAAGAAGGTCTTGTCCAATGGGGAAGGCAGCAAGGGCCCACACGGGGCAGCTGCAGGATATAGGGGGACACTGGGGACAGGCTCTCTCTAGCAGCTCCACTGCTGCTCCAGGCTTTCCTGATGTG